>NC_023756.2:30714678-31055070 GCF_000499845.2 Phaseolus vulgaris | reverse complement strand
GGTTTGATGGCTCTTCCAGCCAACAAGGGAGCGGTGCGGGAATAGTCTTGGAGGGACCCGACGACATACTGATCGAGCAGGCCCTACGCTTCGCCTTCAAGGCAAGTAACAATCAGGCGGAATATGAAGCCCTGATAGCAGGAATGCTCCTGGCCAAGGAGATGGGCGCACAGAACCTCCTGGTGAAGAGCGACTCCCCGCTGATTACGGGACAGGTGTCGGGTGAGTTCCAAGCGAAGGACCCACAGATGGCGGCGTATCTGAAATACGTCCAGCTGTTGAAGGGAGCATTCAATGCTCTTGAGCTGATACATGTCCCGAGGGAGCAGAATGCCAGAGCTGACCTGCTTGCAAAGCTGGCCAACTCAGGCAAGGGGGGTAGACAGAGGACAGTGATCCAGGAGACTCTCAAAGCTTCGCGTAGATTCGTGGAAGACAACAGGATGGATGTCCTCCAGATTTATACATCAAGGGGAAGGCCGAGGAGTCATTGCTCTTTGACCCAAGATACGCAGAGGGCGCCCCGCATCAGCATGTACGCGGGCGTGCCCGAGGAAGAGCAGATGCAGGTATGCGTTTTGTCCAAGGGAGACACCTGGATGACGCCCTATAAGCGATACCTGGCGGATGGGGCTCTCCCAGTGGACCCTGAAGAGGGTAAAAAAGTCAAAAGAAATGCCGCAAGATATACTTTGGTGGATGGGGTGCTGTTCAGGCACGGTTTCACTCACCCTATCCTAACATGCGTCAGTGGCGATGAGTGCACCAGGATAATGGCGGAGCTACACGAAGGCATCTGCGGGAGCCACGTAGGGGGAAGATCCTTAGCCTCCAAGGTAATACGCGCAGGTTTCTTCTGGCCAACAGTGAAAGAGGACTGCGCACGGCACGCCCAGCGGTGTAGGCAATGCCAAAAGCACGCCGACTGGCACAAGGCGCCGCCAGAAGAATTGCGATCCATATACAACCCGTGGCCTTTCCATACATGGGGAATCGACATCTTGGGCCCCTTCCCACTGGCAATCAGGCAGATGAAGTATCTGATCGTCGCCATCGAATACTTCATTAAGTGGATAGAGGCGGAGCCCGTGGCACAGATCACTGCGCACAAGGTACAGCATTTTGTGTGGAGGAACATTGTGTGTCGCTTTGGCGTACCTAGGCGTTTGATATCCGATAACGGGACCCAGTTTGCCAGTCAGCAGTTGAGAAATCTGTGCGCTGAGGTAGGAATCAAACAAGTGTTCGCATCGGTTGAACACCCCCAGACCAATGGACAAGTAGAGTCGGCAAACAGAGTTCTGTTGAGGGGGTTAAAAAGAAGGCTAGAGAAAGCCAAAGGGGCGTGGGCGGAAGAGGTACCAAGGATCGTATGGGCATATCACACCACGCCCCAATCCTCTACTATGGAGACGCCTTTCAGTTTGGTGTACGGGTCGGACGCGATGATTCCAGTAGAAATACATGAAAGCTCACCACGTTTTCAAAACTTTGTGGTGGAGGAATCCAATGAAGAGAGGCGGGTAAACCTGGATCTGCTAGACGAGGCCAGGGAAGAAGCTAGAATAAAAGCTGAAGCGATGAAGAGAAGAGTAGAGCGGCAATACAGCTCTAAGGTAAAGCCGCAACAGTTTCAGGTTGGCGACCTAGTGATGAGGAAAGCTCACCCATACAAGTTAGAGAATAAGCTGTCTCCCAAGTGGACCGGACCCTTCAGAGTTACTGAGGCTAAGGGCAACGGTTCGTACAACCTGGAGACTTTAGATGGAGGTCCTATCCCACGCAGTTGGAATGCAGCCAACTTGAAATTTTATTTCAGTTGACTTATGTAAGCAGTATGTAACAATTTAGTTGAAGGGGACGCTCTTTTTCCCTCTAGGGGGTTTTTTAATGAGGTCACCCTAATAAAAGGTAAAACCAGTTTGAGAAAAAGAAGTGCCTTGGTTTTCAGCCTTTATCTTTCTCCGTTTGAAGTAATGTGATGCGTCGCCAAGAAAGAAGGCGTCGCCTAGATAAAGGCGTCGCCCATGTGAAGGCGTCGCCCAGGTGAAGGCATGCATCGTTGGAAGAACAAGATGAAAGAAAAGCACGCGGTACGCGAAGCATATGCAAAGTAAAGTGGCGTTGCAAAAAATCAAGTATGATATTGAAAAGTTATTGTTACAAGCAATGTTCAATACAATGGGAGTAGCACAAACGGAGCAAACACTACAGATCATGCAAAAACACGAACAAGTCATTTCTCAATGGCCGTCAGAATCAGCACTGGAGGAAGGCGAAGCCCCTTTCCCAGCCCGCAGAGCTCGAGTAAGTCGTGTCCTCCTTTCTTGGTTTATTTTCGAACCTGCACCGAGGAAGATAAACGTGTCAGAGACACCATGAAGCAAGACATACACAGTTAGAAAGCAATGAAGGCCGAAGTTTCTAAGGCAGTGGCTCTTACATATGTACTTTTCGAGAGTCCCAGCGTTGAACTCCAGGCTGATCAAAGTGGCAGAGTCAAAACCTCCCGCCTCAGCAAGAATCCGGCAAGCTATTTGATCACTTGGAGCCAGTTTCTTGAAGGGTTTAGTTTTGAGGGCCGTCGCCTCTCTCACCCAGTACAGCGGAAACCCATCCAGAGCGTCGGGAACAAGGTCAGTACGGCAGATCTTGAAGAACCGGCCTTTCCACCCGGTGAACGAGCTTTGGAAGGGTGTGAAGAGAACTCTCCCGGGTACATTACTGAGAGTTACCCAGAGGTTGTGTCTCTGCCTCTTCACCTCGAAGAAGTGAAGAAAGAGGTCAACCGAGGGAGCACAGCCCAGAAACCCGAAGAGAATGTCGAAGGCTTTGACAAAGGCCCAGCTGTTGGGGTATAACTGGGGCGGAGCGACGTTGATCTCCGTCAGCAGTTCCTTCTCGAACCAGGAGAAGGGTAGGCGCACTCCGATGGTCTTGAACACCACCTGGTAAAAGTAAAAGAAAGGGACCCCTTCGTTGGCCCGTTCGTCTCCACATACTGGCTCTCCTAGAGTGCAAGGGAGCACAGCGATGTCGTCGTCATGCCTCCTCGCGAAGGCTCGGTGGTCATAGGAACACGAATCCCCTTTGTGCTCCCTTATGGCCCTGGTAGCGAGCAAGCATGAACACTCGTCAAGAAGTTCACTCGAAGCCCAAGGGTACAAGTCTTTGGGATTGACCCTGGAGGAAGCAGCATGAGAAGACATTCTTTAACAAAGATCAGGGATTGTCAAGGGTGTAGGGACTGCCGGAAATGCAAGAGTTGAGCGAGGGAAGCGAATGCTGGAACAACCCTTCGTGAGAAAGGAAAGGGTGCAAGAAGGAAGGGTGCAAGAAGAAAGAACATAGGTTATGAAGAGTGAGAAAATGATGAGGATAGTTTCAGAGTTTGAAGAGTTAAATAGAGCGGTTAGAGCGCCAAACGACGCGAATGGATGCACCGCACGATTGATCCACGTGGCAGAAGATGGAAGGATGACCCTGGCACCGCTGGTTAAAATCAGAGAACGTCGTATCAACAGAATATCCAGTGGTACGATGCGCCGTCGAAAGTGGGTCAGGGGCACAACCGGAGTCAGGACTCAGTGGAATGACTGAATGTCCCATCATCCATACAAGCAGCGCCACGTGGATCAAGTCGAAGGACGGAACGTCCCATCAGCCATACAAGAAGCGCCACGTGGATGGCACGGACAAAACCTTGAGCTCTTCGCTGTCATCAAGCGTCGACCAAGGCAAGGATCAAAGTCAATGTCGAAGTAAAGGTAACGCCCGAGGCGTCACCCGGAAGGATGTGAAGGGCGACGCCAGCGTGAGACGTCGCGGGCGTCGCCAACCCAAATATCTACAGGGTCGCCTCCCCGATACCTACAGGTAGGAAAGACTGTGGAGGGAGATGAAATTGAAGGGGGGAGAGTTAGTTGCTGGCGTCACCTCCCCGATACCCACGGGTAGGAAAGACTGTGGAGGGAGATAAGACCGCCAAACACCGGCGAATCGCTGGCAGGGTGTTCCCCGATACCTATGGGAAGGAAAGACCATAGAGGGAACGACCCCCCTCCCCCCAAAGCACTCGACGTTTTAGACACCCGGGGACGATACGACGCTGCTGTAGCAGGCCTCTCCTTAGGCGTGGGCGCCGGGTGCTAAGAATCAAGGAAAGAACCGTTTCGGTGTTAGAGCTCGTGGACGATACGACGTCACTAGGTGAGCCTCTCCATGGGCGGGAGGGTTGGCACGCGACCTTTCCCGGGCATACAAGGCCATCCAACGAAGTGAAAGAAACAGGCAAAACACAAATAAAATAACCGAAGCGCGCAAAGGCAAAGAATGAGAGTAAGAACGCACAGGCATGATTCTATATCGCGAAGGCACAAAAGCAATCATACGAACACCCAGATTTGTAACAAGAGTACGGATGGTTCAAAGAATTACAAGTCTTAACAGAGGAAGTCAAAAACGAAGGTAAAGTATAAAGGAATTAAGCTTGAAGGTAAAGGTGGCGGATGAGAGACAGCGGTTCAGTCATCCAAGTCCATGGGCACGACCTTCCCGTCGACGACATGGTGTGTGGGGTCGCAGTTCGAAATATTGATGCCCGGGTTCTCGCAGGACGCCTGGGTCAGAGCCTCTTGGAAGCGCTCCTCAAACGCCCCCGCCATCTCCCCAGTCAGTTCTTGGACCTCCCCCTCTAGTTTCGTAATCCTGGAATCCTTGGATGTCAATTGCTTCTCCAGGAATTCCTTCTCCACGCGGAGCTTGCAAGCCTCGGCTTGGAGAAGGCTCAAAGCTTCAACCTTCGCAGCCAAGGCGTCCTCTCTCTCACCTAGCTTCTGCCTCCAAGCAGCATCCAACTCATCAAGTTTTCTTCGCTGCACCTCGGATGTAAGAGCCGCCTCCTGGAGGCCAATGTTTTGGATTTGATAAAAGGTGAGCTGGGCTAGTTGAGCGGCATGCGCCTGTTCCAGTTCTCGCGCGTACGCCTCAGCTCCCTCCCTGCCCTCATGGGCCAGTTTTAGCAGAGATTGGGAAGCTTCCTCCTTGAGTCCCCAGTTTTGCTTCTCCTCCTTCAACGCCCCCACCTCTTGTCTCAGCTTGCGGAGAGCCTCCCTCCCTTTGATAGCATTTCGAGCCTGAGTGCGCCACTTGATTGCCACCGCCAGGAAGGCCCCCATATAATAAGGCATGCCTCCCCCTTTTTGAGGATCAGTCGGCGACATTCCTTCGATGAAGCCCTACGTCAACTCCCTATGAATGGAGCGAGGAATCCGGGGTTTATGCAAAGTCGAGCCAGGGACTGATACAGGAGGGGCGGAGCCCGAGGCTTCAGCTGCGTCACGATGCGGCAACGGCGAAGGCGGGGGAACCGAGTCAATCCTTTCCTCTCGCTCCTCGTGGGCTGGTGGAGGTGGCGGTGAGGTGGCACTAGGAGGATCGTCCCTGGGAGAGTTCCTATCGCCGGGGGGCGCGGCGGGTGAGGCAGGGAGACCCGTATCCCTCCTCTTATGGGAAACCAGGGCAGTACCCGAGTCTTCGCTGTCAGAATCCACTATCAACACCCTTTTCCCTTTGTTAGGGCGCCTTGAGGCAGGGGTCGACGCCATGGCTAATGGAACCGCAGCAATAGGAGGAGGAGAAGCAGACGGTGGAGGAATCGGCAGGGAAGCGACAGTGGGCACGTCAGAGGCGACGACGTCCCCACCTTCTTTGGTAGATTTTGCCTTTTTCAAAAATTTGGCAAGAGCAAGCCGCCTCGAGGAAGTCATCACTGAACCTGCAGCAGCGAAAAATAGTAGAGTAAAGTTTGGTTCAGATGAAGCAGAAGGGAAACTCTATGGCCAAACACACGCAGATAACCACAACAGTTAATGCGTCATAAACAATCAAGGGCAGATACCAAAGTAGGTAGAAAGCCCATGGGCGTTGAATTCGTTCGCGATGAGTTTTGCGGTATCGAAGACTACCCCCAGTCCCGCCAAGACTTTGCACACGTCCTGATCGGAGGGGGTAAGCTCATCCAAAGCCAGGGCCTTCATGGTTATGGGCTTATCCGTCCAGTATAGGGGAAAACCCTCAAGGATGGTAGGATCGCGCTTGGTCGCACGTACCTTGAAGAATTTCCCTTTCCATCCTTTGAACGAATTTTGGAAGAGCGTAAGGATGATGCGCCCGGCGATGCCAGAAAAGCTCATCCATAGGCCCTTCCCCTGTTTCTTTACCTCGAAAAAGTGAAGAAAAACGTCTACAGAAGAGGGGACACCTAGATAGCCGCAGAGAATCTGAAACCCCCTCACGAAAGCCCAACTGTTGGGGTGGAGCTGGGCGGGAGCGGTGTTTATCTCTGTAAGCAGCTCTTTCTCGAAAGAAGTAAGGGGCAGACACAGGCCCACTCTCTTGAGTACCATTTGATAAAGGAAGAAGAAGGGGCTTCCCCCAGTATCTCTTGAGTCCGCACAAACGGGCATCCCAGGTCGCACCCGGCATACCAGGACTTGGGAGTCGTGATTTTTATGAAAGGCGTTGAAATTATAAAGCGCAGGGTCCCCCCTGTGAGCCTCCACGTCCTCAACAGAGTTTAGGAGGGAGCATTCGTTGAGAAGATCGTCGGGAGCCCAGTCGTATTCGCCCTTATAATAAGACTTAGGGAGCGGGGGAGGCGCGACGGTCTTAGTTTTTGCCATCGATGCCAAAGCTGAAGATCAAAAGAAAAAGAAAGGGTTCAGAGAAAAGGGGTTAGGAGAAGAAAAGGGGAAAAAATGGAAGAATCCTAGGAGCGCCCTACCCACACGAGAGCGAAGGGGAACGAGAGGAACAAAGAAGCATACAAACGATATCCAAAGAAATGCGGTAATATGGACAGTCCCAGGCAGTTCATACAGTGAAGAGAATCATCAAGGAGGGAAAAAAACCGTACCTTTGGGGGCTGAAGGGCGTGGAGAGCGGAAGCACGAATGAACAGGGGTCGCGAGAGAAGGGATTCGGAGAAGATGAACAGTGAGAAAGGGCAGAGAAAGTGGATGTAACAGTAGTGGCAAGCGCGAGGTTTGGGTAACTTAAACGTTACGAGAAGCGCGAGGGATAACAAATGATGACCGTGTGATGATGCCACGTGTTGCAGGATTAAGCGCTCAAGGGGAGCGCAAGAGGTTCTTAAAGATGACCGCACGATGAACCACGTGGCACGCGATTAAGCGCAGCCTCAAAGGCCATTAAGAATACCCCTGTGGTTCAGAAAGTGTCACGTCAGTAATTCGAAGAATTGTTGAGTCAGCAGAGAATGACACGTCATCAGGATGGCACGTGGACGGCGTGGGTGAGGCTTTAGTCTTTGCGCTGAAGACAAGTCTTCGGCTTAAGACTGGGGGGCTTGTGTACCGTCCCGTATCCGGGCGTTGACTAAGTTAAGGTCAAAGTCAACAACTGGAGAGTCAAAGTCAACGCAGGGCGTCGCCTAGGTGGAGAGACGCCAAGTGCCAGCATTGCCAAGGCAAGGCGTCGCCTAGGTGAAGGCGTCGCACAACCAGGGCGTCGCCAGATCAAACAGTGCTAAAGCAAGGCAATCATAGTGTGGTTCCCCGATACCCATGGGTAGGAAAGACCATGGAGGGAGCGACGCCGTGGGAAGGCCTCAGGTCCCGATAGCACGGGGCAGCGATAAAGAGAAGGAAAAGGTGGCTTCAAAGCCATAGTGATAGCATCAGTGTAGGGCAGCCTGACTCGTGAAGTACCCCTGCCGCCCCAGAGACGCCTTCGGGACAGATACGACCCAAGAGGAAGGTCACGCCCAGGGTAACCGGGTGCAGGGTACGAGAGGAAGGCAGATACGCTCTCAGAGTAAGTGACTAGATGATTGGGGGCATGAGTTGGCACCCAAAAAGTCACCTCTAGCGCAGTAGCACTCCCAAGCAGGAGGACTCACACGTAGAAACGTCCCCAGGTGGGTAGAAACGCCCCCAGATGGGGTCATGGCGTCGTGAGGCCCTCCACGTGTACGACAACCATGTCAGAATAGAAACACCCTCCAGTCAGGTGCCAGGTAATTAAAGTCATTCAATACAGTTTTCGTTTCGAGCGTTCAGGTACTATGATGGCTCCCAAGCGTTTCAACGTCTTAAATGCGCTACGTTTTCTAATTAAACGCTTTAATGAGTGCTTTACGTTTGTGATTAAAAGCGCTTTAAGGCGCTTTAAATGCTTGGGAGGTTTAAATAGCGCGAGGAATGTTGGAAACGGGGTTGGAACTTTTGGCAAATTTACGAGAACTCTCTGGTTGCTTGCTCGTGCTTCAAGGTTACGTACAAGTGACTGGGGAATATCTTTGCCTGAAGGAGAGAATACACACACAATACACAGTTATTTTTTACTACCTTCAGAGTGCCATACGCGGTGCTCAGAGACGGAGGTGAACAGTTTTGGTGTTTCTTGCTGGCTGACTTGAGCGTCGAAGTGCAAACGGCCGCTAGGGCGCCTCTTTGTCCTCTTTTTTGCAGGATTTCATAGGTAACCAGTGGGAAGGAGACCCTAGCTGACGGTTGAGGTCGCGCACGAAGACGTCCCGGTCAACCGGACGGAACAGGCTACATCTTCTCTCCCTCGGAAGCACTGAGGACTTTACTGGTGCCTCTACATTGCCCAGAGGCTACATCTTCTCTCCTCTGGAAGCACTGAGGACTTTTTACTCTTTCTCGCCTGCACTCGCTCGACGGCGAGGAGGTCTTTATCTCTTTCTCGCCTCAGGACGCGCGAGGGCGTTGAGGTCTTTTAACTGGTGCCTCCGATCGCCGAAAGACGATGAGGACTTTAAACTTTAAATGATGCCGCCAATCGCCGAAAGACGATGGGGACTTAGAAATTCTTTAGAAAGCATGCGACATAACTTCAAAACTCGCCTTAAATCACTTTTGGGTGACAAGGTCTTTCTTTTTTCAAGAACTCTTGCAATAACAATAAGCATGCAATCTAAGACACTTTGAACTTCAAAAACTCTTCTTTATTGGGTGGCCGCATTAAAAACCCTCCTTAGGGAAAAAAGAGTGCCCCCTTTAAAACTGTTTTAACAGAAAGCTTGCAAACTCTTCATGTTTGTTTTACTTACAAAGCTTTTAACTGTAATATAACTTGAGGTGCGTGGCATTCCAGGTGCGAGGGATCGCCCCTCCTTCCAACGTTTCTAAGCGGTAGGCGCCGTTCCCGAGTGCCTCGGTTATCCTGAACGGTCCCGTCCACTTAGGCGACAGCTTGTTCTCCATCTCGTACTGGTGGGCCTTCCTCATCACCAGGTCGCTTTCTTTAAACTGCCTTGGCATCACCCTCTAGTTATACCTTCATTCAATCCTTCTTTTCACCGCCTCAGCCTTCACTCTCTCCTCCTCCCTAACCTCATCCAGCAAATCCAGATTCAGCCTTCTTTCCTCATTCGAGTCTTCCGCTACGAAGTTCTGGAATCTCGGCGAGCTCTCTTGGATTTCCACTGGAATCATTGCGTCGCATCCATAGACCAGGCTAAACGGGGTCTCATGGGTTCCTGACTGCTCGGTGGTGTGGTATGCCCAAACTATACGGGGTACTTCCTCAGCCCACGATCCCTTGGCTTTCTCTAGCCTTCTCTTCAAACCTCTCAGCAATACTCGATTGGCCGACTCTACCTGGCCATTCGTCTGAGGGTGCTCGACGGATGCAAACACTTGTTGAATTCCCACCCCTTTGCACAGCTTCTTCAACAGGTGACTTGCAAACTGAGTTCCGTTATCTGACACCAGGCGCTTGGGCACACCAAACCGGCACACGATGTTCTTCCACACAAAGCTCTCGATCTTGTGCGCGGTAATCTGGGCCACTGGCTCTGCTTCGATCCACTTGGTGAAATATTCAATCGCCACCACCAAGTACTTCATCTGCCTGATCGCCAATGGGAAGGGTCCCAGAATGTCGATCCCCCATGTATGAAACAGCCAAGGGCTGTAAATCGACTTCAACTCCTCGGGAGGCGCCTAGTGCCAATCGGCGTGCTGCTGACATTGCTTGCAACACTGCGCGTACTTCTTGCAGTCTTCTCTCATTGTTGGCCAGTAGTAACCTGCACGGAGGGTCCTTGTGGCCAGAGCTCGACCCCCGACGTGGCTTCCACATATCCCTTCATGGAGCTCAGCCATGATTCTTGTACATTTCTCTCCATGCACACATTCCAGGATTGGGTGAGTGAACCCAAACCTATACAACTCGCCATCAATCATCGTGAACTTGCTGGAGTTCTTCTTTATCTTCCTGGCTTCCGTCGGATCCAGCGGGAGAAGGCCATCCGCCAGGCATCACTTGTACTGTGTTACCCAGGTGTCTGGCTCATGGGTAGCGCAGACCTGTGTCACGTCCACCTTCTCTCCCCGACATGCCCTTATTCTTGGCGATCTCAAGGTCTCCTGGGTCAAAGACCTGTGACTCCTCGCCGCTTTCTCCGTCGATTTGCTTATCTGAAGAACCAGGTGATCTACCACAAATGCTCTGGGTGTCTTCAGAGTTTCTTGGATCACCGTCCTCTGCCTACCCCTCTTGCCTGAACTGGCGAGCTTGGCTAGCAAGTTAGCTCGGGCATTCTGCTCTCTGGGCACATGCACTACTTCAAAGGAGGCGAAGGAACTCTTCAATTGCTGTACATACTCCAGGTAAGCCGCCATTTGTGGATCCTTGGCCTGGAACTCGCCTGTTACTTGTCCCGTGACCAACAGCGAATCACTCTTAGCCATTAACACCCTAGCTCCCATCTCCTTGGCCAGCAAGATACCGGCGATCAGCGCCTCATATTCTGCTTGGTTGTTGCTGGCCTTGAAGGCAAACCTCAGGGACTGCTCGATCAACACGCCGTTGGGCCCTTCCAAGATGACTCCAGCACCACTGCCCCGCTGGTTCGACGATCCGTCCACCGAAAGCACCCAACGAAAGTCATCCCTCTCAACTCGCGTGGCTTCTGACGAGAGCTCGACCACGAAATCTGCGAAAATCTGTCCCTTAATCAGACCTCGGGGCTCATACTTGATGTCGAACTCCGACAGCTCCACCGCCCACTTCACCATCCTCCCAGCTACGTCGGGCTTCTTCAGAACCTTCTAGATGGGTAAGTCGGTCATCACCAGTATTGTGAAGCTGTGGAAATAGTGGCGTAACCTTCTTGCCGAAAAAACTACTGCCAGTGCAGCTTTCTCCAGGGCTTGATATCTCATTTCGGGGCCCTGCAGCACCTTACTAACAAAATAAATAGGCCTCTGGGCCTGATCTTGGTCTTGCGCGAGCACCGCACTTACCGCCCTCTCAGTCACAGCAAAATACAACCTGAGAGGGGTCCCCATCAGCGGTTTGCACAAAACCGGCGGGCTCGCCAGGTACTCTTTAAGCTTGATGAAGGCTTCTTCACACTCCTTCGTCCAGGCAAATTTGTTATTCCGCCTTAAACACTGGAAATACGGATGGCCCTTCTCTCCGCTAGCCGACACGAAACGAGACAGGGCGGCCATCCGACCCGTGAGCTGCTGCACCTCCTTCACGGTTGTCGGGCTCCTCATCGCCAAGATGGCGGCACACTTATCAGGGTTGGCTTCTATTCCTCTCTCAGTTAAGAGGAACCCCAAGAACTTCCCAGCCTCCACGCCAAAGATGCACTTCTCGGGATTCAGCTTTAACCTGAACTTGGCGATCGTAGTGAACAACTCCTCCAAGTCCGCAACGTGTTTGCTCTTCTCTGGCAAGGTCACGACCATGTCATCCACGTAGGCTTGCACATTCCTTCCCAGCATTGGTGCAAGTACCCGATCCATCAACCTCTGGTATGTGGCCCCGACGTTCTTCAGACCAAAAGGCATCACCTTGTAGCAGTAGCACGACCTCTCGGTCATGAAGGCGGTCTTCTCCTCATCCCTAGGATGCATCTTTATCTGGTTGTACCCCGAGAAGGCATCCAGGAAGCTTAGCAACTTACACCCTGCAGCATTGTCGACCAGGGCATCTATACTTGGTGATGAGAATCAAATAAAGGAGGCTTTTATTAATGGAGGAAGAGGACATCCACCCTCACATTTGAAGTTCTTCCTTCTAGTCTTCTCAAAATTAAAAGAAGACATAAAATAAAGATGAGGCCCAAGCCCAAGCCCAAGAAGGCCAAAGCCCAAAGAGCCCAAGTCCATCCCATGAGGGGCAAGGCCAAGCTTTGAAATACTCTTGTATAGTTTTAGGAGGTGTGGTTATTAAATAAAGGAGTGTGAAAATGTAAAATAAAGTCACATTACCCATGTGACTTAGGAGAGTGGTGTAGGTGTAGTTTTTGGGAGGTGTCATAGTAGAAAAAGGTCACACCTCCCATGTGACTTGTTTTTGGTGGGAATTTCAAATGAGTTTATTTGAAATTTCCCACCTATTTTTCAGCACCTTAGGCTATAAATAGAGGTGCTTCATTTGTAAAATTCAGATTGGAATTAATCTAAGAAAACTCTACTCAAATTTTGAGTGAACTTTGGAGATCTTTTGGAGCCTTCTTCTCTAGTCTTATCTTGATGGATCATTGGAGTCCTCAAGTGGCGGCATCACTCTCATCTAGGAGCATTCCACACTTCTAGTGGCGAGATCATCCAACATTCTTCCATCTTCATGAGCACTCTCTTCTCCTTCCTTCCTTCTCTTTCAATTGTTCATGTTGTCTTGTGTTCTTGAGTTGTTTGGTTCGGCTTTTCTATTTTTTTCCAGCACCTATGTTCTGTTCTTGTCTTTTAATTACACTTTTGTTTGGTTCATATGTTTGCTAATTCAATTCTGTTAGGTCCTTTCAATTTTACCTCTCTTTGTTGATTCAATTTGACAATATGTGGAGCATCCAAATGAGTTTGGGATTTGGTACTAGTTTTTGGTGAGTTCTTGTCTTAGAACAATGATCCAACTCTAAGAAAAGTGCCTCTATAATGTCCAGCTCAAGGTGATTCCTAAGAATGTCAAGAATCATTCTCTATATGGCTAGTGGAATCACATCACTTGGCAAAGGATATGAATCCTTTGGGCAGGCCTTGTTCAGATCAGTGAAGTCGACGCACATGCGCCACTTCCCATTGCTCTTCTTTACCAGCACGACGTTGGCCAGCCACTCAGGGTACTGCACCTCCCTGATATGGCCTGCAGCGAGGAGCTTCTGGGTTTCGTCTCTAATCGCCTGCCTCCTCTCCTCGTTAAACTTCCTTCTCCTCTGTCGTACCGGTCTGACCTGGTTGTCCATCGCCAAATGATGGCACAAGAAGTCGGGATCGATCCCGGGCATGTCCGAAGCAGACCATGCGAACGCATCCAGATGCCGCTCTATCACCTTGGCGATCTGGTCCTGGAGCTCAGCCTCCAGAGATCTTCCCAGCTTGAAGATCTTTCCCCCGATCTCCCTTTCGAGCCACTGCTCGACGGGTTTTGGTCTGGTTTCTCTGGCGATCACCGCCCTAGCGATTCCCAGCTCCCTCGCTTCCTCGGGACGATTCCTCGCCTCCTCCTCTCGATCGGCGTTCCCCTCCCTCAACTCAGCATCCACCATCACCACGTCGCTTGCGGCGGTCTCCTCTATTACCGTTGGCCTGGGCTTCACACCGGGGGGCGGCGTGGTTGTCACGTAACTCACGGACCTCTTGTTCTTCAGGCTATTCTCATAGCACTTCTTTGCCTCTTTTTGGTCGGATTTGATGGTGATCACCACCCCTTCCATCGATGGCAACTTCACCTTCATGTGCCTGGTGGAAGGCACAGCTCCTATCCTGTTGAGTGTTGGTCTTCCCAACAGAATGTTGTATGCTGAAGGAGCATTCACGACGAGGTACTTGATTTTCTCTGTTTTCGAGCCCGCCTCATCCGTGAACGTAGTTCTCAACTCAATGTACCCCCTGACCTCCACCTGATTGCCTGCGAAACCATACAAACACCCTCCATAGGGCCTCAACTGGTCAAGGGGCAACTCCAACTGCGTGAAAGTCGGCCAGAACATCACGTCTGCCAAGCTTCCTTGGTCCACCAGAACCCTGTGGACCTTCCTTCCCGCCGTAATCAGCGAGATGACTATAGGGTCGTTGTCGTGAGGCACAACGTCCCGAAGATCTTGCTTTGTGAACGTAATGTCCACATCCGGCGAGTGGTCCTCGAACATGTCCATCTTCATCACAGACCTCGCATACTTCTTCCTCTGTGACGCGGTGCATCCACCACCCGAGAAACCTCCTGCAATGGTGTGGATCTCTCCGTGAGTAGGCATCTCGTGCTGCTGAGCCTCACCACCTGCGGGCTGGGAGCTCGACGCACCCCCCGTCCTTCTATCCAGCAAGTAATCATTTAGGAACCCGCTCTTGACCAGGTCGTCGATCTGGTATCCTAAAGCCAAACATGAGTCCACGGTGTGGCCAAAGCCCTGGTGGAACTCGCACCAGGCGTCTGGCTTTGGTCCCAACACCTTGTCGCCCACCTTCTCGGGCGTCTTCAGCCTGGCTGCTATATTAGGAATGGCGATCAGATCCGCCAATCCCATCACGAACTTATGTTTCGGCGGGCGATTGTACTCCCGACGTGCTAGTTGGGGGCGCCCCAGGCCTCTACCCTTGTTTTTTCTTGGATCGTAAGGATGGCGAGTCCTCTGATCCCTCTTGGTCGCCGCTGTCTCCAGCACCCTCTGTGGTTGGATCTTGTCTGGGCACGTGGCCTAGCGGGGGCCACACTTCCCCTCTTCTCGGCGACCTCACTTTCATCGGCGATGTGGGCCACCACAAGTCGCCGAACCTCAGCAAACGTGGCGGGGTGAGCCCTAATCAACGCCTCGCAGAAGGGTCCCGGCAGCACGCCCTTCTTGAACGCGTAGACCAACATCTCTTCATCCTTGGCCGGCGAGCGAACCATCTATGCCCCAAAACGATTCAAGTAGTCCCTGAGGGACTCTCCCTGGTACTGCCTTATGTCGAACAGATCATAAGACACCCTAAGCGGCGCCTTGTTCACTATGTACTGCTCGACGAAGATCTTCGAAAACTGTTGGAAGTTGGTTATGTGACCCGTAGGCAGGCTTACAAACCATTCCAGCGCTGTTCCCTGGAGTGTGCTTACAAACATCTTGCAGTACACAGCATCCGATCCTCCTGACAGCATCATCTGCGTGTCGAACGTGGTGAGATGTGCCTCAGGATCCTCCACGCCGGTAAAAACAGCTTTCACGGGTACTACACTCGCAGGGATAGGCGTGTCCGAATCGCCTGAGCGAAAGGCATAGGGAAAACGCGAGGCGGCGTTGACGGCGCGACCTCTTCAGCGACTGGACGCCTTCGCTGCTCCTGAAGAGCTTGACGCAATTCCTCAGTCACTCTGCTAAGCTCTTCATTCCTGGCCCGAGAGGCGACCAGGTCCTCGTGCATTCTTGCCTGCTCTATGCGCGAGGCTTCCACATTCGCCTGCAGCGAACGCATGATTTCCACCATCTGCGCCATAGTCATGGCGCCTTCAGCACAACGGGCGCAATTGGACTTGAACAGTTGCTTCTCATCTTTCTCATGAAAACTTGAAAGATCGCAAGGAGTGACGAACAACACCTTCTTCAGCGCCGATCGATTCAGCGATCAATCGGTCAGAACTTCGTAAAACTCTGAAGAACTTCAAGAGCACAACTTCGACAGCAAAACCTTCACAGAAACTCGCGACTCCACCACAAACCACCGCTTCTTCCGCGAAAATCCGAACGAGCGGCGAAACTTAGATCTCACCGATTAAAACTCGCGTAAGCAGCGAAAAACCTCACCTCACAGAACAAGAACTCAAACGAACGGCGGAAAATGCGAATCTACCGGACAAAGCTTAGATGAACGGCGAAAAATGGTTCCACCAGCACACAACCACACAGAAACTGCAGAAACTTCCAAGAACTCACGCTGTGGATGGGAACAGGTTTTACACGGCCCCACGGTGGGCGCCTGATGATCCTGCCTGTTGACCAAAATGCTGGAGCCTTGCCTCGTCAAACCTGGATCGACTTCTGCGCCGTGTTTGCCTCCGTCCTTCACCGCGATCCCTCAAGAACCTGCAAAAGACAGAACGGCGTTGCTGCGGCCAATCACGCTCCGACGCCCAAGTCAGCGACTGAACCACCAATTACTAAGAGAAAACTCAAGAACTCTAAGGAACCGTGCAAAGTTCTCTCTCAGTGTACTCTCGTTCTCGCAGTTGTAAAGAAGTAATCTAAACGCGTGCGTACCTCAAAGTTCGTTGGAAACTCTTATATACCTGGGCACTTTCTCTCTCCTGGCAGTTACACATCTAGACACGTGGCTCGCATCCAGCTGTACACGTGTCATCATCTGGAGCATCCTTGACTTAGGCGCCACTTCTTACTCTTCAGGCTTTTGGCTAAGTTACTTACGCATGGCGCGCAAAGCTGCCTTGGAGCGTGATCTCTTCTGAGTGGCGAGTTCGGGTGCCTTCATATACACCTTCCCTGTGGTCTCGCCGACCGCCTTCATGATCTGCTCTACCTGCTTTCCCGTGTATGTTCAAGTAAGCTGTCTCCCGACCTCATCCTCTGGTTTAGCTAAGAAATGACTATCTGACAACTTGATCCTTTGCTTCGAGGGCCTAGAACAAGCTTCCCTGATCCTTCGGCGATGTCCTTCTCTCGGCAATCTCTAACCATCAGGTCGCCTGGGTTCGCATCCGGCGACTTCATCTCAAACTCGGTGACCGCCGGGTTAGGTACGATAGAGATCGGAGCACGCCAACCTAATACCTGGCGACTGCTCGAGCCCCCCGACTTCCTTCCCTTCTGCCAGCCATGGGCCCCGCCCAACACGCCTTCATAATAGCTTGCTGCCACGTCATCACTTCCGACTACCAGGGCGGTACAGTTCCTAAAGGCTTTATGAGATGGATTCCCAAAACTTCTGAAGTTCCCAGTGATGAAAGTAATTCAAGACGACCCACATTTGTAAGGGAACCAAATCTTTGCACTTGAACTTGAATTTTGTAGGGAAAACTGATGGGAAGCATGCAGCAATGGTATCTGGACAGTGGCTGCTCAAAACACATGACAGGAGACAAATCTAAGTTTGTGAGCATCATCTTCAAATAAGAAAGCCATGTAACATATGGAGACAACAACAAAGGAAGAATTCTTGGAAGAGGCTCTTTAGGAGACAAGAGTATCTTGCTAATTCATGATGTCTTGTATGTGGAGGGACTAAAACACAACTTGCTTAGCATTAGCCAATTGTGTGACAAAGGCTATCAAGTAATCTTTAAGACAAACTCTTGTGAAATTTGTCTTCCCAACTCAAAGGAGGTAATGTTGATTGGTAAAATAATCAACAATGTCTATCTCTTAGATATTTCTTCTCCTTGTTCTGTTGGTTGTCTTCTTTCTAAGCATGATGAATCATGGTTATGGCATAGAAGAATAGCTCACATTCACATGAATCACTTAAACAAATTAATCTCAAAAGATCTTGTGATTGGGTTGCCCAAGCTTTAGTTTGAGAAGGACCACATATGTGAAGCATGTCAAAAGGGGAAACAAGTTAAAAATTCTTTCGAACTTAAAAATGTTGTTTCATCTTCAAGACCCCTTGAGCTGCTTCAGATGGATTTGTTTGGCCCTTCAAGAACCATGAGTCTTGGTGGCAACTATTATGCTTTTGTTATTGTGGATGATTTTTCTAGGTACACATGGACACTCTTCTTGGAATCAAAGAGTGATGATTTCTCTTCCTTCAAAAAGCTTGCTAGAGGTTTACAGAATACAAGGAACAACAGTATTGGATCAATAAGAAGTGATCATGGTGGAGAATTTCAAAATGAGAAATTCAGCAAATTTTGTGAGAAAATTGGGATCTTGCACAATTTTTCTGCACCAAGAACCCCTCAACAAAATGGGGTAGTTGAAAGAAAGAACAGATCTCTAGAGGAATTAGCAAGAACCATGCTAAGTGAGTCCTCCCTACCCAAGTACTTTTGGGCTAATGCTGTTAGCACCTCTTGCTATGTGATGAATATAGTGCTAATAAGGCCAATCTTGAAGAAAACACCCTATGAACTCTTCAATGGAAGGAAGCCAAACATTAGCCACCTAAGAGTGTTTGGATGCAGCTGTTTTGTTATGAATAATGGGAAAGAAAATCTGGGAAAGTTTGATGAAAAAGCGGACAATGGCATCTTCATTGGATATCCCTCAAATAGTCATGCTTATAATGTCTACAACAAGAGGCTCATGATTGTAGAAGAATCTGTACATGTGGTATTTGATGAAGTTGATCACAAAGTGTTAAAGCCCTCACAAATCAGCACTGAAGAGGATGAACAAAGCATCATTATGCATAAATTGGATTGTTGTCCAGAAAAACAACTGATTGATTCATCGAAACAACCGGTTGAAATTCTGCAACAGGATGAGTTGCCTAAAGAATGGAAAATACCAAGGGATCTGTCAGTGGAGAACATCATTGGGCAGATAAAGGAGGGTGTTTCTACACGTAGCTCTATCTCAAACTTCTGCAGGCACACTGCTTTTGTCTCTCAAGTTGAACCAAAGTCTATTGAAGAAGCTCTTAAAGATGAAAAATGGGTGGATGCAATGCATGAAGAGTTGAATCAGTTTGCTAGAAATGATGTATGGTTTCTTGTCCCCAAGTCAGATGAGATGAACGTCATTGAATCTAAATGGGTATTCAGAAACAAGCTAGATGAGGCTGGAGTTATTACTAGAAACAAGGCAAGGCTAGTTGCCAAAGGCTACAATCAAGAGGAAGGAATTGACTATGGTGAAACCTTTGCCCCTGGTGCAAGGTTTGAAGCTGTGAGGTTGCTGCTGGCCTTTGCTTGTATGAGTGGATTCAAACTCTTTCAAATGGATGTGAAGAGTGCTTTTCTCAATGGTGTTATCAATGAAGAAGTGTATGTTGAGCAACCATCGGGTTTTGAGGATCATCAACATCCCAATCATGTTTTTAAGTTGAAAAAGGCTTTGTATGGGCTGAAGCAAGCTCCAAGGCAGTGGTATGAGAGGTTTAGCAACTTCCTTTTATCTCATAGTTATGAAAGAGGAATGATTGACAAAACTCTTTTCATTAAGAAAGAAAATTATGAAATTATTTTGGTCCAAATCTATGTTGATGACATCATTTTTGGTGCTACCAAAGATAGTTTGTGTGAGGAGTTTGTTGCTGCAATGCAAGGTGAGTTTGAAATGTCCATGATGGGAGAGCTCTCCTTCTTTCTTGGGCTGCAGGTTAAACAATCAAAGGATGGAATTTTCCTTTGTCAATCAAAGTATTGCAAAGAAATTTGAAATGGAGAGTTGCAAGGAAGCTAGCACACCCATGCCTTCAAGCTGTTATATGGATGCAAATGCTGTTGGAAAAGGGGTAGATCAAACAAAATATAGAGGTTTAATTGGTTCTTTACTCTATCTCACAACAAGTAGACCGGATATCATGTTTGTTGTATGTCTTTGTGCAAGATATCAAGCAAATCCAAAGGAATCTCACTTCAAGGTTGCTAAAAGGATTCTCAAATATCTCAAAGGAACTACCAATGTTGGTATATGGTATCCTTCTTACTCACTTATACATTTAATTGGATATTCAGATTCTGATTTTGCAGGGTGTAAGCTGGACCTAAAAAGCACAAGTGGCACTTGTCATCTTCTTGGATCAAGTCTCATTTCTTGGCATAGTAAGAAACAAGCTTGTGTAGCTCTTTCCACTGCAGAAGCTGAATACATTGTTGTTGGGAGTTGTTGTGCACAAATTCTTTGGCTTAAACAGCAACATGCAGATTTTGGATTGAAGATTAGCAAGGTTCCTTTGCTTTGTGACAATACAAGGGCTATAAATCTCACCAAAAATCAGATTCAACACTCAAGAACAAAGCACATTGAGTTTCGTCATCATTTCATAAAAGATCATGTGAACAATGGAGATTGTGAGATGAAGTTCATTGAAACAAAACTACAGCTTGCTGATATATTCACAAAACATTTGCCAAAAGACAGGTTTTTCTTTTTAAGAAATGAGTTAGGCATTCTTGACTCTCAAAATCTCTCTTAAACTGTTTTCTATGCATAAAGTCTATTTGTGAAGACAAATAGGGGGAGAATTGGTTTATGCGTTGCTCTACAAACTGTTTCAAACTATTAAATCTCTTTAAATTATGACTTTAAAGTTGATTTTTGCTTATGCTGATAGAAACAATCGATCGAATCGATGAAACAACCGGTTGTTTGTCTGATATAGTATTGGTTTTTGACTGGTTTTTCTACTCTAAGGTTTATGCAAAAATCCAGTAAAATGTGCTATTCTAACTTGCATTTAAAGATGCTCTAGTTTGCATAAGTTTTTCTTTGCACGTGCTGCTTCAGATTCAAACAAAGACCAACACAAGCAACCAAGGATTTGTCTTCATCAAATAGGGGGAGATTGTTGATCAAGAATGATCAAGTGCTTTGAAGATTTCAAATTATGATTTGAAGAATCCAAATCCTTTGTGCTTGATGCAAGGTTGTGTTGCTGCTGTGTCTTGGGAGGGATTTGGGTAGTTTTATTTGTAATCCACTCCTTTGTTGAATCTAAAGCTAATGTGTTTTAAATCCTTTTTGAAATAAAATGTTTTTCAAACTAAGTGAAAAACAACCTGTTGTTTTGTCGAATCAACCGGTTGTTTTACTCTTAGGAGTTTTTTTAAAAGGTTGAAAACTGATTAAGTTTGGTTGACTTAAATGCCAAACCAAACAATCGGTTGTTTTGTGGTTTCAACCGATTGTTTCTTTGAAAATCCTAACAGAAGTCTATTTTGATGGTTGAATGTGCTTTAAATGATTTTCAATTGAATACGCTCCTTCATTAAATGATTTGACCAATCTTTGGAAAATATAAATAGTTTTTTTATGTTTTCAAACAAGGCAATAGAAACATATTTGAGTTTTTCAGTTGTGTAAGAGTTGATTCAAGATTTGAACATTCACATCAAAGCTTTGGGTTTTCTAAGAGAGTGGAATAAGATTGCAATTGTATTGATTTCAGATTGTTATGTAAAAAAGTGTAATCTCTTCTCAACCTTCTGCATTTCTGGTGTTGTGTTGCCAAGGAATGTTGTGTGCTCTTGAGGTGGTCAAGATCAATACTCTTGGTGTGTGTATTGCCAAAGTGAGTGTGTTTCTCGAAGGGTTCAAGGTCACTACTTTTGTGGATTGTGTGTTGTAATCTAGTTTGATTACTTAGTGGATTACCCAGTGGTTTTCTGGGGACTAGATGTAACTCTTGGTTTAAGAGTGAACCAGTATAAACTGTTAGTGTATCTTTCTCTTACCCTTAAACTTATTTAAATTTTGTTTTTACTTTTACTGGTATAAACAACCGATTGTTTCGCAGAAACAACTGATTGTTTTTCTATTGCTGTGATGTTTTATTTCTCTAGTTCTTGGCTAACCTAATTTCTGTTCTGGATTCATATAAAGATTTTTGTTAATCCTTGAAAAGTTTTCAAAAACCTCTCTTAAACAATTCACCCCCCTCTCGTTTAAGGTTATACATTCTAACAGTTTTCACGAAGCAATCAATTATTTATTCCAATAGATTTAAAGAGCAATGTTAAAACAATTTAATAAGTGTAGGTATGGAGAGATTCATACAAAATGTTTATACTGGTTCACTCTTAACCAAGAGCTACATCCAGTCCTTAGCTAACCAGTGAGAATTCACTATGTAATCAAGCCTAGATTACAAACCACATACCAAAAGTGATGATCTTGAAACCCTCAAGAACTCACATCACTCCTTGGCAAACAACACAGTTTCCAAAACCACCTTCTAAAACTGCACCACACCAGAACACACAGAAATACAATGTTAAAGGAAGAAGGAAATAAATTACACCTGGGTAAATCAAAGCTTAAAGTTCAGAAGTACAAAACCCAATCCTATTCCACACACTTGAGATGGTCCAAAGCTTTTTCAAATCTTGAAAACTGTTTTTGATTTATCTTTCCTTTTTAGTTAAAGCATAGAAGCGTAAAAGAACCTTTTTATACTCCAATCAAATGGTCAAAGCATTTAAATCAAAAAACCAAAAGTGTTTAGGACCATTAAAAACCAGTTTGTGTTAAGGTGTTCAAAACAACAATCGATTGAATTCTCGAATCCACTAGTTGATTTTGTTTGAAAGCAAAGTCAAAACAAAGCTATGCTTTTCCATTCCATTTTAAAAAGCACTAAGTGTCAAACAACCAGTTGATTTGAAATTAAAATAGGTTGAAATTTCACACCCTTTTAGAAAACTCATATTTTCAAAAGCATAAAGATTCAATTAAGGTTGGATCATCTTAAAGAGTGAATTAACAATTTTCAAACAACTAAACAACACACACACATAAGCATAGTCTTCCAGCTTTCTACTTGGATTTTGAGACTTCAAAGCACCTTGTTCAACACCTTGGGTTATGTCTCAAGTCGCGTATTCAACCTAGTTGGGTTTGGGCTAAGTTACTTCTCACCTACGTTAGTAGGCGAGTTGCACAAAAAAAAAGGTCCAACGTCACTGAAGTGATCTCACTTGGGCGAGATTGAGCTTGCTTGGGCAAGATCCTTTGGGAGCGTCTGGCAGAGGTAAGTTTCAGAGAGCTTTGGTGAGTGTTGGTGCGTTCCAACTTTCCCTTTTTAACTATGTATATTCTCCATTTGCCCAATCATCTCCATTCTTCCCTGTAATCTTGAAATTAACACAAATTTAGGAATAAATCATTCTTATTCAAATTAAAACAAAAAAATATGTAAAAAAGTATAAATTCATAAATTATGGGTTATTTTATGTTTATTTTATCAATTAATATCAATAAGTGTTTGTATTTTAATATGAAATATTACTGAAATTTGAAACTTATCAACGACTAAATCTGACAACAATCAATAACTTTGATGTACCATAAAAAAGCCACATATGATGGAAGCACTGACACGAAGGAGCATGTTGCTATATATATCAGTCAATTTATTTTATACACCTCTAATGACGCCATTTTGTGTAGAGTATTTTTGACAACACTGAAAGGAGTTGCATTTAGTTGGTTCACAAGATTACCGCCTTATTTGATCGATTTTTTTATACCTTGGTGATGAAGTTTGGAGCTTAATTTGCCACCAGTAGACCACATCATTTAACTCCTATTACATTGGTGAATATTCGATAGGAGAAGAATGAACCGTTAAGGGCCTTTATGGAAAGGTTTGGTAGGGTAGCCTTGATTATTTGTAGTTTAAGTTCTAAGGTAACTATGCATCATATGGTTACTACATTAAGACTGGGACCATTTCTCGACAGTTTATGTAAAAGGCTTACAACTGATCTTGATGAGTTAAGGCAAAGAGCAGCGAAATTTATGCACCTAGAAGAGATAAGAAGTTTCAAGAGTCAGTAAGGAGGGAGCAAGATGGAAGAAGCCAAAGGATACATATCAAGGACCATGGTTTACACGATACACACCACTTAATACCAATTGAAGAAACCCTTAACACTGAATTGATTCCATTACCCAGAAAAATTCTTACTCCTAATAATGTTGATCATAGTAAGCACTATAGATATCACAAGAACTTCGGCCATAGCACGGAAGCATGCACAGGACTAAGAGACAGAATTGAAGAGTTGATTCAAATAGAACATCTTAGGCAGTATGTGTAGAGAAATGAAGGAAGAAGATTTGGCTCAAGGGATAGAAGTGGGGAACAATGTAGAGGTTAAGGTTGGGAGAGAATTCATGAACCAAGAATGAAGAGATATCCAAGTGATGAAAGAAGGGATAGGGAAAGGATTCCAAGGCAGAAAAGAGGAAGAAGTCCAGTAAGGCCAATTAGAGAGGTAATTAATACTCTATTTAGAGGATTTGTAGGAGGAGGAGTTTCATCATCATCAAGAAAGAAGCATGTACGATTTTCCAGAACAACTCATTCAATCCAAAGAAGAAGTATGTCGTCAATAACATTCACTGATGAAGAATTTCAGGATATTGATCCTAATGAAGACTATTAAAGAAAAAGAAAGAATAGGGTAAATCCCTTGTGTATATTGAACATGTAGGGTTATGTTTATATAGGAAAAGAAACATATAGGTTAAGTCCATTACATAAATATGAAATATCTAACAATATCTATAATATCAAATAATATCTAATTATATCTAATAATACCTAACACTCCCTCTCAAGCTGGTGCATATAGATCATATGTACCGAGCTTGTTACAAATGTAATCAATCTTAGAACCTCGTAAGGGTTTAGTAAAAATATCTGCTAATTGATTATTTGAATTAACAAACTCAGTCTTAATATCTCCCGATATAATCTTTTCTCGAATGAAATGATAATCAATCTCAATATGTTTTGGTCCTTTCATGAAAAACTGGATTAGAGCTAATATGAAGAGCAGCATGATTATCACATATAAGTCACAAGTAGCCATGCCATAGCTCTATATTCTGCTTCTGCACTAGATCTTGTCATAACACTTTGTTTCTTGCTCTTCCAAGAGATCAAGTTATCACCAATGGAGACACAATAACCAGAAGTTGATCTTCTATTAGATGGAGATCCTGCCCAATTAGCATCTAAATAACAAACGACTTTAGTATGGTTATTATGACCATATAACAAACCTTTTCCAGGAGAGCCTTTAATGTCCTTCACTATACGAATGAATGCATTCCAATGATCTTAACATGGAGAATTAAGAAATTGACTCACCACACTGACTGCAAAGGAAATATCAGGACGAGTAACAGTAAGATTTTTTCCAATTAATCTCCTGTACTTCTCAAGATCTGAAAAAGGTTCCCTCTGATTGGGTAGAAGCTTAACATTGGGATCCATGGGAGTATCAACAAATTTCGAATTCATAACAATACCAGTATTGGATTGTGCTACCTCAATCCCCAAGAAATACCTGAGTTTTCCAAGATCTTTGGTATGAAAGTGTTGAAAAAAGTGTTATTTTACTTGTGAGATGCCATGGTGATCACTGCCTGTAAGAACAATGCCATCAACAAATACTACAAGATAGATACACCCAGCACTCAAGTGACGATAAAAAACTGAATGATCTGCTTCACTGCGAGTCATACCAAACTGTTGAACAACATTGCTAAATTTTCAAAACCAAGCCCTAGGAGACTTCTTGTGGCCATATAAGGATTTGCGAAGATGACATACCAATACAGAAGACTCCCCCTGAGCAACAAAACCGAGAGGTTGCTCCATATAAATTTCTTTCTGGAAATCACCATTAAGAAAAACATTTTTGACATCTAGTTGATAAAGAGGCCATTGTTGAAGAGTAGCCATAGCTATGAATAAGCGAACAAAGGCCATCTTTGCCATTGGAGAAAAATTATCACCATAGTTTAAACCAAAATTTTGGGTATAACCCTTAGCCACAAGATGAACTTTGAGACGATCAATAGTACCATCAGGACCAACTTTGATAGCAAAAATCCACCTGCAACCAACAACAAATTTCCTAGATGGTAAAGGAACAAGTTCCCAAGTTCCATTATTCTGAAGCGCATTCATTTCATCAAGCATGGCCTGACGCCAACCAAGATGAGTTAAGGCATCACCTACACATTTTGGAATGGATACAGAAGAAATAGACGAAAGGCAGACATAAAAGGGTTGAGAGAGTCTATGGTAACTCAAAGCAATATAATATGGAGAGGGATTACGGGTAGAACGTATACCTTTATGGATAACAATAGGAAGACCAGGTTCAACTGTAGGAGCCAGAAGAGGATGAGGTGTTGGCACCATAATAAAGTCAGTTGATGGATGATGAGACGTTTGGCGACGACTATACACCTGAAGAGTTAGTGGTTGTGGTGAATCATTAGGTACACTAGGCACAACAAGAGGAATATTAACTCGATTAGATGAAGAAATTGAAGGAGAGGACAAGACTTAAAGTAAAGGGAAGGTTCACTGAAGGTGACATCTGCTGAAATAAAATAACATTTACATCCTTTTTGTGATCTAGTAAACCTAAAAAAGACACATTTGTGTTACATAAGAGATAATTTATCAAGACCAGGACTAAAATTATGAACCAAACATGTGGACACAAAAACTTTGGGAGGTAAAGAGTGAAGAGGGTCATGTGGAAATAAAATAGAATGAGGAATTTTGATATCTAAAACTGAAGATGGCATACGATTAATAAGATAACATGCACTAAGAAAAACATCACCCCAAAAACATTGAGGAACATCACCATGGATTAAAATAGTACGAGTTGTTTCAACAAGATATCTATTATTGCGCTCAGCTACCCCATTTCGTTAAGGTGTATAAGCACATGAAGTTTGATGAAGAATACCATGAGAAGCCATAAAAATTTTAAAAGAATGAGAAAGATACTCACGTCCATTATCACTGTGCAAAATTCATATAGAAATTCCAAATTAATTTTTAATTTCTTTGTAAAATATTTGAAATATAGAAAACAACTCAGAACGGTTTTTCATTAAAAAAATACCCAAGTACATCTTGAATAATCATCAATAAAAGTAACAAAATACTGAAATCATAAACTAGACTTAATACGACTTGGTCCCTAAATGTTAGAGTGAACTAAGGCAAAATGAGATGAAGCACATTGTGAGATACTACTAGGAAAAGAACTATAAATGTGCTTCCCTAACTGACACGACTCACATGATAAAGTAGACACATTAGACAGACTTAGAACAAGTTGCTACATATTGGCAAGACAAGGATGACCCAACCGATCATGAATGAGAGATGGAGAATCCATAATCGCGCCAACATGTGCAGAGATCTGTAGTTGGTAAAGTCCATGAGACTCACATCTGGTGCAAATCATATGTCCCGAACTACGGTCCTGTAAAGTAACAAAATCTTTGGTAAAAGAAATAACACAATCAAGGGAACAAGAGAGATGACTAATGGATAATAAGTTAAATGGAGACCTAGGGACATAAAGAACATTATCAATAGATAAAGAAGAAAAAAGATTAATAGTACCAACACCATGTGATGGTACCCTATATCCATTGGCCATGGTAACCGAAGGTAAATAACCCATAGTAGATAGGGAAGAGAAAAAAGATTTATTACTAGTAAGGTGATATGTGGCACCTAAATCTAGAACCCAAGGGCCAAGGGAAGTGGAGTGAGTGAGGCCAACAAAAGATGTACCTGAATGTGCAACAGAAGCCATGGAACTAGGGTTCTGACGATCCTCATACCATTTAAGAAATTCATTGAAAATAACAGCCTGACCTGGGGTATCAATTGAAGTATGGTCCATAGTAAAAGGTTGCACAGGGGCAGTTTGAGCAACCGCAAAAGATTTAGGAGGATGACCATGTAAGGCATAACATCTGTCAATTTTGTTGCCAAGTTTGCCACAATGGTCACACTTGTGACGCCCTTTGCCCGACTTGTGAGGGCGAGTACGATCATGATGCTAAGAACTAAAGCAGAAGAGTTATCAACATGAGACGTTATATCAGTGGTGTGTTTACCTGGCACACGCAAAAGGGTAGAACAAGTGGAAGTAAAATTAGGCACGATAGGAGATCCCAAAATTTGATCACGAACGTGAGAATAATAATCAGGAAGGCCATGTAAACCCAGTAACATGAAAAATTTGGATCTTTGTTCTAGTTCTTAAGAGGGAGTGGGGGCAGGAGGTAATAACTCATTAAAATCATGAAGAAAAGCATGAAGTTTACCCAGATATTACGACATTGTACCATCAAAACGTTTGGGAGCAACAATTGTGAGAAGTTTTTTACACACATCATAAAGATGTTGAGTATCATTGGTGTATAATGTTGAACCAAGTTGTGTTCAAGCTTTGAAGAATCCAAACCCTTTGAAGGATGTTGAAGCCTTTGCTGAGCTTGTTGTTGTTGTGCTGTTTTAGTTAGGATCTGGGGTAGATTGTGTATGTAATACACCTTTTGATTGAATCCAAAGCTTAGGCATTCTCAATCTTTTTGAAAGAAATTTTTTTTTCAAACTAAGTTAAAACAACAGATTGTTTTGTCGAAACAACCGATTGTTTATACTTATATGTTTTTAGAAAATATTGAAAACTGTTTTTCAAATGGTTGAGCTGTTAAAACCAAAACAACCGATTGATTCGAGGAAACAACCGATTGTTTGTTTTGGGACCATAACAGAAAAATATTTTTTATCTATGACTGAGCTTTAAATGATTTCACTGCTTACGCTCCAGGCATTAAATGCTTTGACCAATCTTTTAATGCAATTTAAGAGTTTGTTAAGATTTGATAACAAACAACATCTTTGAATAAATTCAGAAAAACATATTTGAGTAACAATCTTTTTCAAGATTTTGAAATAGAGATTTTGAGTTTTTCAAAGAGCTGAGATTGCTTAGAGTTTGTGATTGATCAAAGTGTGTGGAATAGGATTCTGCTTGTATTGATTTCAGATTATCTTCTGTAACAAGTGTAATCCTTGTACTCTACTGAACAAGTTTCGTTTTTGTGTTTGCTGAGATTGGTTGTGTGTTTTTGAGTAGATCAAGATCAGCAATCTTTGTGTTGGTGTGTTGGCCAAGAAGAGTGTGTGTCTTGAGGTGTTCAAGGTCACTTTCTTGGTTGTGGTGTAAGTGATCAAGGTGTGGTTGCTTAGTGGATTTCCTCAGGGTTTCTGAGAAGACTGGATGTAGCTCTGGGTTTATAGTGAACCAGTATAAACATTTGTGTGCAATCTCTCTATCCTTAATCTCTTTAAATTCAATTTGTTTGTTGTTTGCTGGTATAAACAACCGATTGTTTCTGTGAAACAACCGATTGTTTTTCTGGTACTGCAGTTTTTGCTTGCTGTTTTGGCAAACTGAATTCTTTATCAATTGTTTTCTTAAGAGAATTTCATTCTTGACTTAAAAGTTTGCGAAAACCCTCTTTAAACAATTCACCCCCCTCTAGTGTAAAGCCATCCATTCTAACAATTTGCATCAAGAGCTTGGTTCTTGAAAGTTATTCAAGTTGATCTTAAAACTGTTTTTAAAATGGCTGATAGACTACCTTTTGGGGAAGGTGCTTCAATTAACGGACCACCTCTGTTTTGTGGTTTACCAGTTTTGGAAAGTAGGAATGAAAATCTTTATGGAATCTCTTGACAAAGAAATTTGGGACGCAATTGAAAATGGTCCTTTTGTCCCAAAGTTTGAAAAAGATTGATCTGTCATTTAAAAGCCATGGTCTCAATTGAATGATTCAGAAAGCAAAAAGGCCAAATTCGATTGCATTGCCAAAAATATAATAACCTCTGCTTTAAATTCTGATGAGTTTTTCAGGGTCTCTCAATGCAAATCATCAAAAGAAATGTGGGACACCTTGGAAGTCACTCATGAAGGGACAAATGAGGTGAAGAGAGCTAGGAAGCATACTCTAATCCAAGAGTATGAGATGTTTAGAATGCTTAAAGGTGAAATAATAGCTGAGGTGCAGAAAAGATTCACTCACATCATAAATCATCTCATGAGCTTTGACATGACCTTTGAAGAGGAAAAGCTGAACATAAAGATCTTGAAATGTCTTGATAGAGCATGGCAACCAAAGGTAACTGCTATTTCCGAATCTAAAGATCTAACATCATTAAGAATGGCTTCTTTGTTTGGAAAGCTTAGGGAACATGAGTTAGAGATGAATAGACTCAAGAAAGAGAAGATAAGCACACAAGGAGTATAGCCTTAAAAGCTTCCAAGCACAAAGGAAAACAAGAATCGAGTGATGATAGTGATGAGGAAAACCTTAGTTTTCTTTCAAGAAAGTTCAGCAAATTCTTGAAGAGAAACCGCAACAAGGACAACAACAAAGATAGGTATGAATCCAGGAAAGCTCGCCGAGGTTCCAGAACTTCGTGGCGGAAGACTCGAACGAAGAAAGAAGAATGAATCTTGATTTGCTGGATGAGGTCAGGGAGGAGGCGAGAGTGAAAGCCGAAGCGGTAAAGAGAAGAGTTGAGCGAAGGTACAACTCTAAGGTAATGACAAGGCAGTTTAGAAGCGGCGATCTGGTGATGAGGAAGGCCCATCAGTATGAGATGCAGAACAAGCTATCGCCCAAGTGGACGGGACCATTCAGAATAACCGAGGCGCTCGGGAATGGCGCCTGCCGCTTGGAGACGTTAGAAGGAGGGGCGATTCCTCGCACTTGGAATGCCACACATCTCAAGTCGTATTACAGTTAAAGCCTTGTAAGTAAAGACGAATATGAAGAGATTTGAATAGTTTCTGTTAAAACAATTTCAAGGGGGCACTCTTTTTTCCCTAAGGAGGGTTTTTAATGAGGCCACCCAATAAAGAAGAGTTTTTCAAAGTTTAAAGCTTCTATGTTTGCACGCTTATGGCTTCGAGAGTTTTAGAAAAAAAGGCCTTATTACTCGTATGTGATCTAGGGCAACAGTAAAGTCATATTGCATGCTTCAAATGAGTAAAAGTTTTAAAGTCCCCATCGTTTTTCGGCGATCGGCGGCAGTAGTTAAAAGTTTTAGAGACCTCATCGTCTTTAAGCGATCGGAGGTACCAGTAGTGCAAAAAGCCCTCAGCGCTCTCGTACGTTTTGAGGCAAGAGAAGAAGTCCTCCTCGCCCTTGAGCGAGTGCAGGCGAGAAAGAGTAAAAGACCTTCTCGCTGTCAAGCGAGTTCAGGCGAGAAAAAGTCCTCAGTGCATCCAGGGGGGAGGAGATGTACACCCTGGGCAAGTTGAGGCACCAGATAAAGTCCTTCTCGCCGTCGAGCGAGTTCAGGCCAGATAAAGTCCTTCTCGCCGTCGAGCGAGTTCAGGCAAGATAAAATCCTTCTCGTCTTGAACAAGTTCAGGAATGGCGTGAAGGGTGGAAGAAGGTAAAGGATAACTGAGGTAGGTTCGAAGAGAACACCTCACTATCCAGATCATTGCTCTGAAACTCAGGGAGGTAGAGAAGGATCCGAAAGGCGCCTCTACCCCCAGATGAGGGAACAATGATCAAGTTATGCGAAGAAGAAAGATAGCGTCGCCAGAACCCTATGGCGTGAAGGTTGAGACAGTGAAGGGGTTGTGCGGCGAGTGCCAGATCGGAAGAGTTCCGGGTGATGACAGAAGTAGGGGGCACTTCACTTGGCAGATCAGGTAAACTGTATTTTAGTACTAGTTTGAGTTAAAACCTACTGCCTAGTAAGTGATTTTATGTTAAGGTTTGTTGCCTTAAGTTCACAAGTTTTATTGAACGTCATCACCGAAGAGTTGATAGTTGCTCAAATTTACTTTGAGTTAACAGTTTGCCAAGTTTGTTATAAGGTTAAACAATTTGCTCGAGTTAAAAGCGGTAGGTGGAGGGTTGAGCTCAAGTATTGCTGAGTTCACGCAGTTGAGCAAGTTTCGCCAGTTATGTTAGCTAAATCAGTTGATTGCGCAGCAGATGAGTTAGGAGATTATATATATATATATATATGTGTGTGTGTGTGTGTGTGTGTGTGTGTGTGTGTGTGTGTTCATATATGTGCACATGAGCATCGAACAGTTCGAACAAAATGAAAATTATTACAGAACAAGGTAAAGCATAAGAGTCTTCAAGGAGATGAGTCGATCGGGGGCACGATCTTGCCGTCCACCACCTCGTTGTACACTGAGAACTCAGAAAGATCGAGGTCGGGATATTTGCAAGCAAACTGCTCCAAAGCAGTGCCGAAGCCGGAAGTTAGAACCTGGGCAGGCTCAAGCTGAAGCTCGTCGATCTTCGTCTTGAACCCACTATTCTCTTCACGAACCTGTGTGACTTCAAGCTCGAGCTCGTCGGCCGCTGTTCTCCTCGCGAACTCGAGCAAGCTCAACAGCAGTTTCATTAAGTTCCTAGGAGGCCTTATCCCGATCTTGCTCAACCTTTCCCAGAAGGGTCTCTCTCTCGATTGACCTCTTCTCCAGGTTGGCCATCTTCTGAGCGTTAATCTTCCTTGCCTCCTCCAGCGCGGCAATTTTTTCCCTCAGAGGGACGATCTTGCTCTCCAGCTCGACGGCATCTTGGAGTTTGTCATGAAGCTTTTTGCGCAGCTCTTTGTTGTCTTGTCGCACGCTCTGGAGCTCGTCCTTGAGGGCGTTTTCAACTCGCGAAAACTACAAGCCTTTCATCATCATATCGCACTTGGTCTTTTCGGCTTCAGCTTTCGCGGTGCTTGCCACCTCCTGGTTGATCCGATTGTCGAGCTCAAACTTCTCCAGGGAGTCTTTGAGCCCTTCGCCGACGATTTGGGGAAGACAATCGTCAACCATGGCACTTAGGCGCACGGTGAAGGACTTCAAAGCTTCTTGAAGAGCGGCTGGGAGGCCTGAGGTTGCTGGTGGAGGCGAAGGTTGGTGTTCACCACCACCCTCGCAAGGTTGAACGAAGGGGAGAGCTTCGAGGCGTGGTGGTGAGGCAGGCGGCTCCTCGGCAGCTTGTGAGGAGGCTTGCGTATCAGCAAGTTGATCAGGGGCAGCCTCAGCAATTGATGCGTTTGAAACAGGAACGCCCCCAGCGGACTCAAATGGAGTGGAGGCGCTGGGAGGGTCCTCGATGAAGTTTGGAACGGCGCTCTCAATTGCTGGGGGCTCAGAAACCGCCACCCTCCTTCTTTTGCAGATTAGCCCATCCTCGGTGCTCTCATCCGCCTCTTCATCAGATACTACCCTGGGGGCTTTCCTTCTGGCCTTCCTAAGAGGTAGTTTTTTGCGTTGGGGGGCTGGAAGAGCAGCAGCAGCGGTTGGGCCAACTGATGGGGATTGGCCCTGGGCGGCGGCGATCTCCGCAACAGAATTCGGGATCGATTGGAAGCCCGCCGCAAGTTCGTGGGCTCGGGCGATCGCCCTTAGTTCAGCCAGTCTTCCTTTGCCCAACATTGTGTCTGCACAAGGTAAAAGTCAATGAGTATGCCCCAAAGCAAAAACAGAGCGTGCAAGCATATACATACGAAGATGACATAGGTAAACAGCACAAAGACCGAGTGGTAAGAGCCCTAGGTCAGCTTAAACACGAAGTGAGAATCTTGGTGTTGGAAAGGGGGCTAACCTATGTACATTTCGAGTTGGTCCTCAAGGAATTCGAAGGAGATTATCTGAGCAGTGGGGAGGGTGATGTTGGCAGAGGCCACATTCTTCCAGAAGAGACAAAGGTCTTTGTCCAGTTCCCCCATGTTGTCGAGACTCCTTGGTCTCCTGAAGTTGTCTTTGGAGTCTTTGTGCCCCTTGTTTACCCAATATAAGGGGAAGCCATCAAGTAGCGAAGGGTCTTGGTTGTTCTGGCACACCTTGACGAACTTCCCCTTCCAGTCTTTGTAGGATTGCTGGAAGATGGAGAGGATCGACCTCCCAGCAATCCCGTTCAGGCTGACCCAGGGGCGATCTCCAGGATTCTTTGCCTCGAACAAAAAGAGGAAGACATCCACCGAAGCTGGTAGCCCCAAGTGCGCGCAAATAATCTGGAATGCCCTCACGAATGCCCAGCTGTTGGGATGGAGCTGGGCAGGGGCGATGTCGAGTTCGAACAATAACTCCCTCTCGAAGCGAGTGAAAGGAAACCTAAGTTTCACCTTCTTGAACAGCGTGGCGTAGATGAAGCAGAACGACTCACCGTTGCCCCCCTTATCGTCCACGCAAATCGGCTCTCCAGGAGGGCAAGGCAACACTGTCATTTTGCTGTCGTGCTCCTTGTGAAATGAGAGATTAGCTTGATCCCCTTTCCTCAGTCGGTGTACCCCCACCTCAGTATTTATCGATGAAGTTTCCTTCAGTAGAATCGGGGAGGCCCAAGGGTAGAGCTTTTTGTAGTCTGATGAAGGAAGGGAGGCTCCCCCGGCCTGCGGAGGGGTTGCTTGGTTAAGATTGGCATGGGATGAGGCAAGCCTCTCAGCCTGTGAGGAAGGAGCACCAGAGGCTCGTGGGGGGTTGCGTGTTGGTGGAGGGTTTGTCCCAGTGGTAACCCTACGAGTATTGGGAGGAGGGTTTCGCGATGAGGAAGGAGGGTTAGCGGTGGACTTTGTCTGAGCCATCGCAGGAACTGCAAAGGAAAGAAAAGGGAGGAAATGAGGATAGCAAAAGAATGACTCGATCGAAGACGAAGAAGACAAAACGAACGAATGAGAGTTCGCTGGGAAAGACGCTATCAAGAACGAAGCTCTAAGTTACGAGAAAAAAGAGAAACAACCCACAACGTATGCTCCAGGCAGTTAATGGATGATGCAAACCGACTAAAATGCAACAAATATCAGTAGAAGGCGTAAAAGAGTTACCTTTTGACGATCGGATGAGTGTTGAAGGGAGCTGAAGATTGAGGGAGACGTAGGTTTTGTAGTTCGCAGAGAGAATGTTCAGAATGCTTGAAGACGAAGAACGATAATGAAACAGTGAATAGCGCGAAAGGTTTAAGGGTTTCGAACGTTGTGGGAAGCGCAAACGGCAGTGAACAATGGCCGTCGATGGGTCCACGTGTCGACTGATCGGAGAAGTTGGTGAAATGTCGAGTCAGTGAACAGTCTTAGCGCCAACGCGCAAAGCCACGTAAGCCGCCAGTTTTAAACCTCTTTAGTCTCCTCGCTGAACAAGTCACAGCTCGAGACTGGGGGGCTTGTGTACCGACCAGGTCATCGGGTGCGATGACGTGTCTTACGCGTGCCCGAGTGGGGCGTGCTCAGTGGAACACATAGGCTAGAAAAGATGAATGGTTCAAAAGTGAGCATAGTCGCCGGTTACACTGAATTGGCGTTCTCCGGTCTCTAGTGTGCGTGACCGGCGGTCACCAGAGTTACGACGCAATCGCCGTATGAGAGTGCTAGGAGATCAGGTGGTGAGAGGTCGCCGAAGAATGTTAGGAGCTTGGGTGGTCTGCACGTCGCCACGAGGAGCATATCGCCGGATCTCCCAGTAAACTCAGTTAAAACTGTTAGAGGCTCAGAAAGGTAATCTCAAGCGTGTAAGTTCAGTAAGATGACTGTTGCGCCAGCATGGGGCGTGAAGGCTGAGTGGGTTGAAGGGAACAGATTGCTCATCAGCGACAGGATTCCCAGAGGGGACATTCGTTGGTGGCAAGGTTTCCTCAGCTAGAGCATGCATGGCATAGCAGTAAGGAAGGTGGCACTTGCGACGAGCGATATCACAGAGATGATACACTTTGTTGCATCCGATACTCGCCTTGTCGGGTGATGTTTCACACCGCATTGTGCGCTAGCTTGCTCCTTGAGTGGAGGACTTAGCTGTGTGGCTGGTTACTACACAAGAATGACGTTCAAGTTGCCCCAATCCAGATGACGACACGTGTAGGGTTGGATGTTCCAGTTACTCCAACCTAGATGATGACACGTGTAGGGTTGGGAGCAATGGAGAAATGACGCTCAAGTTGCCTTGGCTCAGATGACGACACGTGTAGGGCTGGGCGCTACCTGCTATCCCAATCCAGATGGTGACACGTGCAGGGCTGGATGCGAGCCACGCGTCCAAAAGCATAACGGCCTAGAGAGAGAAGAAACCTAGCTATAAAGGTAACCTTAACAGAATTTGCAAAGGTACGTTTTTCACTACGGCTGATACTGCTAGGGTTGTGTGCCTACAGTACGGTCCTACAGAGCATATTCTCTCTTAGTTTTTGGGTGTTCTTGTCACTGACTTGAGCGTCGGAGCGCCACCGGCCGCAGAGGCGCCACTGTGTGTTTTTCAGGTTCTCACAGAGGCTATCTGTGGAGTGGACTTAGAGGGCACGTGGTGCCAAGCTGGTGAGGAAGACCGTGACGAGGCAACGCTCTTGCGCTAAGTCAACCGGCAGGATCAATAATGTAAGGAGGTTGCTCAAAGATCAATCTCTCATAAAGTTCCTGGAGATGAAGGGAAACATTTACCCAGATTTGGTAAGGGTGTTCTACACAAATCTAAAGTTTGAGGGAAACAATCTAGTTTCTCATGTGAAAGGTGTAGAAATGGAGATAACTCATCAGGTATGGGTTGGTGTTGTTGGTCTCAAGTTCTCTGGTCTTAGAATCAACAAGGGAAACCTTGGAGTAGTGGAGGATTTCAACAAAATCCAATACTACAAGAGTTGATTGAAGAATCAACATGCTCAGTTAGAGGTCTAAAGCTTGATGAAAGGTTGCTAGCCCTCATTGTGACTTGGATTCTAACTCCAAGGGGGAGCAATCATTCATTGCTTACTATGGAAGATCTGGTGTATATCTTCTGCATCATGAAGAAGATCAAAATCAATTGGATCCACATCATCAAAGAGCACATGCAAAAGGCTATGAGGTTAAGTGACTATCACTAAATTTCTACTCTATTTTGAAGTGAACCTTGAAGATGAAACATCTGAGTTGGTCAAGTCAACTCAAGAGTTGAACAATGGATCACTCAGCAAAAAGGGTTTTACCAAAGTAGGTGGCAAGTGGATTAGTAAAGATGGTGATCTTGGTGCATCATCTAGTGCTGATATGGATGTTCAACATGAAGATCCACCTAAAGATTATCAAGATGCTGGACCTAGTGCTGATGCTGGAAATCAAGAAGAAAGGATCCATACCATGTCTCCTTTTGAGAGACTCATGTTGAATAGGCTTGATAGCTTTGCTGAAAATCAAAGAAACCTACATGATCTCTGTGTCAGTAATTTCCAGAGGATTGACATCAGGTTTGACAGGATGGATGCACACTTCATGACTCTAGATGAACAAATCGAAGCTGTCCAGAACCAACTCTTTGATCTTCAGTTTGTTGATGATGATGAATGAGAAAAAACAATCGGTTGATGTATCGAAACAACCGATTGTTTTTGGTGGTTATATCTGTATTTCAATTTTTCTTTCTTTCTACTGTTACTGCTTTAATTCTGATGTAATCAAAACAATTATCTTGTTTTATCTCTTCTTTTTGTCTATTTGTGAAGACAAATAGGGGGAGATTTATGTTGTTTGTGTTTGATTTCAGTTTTATGTTTTTCTGCAAAAAAAAGTTTGCTTTTTTTGAATGTTGTTTACTCTGATTTTATGCTCTGGATTTCTGTATTTGTTTCTATGCTAACCAAATATCAAAAGTTCTATGCTTTGCTTAACACTGTATCTTGCAGGAACTGCTTCAGATTCAATCATGTACAACACAAGCATCAGGGATTTGTCTTCATCAAATAGGGGGAGATTGTTGAACCAAGTGGTGTTCAAGCTTTGAAGAATCCAAACCCTTTGAAGGATATTGAAGTCTTTGTTGAGCTTTTTGTTGTTGTGCTGTTTTAGCTAGGATCTGGGGTAGATTGTGTATGTAATCCACCTTTTGATTGAATCCAAAGCTTAGGCATTCTCAATCTTTTTGAAAGAAAAATGTTTTTCAAACTAAGTTAAAACAACCGATTGTTTTGTCGAAACAACCGATTGTTTATACTTATATGTTTTTAGAAAAGATTGAAAACTGTTTTTCAAATGGTTGAGCTGTTAAAACCAAAACAACCGATTGATTCGAGGAAATAACCGATTGTTTTTTTTGGGACCATAATAGAAAAACTGTTTTATCTTTGACTAAATTTTAAATGATTTAACTGCTTACGCTCCAGTCATTAAATGCTTTGACCAATCTTTTAATGCAATTTAAGAGTTTGTTAAGATTTGATAACAAACAACATCTTTGAATAAATTCAGAAAAAACAGATTTGAGTAACAATCTTGTTCAAGATTTTGAAATAGAGTTTTTGAGTTTTTCAAAGAGCTGAGATTGCTTAGAGTTTGTGATTGATCAAAGTGTGTGGAATAGGATTCTGCTTGTATTGATTTCAGATTATCTTCTGTAACAAGTGTAATCCTTGTACTCTACTGAACAAGTTTCGTTTCTGTGTTTGCTGAGATTGGTTGTGTGTTCTTGAGGGGATCAAGATCAGCAAGCTTAGTGTTGGTGTGTTGGCCAAGAAGAGTGTGTGTCTTGAGGTGTTCAAGGTCACTTTCTTGGTTGTGGTGTAAGTGATCAAGGTGTGGTTGCTTAGTGGATTTCCTCAGGGTTTCTGAGAAGACTGGATGTAGCTCTGGGTTTATAGTGAACCAGTATAAACATCTGTGTGCAATCTCTCTATCCTTAATCTCTTTAAATTCAGTTTGTTTGTTGTTTGCTGGTATAAACAACCGATTGTTTCTGTGAAACAACCGATTGTTTTTCTGGTACTGCAGTTTTTGCTTGCTGTTTTGGCAAACTGAATTCTTTATCAATTGCTTTCTTAAGATAATTTCATTCTTGACTTAAAAGTTTGCGAAAACCCTCTTTAAACAATTCACCCCCCCCCCCTCTAGTTTAAAGCCATTCATTCTAACATATAATAATTTTGCTTGTTCCGAAATGTCTGAATAAGTCTCATAGGTACGATTTTTTTTTAAAGACGAGTGAATGGTAGATTTAATAACAATACATAATTGAGCATCAATTTTCAACCAACGGAAAACCTTATTTTCAGAAAAAGTAGGATGAGTAAAATGATCAACATAACCTTGACTCTTAAGCCATAATTTAATATCTGATGCCCATGTGTCATAATTGGTTCCATCTAATTTGTCAATGGAAAGATGAACATTGACGTAATTGGTATAAATAGATGGATTCGGCATAATGACTGCGGAAGAAGCCACAATGGTAGTGACAGTGGATGAAGCCATAGTGGCAGCGGAAGCAGAAGAAGCCATAAAAGATAAGGAAAAATTCAGTCACTGGTTAATTAGCGGTAGCCACAAAGATGAAGGTTCCGACAGCGATTGCGGCAGCGTCTCTGGCGGAGGCTCCAACGAGATTCCGACGACGGCTCCGATGAGATTTTGGCGACGTCTATGACGAGGCAGTGGCGGCTCCGGCGAGGCAATGGGGCAATGGCTGGAAAATTCCAGTGAATAATGGGTTCACCAATAAAAATTGAACCCTAAACCCTAACTTTATGCTCTGATACCATATTAAAGAAAAAGAAAGAATAGGGTAAATCTCTTGTGTATATTGAACACATAGGGTTATGTTTATATAGGAAAAGAAACATATGGGCTAAGCCCATTACATAAATATGAAATATCTAACAATATCTATAATATCTCATAATATCAAATAATATCTAATTATATCTAATAATATCTAACAAAGACGATCTAATGGTGATTTCAATCGAATAGTAGATTTTGTAGTAATGAGGAGCTACAATGTCTTGTTGGAAAGACCATCCTCGAACAAACTTGGAGCTATTGTATCAAGACTTCATCTAACAATGAAGTTCCCAGCTGGCCTAAAGGAAGTTGCAATAGTTTATGTGGATCAATGTACAACTCGAGAATTCTATCTAGCGAGCCTGAAGATTGAACCGATGTTGAAGAGTAGATATAAAGGGAGCGTTGATAAAAGAATGGGTAGTTATGATAGATATTGATCCTAGATCTTATGTCTCTTCTATATCAATTTAAGAAATGAGTACAACTTATTCTCCTGTTTGTTTATTTTGTACTTTTACAACTGCTAGTTACTTCTCCAAGAAACTATATTTTTTCATGTTGTAAAACAAAATTGGAGGAGGTGTGCTCCGTTTAGAAAACTTTTCTTGTTTTGAAATGATTTCAGCTATTTGACCTCTGAAAAATGGCTAGCTAAATTTTCTGTTTTGTACTCTAATGGCTTGCTAGATTTTGAGTTTCATTTATTTCATGCCAAGACTATTGATATCCAAAATGTGAAGGTTCTGATGATGTGACACATAAATAATGTTAGTTGTACAAGCAAGACCTCGGTTATCGGCCTGAGAGAAAGACATCGGACATCGGACATCGGTGGACTGATAGTAATGGTGGGACACGTAAGTTAGGTCCCACAAGCAATATGAGCTAACATGAAATTAACGCCTAAATACCAGGAAAACACCTAAGTCACGAGAGGATAATGCATGGGGTGTGTATGGTACATTTGGGTACGGCACAAGCAAGTGTTCCTTGGAGGCGCTGAAGCCCGTTAGGGTTAAGGTTTCCAAGGGAAGACTGCATGCATGGCACGTGAATACTTAGAGCACCCATAGAACAGATGGCCCTGCAGCATTGGTGCATGAGTTGGTACCTTGGCGGCCATACTGTTAGTCGTTGCACTCCAGAAAGGAGAAGTCCTATGCGCCAGATTACGCTAAGATTGTGTGCGCAAGGCCATTCTCCCAGGAACCCTAGATATGGGTAACAGAACATAAGTAACCCTAGTTACAACCTATATAAAGGGTGGTAAGAACTCTAGCAAGGTACACTGTTTGAAGACTGAAATTACTTTATTGACTTACTATTTCTTTGCCCCAGTACTGACTTGAGCGTCGAAGTGTAAACGGCCGCCAAGACGCCCTTTGTCTTTGCAGGCAAGAATTTCTTCAACCCAAGGAAGTTCGATTCTCGGATGGAGACAGGCGGGCCAGAGGTTGCCATTCGAGTCAACCGGTGATCGAGTCAACCGACGAGAACATTTGGCGCCCACCGTGGGGCTCGATAAAACTAGGTCTCACTCACAATCGTGTTAAGAGCTTACCAGCAATAAGAGGAGCACGAGGCAAGGATCAGTCGCGACCGAAGGAGGGGAGAACGTTACCTTATAGCAAATGATGAAGACCATACGTGCCCTTCAGCAGGCGGTAGCGGCGTCTAGGGTCGACCAAGATCGTTTCCAGGTTAACTTTGTCGCGTCAGGCAAGCAACAAGGAGCTGCGCATAACCAATGAGGAACTGCGCAGGAGTTTGGAACAGGTGGGGTAGCGCGCAGTGGATGAGCATGCCCCACCCATACCAACTAGGCAATCATGGACGTTGTGATACCAGCCACTTCCATGGGCCCGAAGGTCACCTTCACAGGTGTAGAGGACCCAGAGGCTCACCTCACAGCGTTTCACACCCAAATGATGCTTTCAGGAGGTTCCGATGATGTGTACTGCAAGCTATTTATGAGCACATTGGCAACCGCAGCGTTGGACTGGTTCGTCAGTCTCCTTGACGAACACATTACTTCCTTCGACCAATTCTCAACGCTATTCAGAGAACATTACCTTGTCAACAGGGCTCCCATTCCGATCTCTTACAATGTCTTTGGCGTAAAGCAATACCAGGGAAAGTCATTGAAAGAGTTCTTAAACAGGTTTGGGGTCCAACTGGTGAGGCTAAACATCAAGGACGAAGCTGTGACAGTGCACGCCTTCACCAAAGGAGTGCTAGCAGGGCCCGTCAGCGACTCACTGATTAGGTGTTGCCCGAACACGTTCTGCGAGATCAGGTATCGGGTTGTGGCGCACATTGCTGCGGAAGATCAGGTCACAAAAAAACACAGTAGCATTGACCATGTCTGACCTCGAGCAATAGGTGGACCTCAACCCATGAGGGTGCATGAGGCGACAACAAAGAAGAAAGACTCGGGAAAGCAGCAACCATATGAGACAAGGAAGCCCCAGACCAGGGCACGAACAAGGGAAAATGCACCTCGTCGGACACAATTTTCGAGTAGAGCTCAAGGAACTGATCGTTATTCCTAACATAGCAGAAAGACTGAAGACACCCCCAGAGACTAACAAAAAGTTGGGGCCCATCAAGAACGCTTGGTGCGAGTTCGACCAAGCCTATGGCCACGCCATACGCAATTGCTTGTCACTGGGGTACCAGTTGGACAAACTAGTGAATAGCGACTTCTTGAAGGACTACCTCCAAGAGCCATAGGGGGCTCAGGCGTCAGCAGGCCCAGGAGGTGATCAGGGGCACGAGGTGTCTATTCATGGTGAGATCAATACCATCTCTGGAGGGTTCTCAGGATGAGGATGCACTGCCTTCCACTCGGAAGAAGTATGACAATTATTCGGTGCTGATTTCGGTAGTGACAGCAGGAAGAATGGGGAATCGCATCCTCGTGGACCAGGGAAGTTCGACCAATGTGATGTTCTGGTCGACTTTCAATAAGCTGCAGTTGTCTCCAGACCAGTTGAGATCTTATACCGGTTGTTTGTATGGTTGCGTTGGAGACCAGGTAGAAGTGCGTGGACACATAGAGCTGAGGACAACCTTCACAGATGGCACAGCTTCACACACTGGAAAAATCAGGTACCTCGTTGTTAACGCTCCATCAGCCTACAATATAATTTTGGGTAGATCTGCTTTGAACAGGATTGGAGCAGTGGCCTCTATGAGGCACATGAAGATGAAGCTGCCATCCCTCGAGGGTACGGTGATCACTATCAAGTCTGATCACAAGGAGGCTAGGAAGTGCTACGAGAATAGCCTCAAGACGAAGAGAGGAGTGTTCGTTGTTACCACCCAACCTCCAAGGGAAAAAGCGGTCACCCGCGCAGAGATTGCCCGGGCGAGACGGCCCGAACCTATAGAAGAGGTGTTGGAGAGGGAGATCGGTGGAAAGAGGTTCAAGCTTGGCAAGTCCTTGGACCAAGAGACACGGGACCAGATTGCCGAAGTCATAGCTTGCCGAAGTCATAGTGCGACATCTGGATGCTTTTGCATGGTCTGCCTCAGACATGCCTGGCATAGATCCTGACTTCTTGTGTCATCGTCTCACCATGGACCTGCAGGTCCGACCTGTTCTCCAGAGAAGAAGAAAGTTCAATGACGAGAGGCGTCAGGTTGTCAGAAAAGAGACACAAAAGCTGCTAAGCGCTGGCCACATTAGGGAGATCCAATACCTCGAGTGGTTGGCGAACGTGGTGTTGGTGAAGAAGGCTAGTGGAAAATGGAGAATGTGCGTCAACTTCACAGACCTCAACAAGGCATGTCTGAAGGACTCCTACCCGCTGCCTAGTATTGATGTTTTAGTAGATAGTGCATCTGGTTGCAGACTACTCAGCTTCATGGACGCCTTTTCTGGTTATAATCAGATCAGAATGAATCCTAGGGACGAATTGAAAACAACGTTCATGACAGAGCTCTCTTACTACTATTATAAGGTCATGCCTTTTGGGCTTAAAAATGCAGGTGCGACCTACCAGAGGCTGATGGACAGAGTGCTAGCACCCATGATAGGGCAAAATGTCCAAGCATATGTAGACGACATCGTGGTTACCTCCCAGCAGAGGGAGCAACACATAGCAGATTTAGAAGAGTTATTCACCACGATAGCTAAGTATAGGTTGAAGCTGAACCCTAAGAAGTGCGTGTTCAGGGTAGAAGCAGGCAAGTTCTTGGGTTTCCTACGCACAGAGCATGGGATAGAGGAAAATCCTGAGAAGTGCGTTGCGATCATAGGAATGAGGAGCCCGATCTCAGTGAAGGAAGTGTAGCAGCTGATAGGGCGGATGGCTGCTTTGTCCAGATTTGTGTCAGCTGGAGGGGACAAAGGTCACCCCTATTTCTAGTGCCTGAAGAGGAATAGCAGGTTTGTATGGACCAGGGAGTGCGAAGAGGCGTTCCTCAAGCTGAATGAGTACCTGGCCAGTCCACCAGTTTTATGCAGGTCGCAGCTGGGTACCCCGCTTCGCTTGTACTTTGTAGTCATTGATCGGGCGATCAGTTCGGTCCTTGTGCAGGAACAGGACCAGGTACAAAAGCTTATTTACTTTGTGAGAAAAGTATTGCAAATGCCTAAGGTGAGATACCAGGCCATTGAGAAAGCGGCCCTGGCAGTAGTGTTCTCAGCACGAAGGCTTCGCTACTACTTCCAGAGCTTTACAGTGATAGTGATGACAGACCTTTCCATTCGCAAGGTCTTGCAAAAGCCAGATGTGGCAGGAAGAATGGTGCGTTGGGCAGTGGAGCTATTAGAGTTCGACGTGCAGTATGAGCCTAGAGGCCCTATCAAAGGCCAGCTTTATGTTGACTTCGTGGTAGAACTCTCCTCGGCAGCCACGCACCAAGAAGGAGCAGACTTCATATGGGTACTCTCTATAGACGGTTCCTTCAACCAACAGGGTAGTGGGGCTGGCGTCATCTTGGAAGGACCAAATGGGCTATTGATTGAGCAGGCCCTGCGCTTCGCTTTCAAGGCTAGTAACAATCAGGCAGAGTATGAGACCCTGATTACTGGAATGTTATTGGCTAAGGAGATGGTGCAAAAGGTTTGTTGGCGAAGAGTGACTGCTTGTTAGTCATAAGTCAGGTCACAGGAGAATACCAGGCTAAAGACCCGTAGATGGCCGCATACCTAGAGTACGTCCAGATTTTAAGGGAGACGTTTGAAGTGTTCGAGTTAGTACACGTGCCGAGAGAACAAAATTCCCGAGCTGACTTGCTAGCAAAGCTCGCCAATTCAAGCAAGGGTGGCAGACAGAGGACAATCATTCAGGAGACCCTAAGGACACTTCGAACTGCCACATATAATGCAACAGAAGTTTAGCAGATCAACACCTCGTTTCATACGTGGGGGATCGACATTCTGGGGCCTTTCCCTTTAGGAGTGTGGCAGATGAAGTACCTCGTGGTTGGAATAGAATACTTCACAAAGTGGATAGAGGTTGAGCTAGTAGCGAAGATGACAACCCACAAGATCCAACACTTTATGTGGAAGAACATAGTATGCCGTTTTGGAATCCTAAAACGGTTGGTGTTTGACAATTGCACCCAGTTTGCAAGCCAAAAGTGAGGCAAGTTATGTATAGAACTGGGAATAAAACAGGTATTCGCATCATTCAAACACCCCCAGACAAACGGGCAGGTCGAGTCCGCTAACTGAGTTATTCTCAGAGGTCTAAAGAGAAGGCTAGAGAAGGCCAAAGGGACCTGGGCAGAGGAAGTTCCTAGAATTGTGTGGGCTTACCACACTACTCCCCAGTCCACTACTAAGGAAACACCCTTTTGCTTGGTGTATGGTTCGGATGCAATGATTCCTGTAGAGATCCAGGAGAACTCGCCACGTTTCCAGAACTTCGTGGCTGAAGAGTCCAATGAAGAAAGAAAGGTGAACCTGGACCTATTGGATGAAGTACAAGAGGAAGGAAGCATCAAGGCTGAGCTTTAAAGAGAATGGTGGAGTACAAGTACAGCTCCAAGCTGAGACCTCGGCAGTTCCAGGTCATCGACCTAGTGATGAGGAAGGCCCACCCATACCAGCCAGAAAACAAGTTGTCTCCCAAGTGGACTGGTCCCTTCAGGGTGACAGAAGCCCTTGGGAATGGAGCATACAGGCTCGAGACTTTAGAAGGTGGAGCAATCCCTCGTACGTGGAACGCAAACAACCTTAAGTTTTATTTCAGTTGAGTTATTACATTGTACACAGTTTTAGGGGACACTCTTTTCCCTTCAAGGGGTTTTTTAACGAGGTCACCCAATAAAATTTTAGTTGTTTAGTTAAATATTTTTCAAGTAATTTGCACAATACAGTTAATGAACCTCTCTCTTGGGTTAGAAGTCTCGAGGTCGAGAACAGTAGGGTTTTTCGTGAACCTCCCCTTGAGTTAGAACGCCAAGTTCGAGAACAGTATGGTTCGCCAGCTAAATCCTCCCTTGCCCTCAAGGAGCAAGGTCAAGGTCAGTAATGAACCTTTCCCTTGGGTTAGAAGTCTCAATATCGGGAACAGTATGGTTTTTTGTGAACCTTCCCCTTGAATGAGAACGTCAAGGTTAAACAGTATGGTTGGCCATTTAAATCCTCCATTGCTCTAAGAGGCGAGGACGAGGTCAGTTACGAACCTTTCACTTGGGTTAGAAGTCTCAAGATTGGGATAGGATGATTCACAGAGAATGTCTCCCTCTTCAGTGACAACGCTAAGGCCGAACAACATGGTTCAACAATTAAATCCTTTCTAACCCTCATGGAGCAAGGTCGAGGTCAGAAAGGCGAACCTCTCCCTTGTAAGTCAAGGTCGAGAACAACATGGTTCACCAGTATCACCAGTAAGACATCTCCTTTGCCCTGAGAGGCAAGGACGAGATCAGCAAGAAGACCTTATCTTACAAGACAAAGGTCTCGTGCAACAAAAATAAGGCCAGTTAAGAGTTGTACGCACATAACCGATACCTTAAGACAATGAAGGTGGCAAGAAGGTAAAGCAGATGGGGGGAAGCGTGCTACTTAAAGGTGAATATGCATCAAAGGCGTTGTTAGCAAAATTAATGCAAGACATGACAGGTAACAACCAAGACAAGGAAAGCATATTAAAGAAAGGAAAATTACGTAAGTAAGAATATATACAAGTTGCTGAATTGTTCATCAGGCGGTTAAGTTACAATAAAGAAGAGGTTACTCCTTGGCAACTAGCTGCCCATCAACGACCCGTTTTGTCACATCAAATTGGGAGAGATCCACCCCAGGATGCACGCAGGCAACCTAGGCTATGACATCTTCAAACCCAACACCATAGGCATTTGTGGCGTCGTTAGTGAGCTCTTCCTCAATATGGTTGAAGAGTTCGACCTTGCGGAGGCAGTAGCCTCCACCACCCCTTTCTGCCTCTAATCGATGGGGTGCTTCAAAAGAGTTTGGAGCAGAGGTAGCAACAGGAGGGGTGCCCGCAAGGGTAAAGGCATAAGCATCAGCAAGAGTAGCCTTGCGTTGAGAGACTAACTCAGCCAATTTCCTCATTTTCTCCGCATTTAGCACCATGTCTACACAAGAAAACAGCAATGCATAAGAACATAAACCAACATAGTATGGAAGGAAACAATAAAGGACAAAGTCAGACAAAGTGTCAATATAAGCCTTGAAAGGCTTGTGGCTGTATTCAAGCTTGATCAGTTCAGCAGTGTTAAACACCACTCTCAAGCTTGAAAGGAACTGACACACCTCGCGATTGGGCGGGGCCAAGTCCTCGAGACTCCGGGGCTTCTTGAGTCCCGCTTTCTCCACCCAATAGAGTGGGAACCCGTCCAGCAAGGTCCGATCATGTTTGTTGCAGCATATCTTGAAGAACTTCCCTTTGAAGCCCTTGTAAGACTGTTGGAAGAGGGTTAGAAGGACTCTCCCTACCACTCCATTGAAGCTCATCCACAGCTTCTTGTCAGGGCTCTTCGCCTCGAAGAAATAGAGGAACAGATCCACAGAAGGCGTATGGCCAAAGTGGTTGCAGAGAACGGCGAAGGCCCACACGAAGGCCCAACTGTTGGGGTGCAGTTGGGCAAGAGCCACGTTAACCTCGGTCAGCAAGGCACGCTCGAACCCCGTAAAGGGAAGACGAAGTTTGAGCCGCTTAAAGGTGATGCCGTACATAAAGAATAAGGGTTCTTCGGGGCTTGCACGATCATCAACGCACACGGGCTCGCCCTCCTTGCAAGGCAGAACCTTTACGTACAAGTCATGTTCCCTCCCAAAGACGTGGAACTTCTCGTCATACTCGCTTTTCTTGTACTCATTGATGTCCTTAAAGGTATTTATTTGAGAATTTTCAGCCAAAAGGCTATCGAGAGCCCAGTGATAAAGTGCTTTGTAGTTAATGGGAGGTGGAGGGTTTGGTGTGGTTTTGGTACGAGCCATCGAGAAGAGAGCTAAAGAGGGAGAGGAGAAATAGGAAAAAACGAAGGCTCAGAAGAAGAAGATAGACGCGACTCGGGAAACCCAGAAAACAGAAACTCAGAAACGAAGAACAAAGAAAACGTAAAATACAGAAAATATAAACAGTCCCAAAACAGTTATAGCATGTTATGAGCATCGGAATCATAAAGGAAGGGCAATCAGGGAGTAAAGGATACGTACCTTTAAATAAATTAGGGTTTAAAGGATAAAGTATTCAAAGAGGAAGAGAGAGCATTTCGATTATAACAAATGTTTGAGAAATGCTTATGTGAAGTAATGAAACAGTGAAGAGAGTGCATGGGTTTAAAGGTTTAAACGTATACGAGGGAGCACAAGCGACAACGAGCCCTAGTCGTTGATCTTGCCACGTGTACGCTGATAAAAAAGTATTGTGAGACATCACTTCGGTACACTATTCACTTCCTGTCACCAGTGCCATGTAGGTCGCCGCGGGCGATCACTTAAAAGCCTCTTCGTTGAAAGTTACAGCTCGAGACTGGGGGGCTTGTGTATAGGTCAGACCTCGGTCATCAGCCTGAGAGAAATACGTTGGACATCTATGGACTGATAGTAATGATGGGCCACGTAAGTTGGGTCCCACAAGTAGTATAAGCTAACATGAAGTTAACATCCAGATACCAGAAAAAGACCTAAGTCACGAGAGGATCATGCATGGGGTGTGTAAGGTACATTCAGGTACGACACAAGCAAGTGTTCCTTGGAGGCGCTGAGGCTCGTTAGGGTTAGGGTTTCCAAGGGAAGACTGCATGCATGGCATGTGAATACTTAGGGCACCCATAGAACAGATGGTCCCGCAGCATTGGTGCATGAGTTGGTACCTTGGCGGCCATACTGTTAGTCATTGCACTCCAGAAAGGGGAAGTCCTATGTGCCAGATTACGCTAAGATTGTGTGATAGTGGCGCCAGGACATTCTCCCAGGAACCCTATATATGGGTAACATAACATAAGTAACCCTAGTTACAACCTATATAAAGGGTGGTAAGAACCCTAGCAAGTACCGTTTCGAAGATTGAAACTACTTTATTCACTTATTATTTCTTTGCCCCAGTACTGACTTGAGCGTCGGAGTGCAAACGGTCGTCAAGGCGCCCTTTGTCTTTGCAGGCGAGAAGTTCTTCAACCCTAGGTAGTTCGATTCTCGGGTGGAGATAGGCGAGCTAGAGACTACCGTTCAAGTCAACCGGTGATCGAGTCAACTGGCGAGAACATTAGTTAATCCTATTTTTCATGTCTCGATCTGCATATTTCATATGCTCTGTCAAAATCTAAGAACATAGCATTGCCATTTGCTTCCTATCTTATATTGTAGGTTTCCACACCCTTTCTTTCTATGAACAAAATTCAACCATCTAGTGTAAGTCCGAAATTACATTAAGATAGTGCTTCTAGGGCAAGACAAATGCAGAATTGTCTCACAAAACATAATTGCATGGCATAATCTCATATTGGGTATGTCGGAAATTGTTGTTACAGGTGCTGTAATAAGAGCATTTTTGGGTATGCGACATGTAATGAGAACCATCTATTACCATGACGAAGACAAAATTAATACAATTATAACAATGCAAAACTCAAAAAGTATAACTGTAACTAAAACGGTGACAAGCAACTCTAAAGAATGGTGGTTGATTCCATTGACAAACAATATTTCAGGTAAGTCGGTTATAATGTGAACTAGTTCATCAAGAAAAAGGAGTAGAAAAATTAGATAGTCTGAATCATAGAATACTACGAGGTCAATGATTTTGGAACAAGGGCACAAATTATTTCGACACCAATCTAGGTGGACTTGCATATCATTTGGTGGAATACAAAAGGTGAGCAAGTGACTTTGCTTTACATAAGAATTTTTAGAAGCCACTAAGACTTGGAGCAAAGAAGAGGAGGAAGAAGATCGAGCATTGGCGTCAAGAATTGCTACAATTTACTATGATTCACATTCAGAATAGAAGTGAAAACAGTTCTCTCAAAGCCATGCAGTTGAAACAACAGGTGAAAACCTACCCGATCTTCGTCTAACACAAACTGTTCTTAACCATCACTGACCATGTGTAGAAAAAAAAAACACTTCGTTAAGAGAAACAATACTCATTTCAGTAATCCCTATGTCTCAAGAATTAGTCTCCCACTATCAAGCAGAGAATTTCTTTGGTGCACGATAAAAAAATCACCATTCCTCACTGCATTAAAAGGTGCCTTCCAGATTAAAAACAACAATGACCTATCAAATTATTCGTAGCATTGTTTTCATGATGAGCAAGTTTGTTTTTGTTTATTTTAAAAAAAATGTTTTATTTTAAATAAAATAAGTAGATTTGTGTTCTTTTATGTTGGTCCAACTAATCTATTATTTTTAAGTAGTTTTGTAATTTTTTTTTAAAAAAACAAATCTTATCTGATTATTTGATAAGTGATTTTTTTTAAAAAAAATTACTTATTTTGAGAACACTTTTTTCAAGTTTAATTAAACTGACACAATGCCAAAGTTATTGCTTTAATATAAATTATTTGGAAAGATATTCTCGTTTGTACTGAACTACTGCTCCAATGCCTCTGTTCCCCTACCGAGGCTATCTAGACATACATTTATTTGAAATGCCGAAAAAAGTACTCCACATGTTCGTAATGAACATAAAGAAAGAATTGAAACATTTATGCAAACCCAGAAGTCAGAAACAATACATAACCTCTCAAGAAGACAGAAACCAGTTAAACTAGTAGAACCACAAATTGTCCATCACTACTGTTGATATCAGTGAACTTCAGTAATTTTAGAGGATAAGGCATGTAGTATCCATTTTAGTTAGATATTAGGATAAGATTCTTCACCCGTGCTCTGTAGTCTACACAGTGATTTTCCCTCACGAAAACCAGAGTATGATTTCTCAACTTTCATATCTGACCATTTTTAATGGTATACTAAGATATTATTACATGGCAAATTAGCAACATTGATAATTTTCCAAAACGTACAAACTTAAGAATCTCTAGTCATAAGTTGCCCTTCATTCTTGAGAAAACTCCACTTTTGATAGGGATGAGTTACAATATAATTTATAGTTTATTCTATCAAAATAATATTAGAGTAATTTGTACATGCTTACTCCATACTACTTGTGGTATACTACTTCTGCTGTCGTGGGATGTTCCATATTAAAGAAGCCCATGACTTAAGAGATCAGTTCGAGTAAAAATCTGAGACATAGGTTGGACAAAAGCCGATGATGAATAGTATGGAAACACGGAGATTAGGCAACCAATATATTTCCAAAACAAAAAATAATATCCACCCTTATATTAACGTGATTTTCTTTTATATTTAGACACAATCTATAAATAAAAGAATTGAAGAAAAACAAAGGATCACAAATTTTTTTTGTACTGGTTCAAAGGACAACCTCTTCAACCAATTCAAAACCCAGAATCGCCTTTGAGAAGGAACTCTACTAAAACAAAAAACCACGAGGCTTGATTAAATTGAAAATTATTTAATAGTTCAGCTGGAACTGTAGGCCGAAGCCGGAACTAAAGTCATTTGTGATATACCTGAAATGTGAAACATTGTTTACTTTGTTACCACTTCACAAAAACATATTTGGACGAAAGAGGCACAAAGGGAGAATAAATTTCATTTGAAATTAATATTTTCTTATGTGAATATCCTTTTAAAATGAAAGGAATAAGAATAGACCATATAAAATTTTAATTACCTTTCATTGATTTTAATTACTCTAGAATTAAGAGATTAACAACCCTTCCCTCTCTCATTAATACCCTCATCCCAAAAAAATTATACACACCCCAATAAGAAATAAATGTTGGCACATAATTTAGCATCCTACACATTAACATAATTATGATCTATGGACAGAAATGATCTTTGGAGTTTTAAAACATAGACTGTACGCCACATGAAAAAGTATCTCTATTTCAGGTTCGGACAAGTTTCAATTCAACAGACATATTCATTTCTTTTAGTGAGACACAAGAGGATGATAAACAAAACTCAATCCACAAGGTAAAGCCCAAAAGAACTAAAAGTATTAAATGAGTAGGAGCCTCAAAACTCCTAAAAGAAACCTAAGCATGAAGCCTGTATCCAGCAAAAGAATCAGCAACCAGGTTTCTTCCTGTAGGAGCATGGTACCACTGAACCTGACCATCACCAACATGTATTTTTGGAATTGACAAACAGCATTATGCAGAGGAAGAAAACTATTACAACAATTAGTATTGTAATCACCTTATGTGTAACCATTAACAAATTTCAACCAAAAGGGCAACTAAAACAACATTCAAGACCCTACATTTGTATATGCCACCTCAGTAGCCCAATATCCATAACAAATACTTTCTACTGAATCATTCTACAAGAAGTAACTCAATGAAAACCCAAAACACAAATCCGAACATAAATAGAGCAATAAAGAACAAAAATAGTGAAAATACAAACTCAGGCAGTAGAAACAGAAACTTGAGTTTGTCTTTCACTCAACTCCTTCCTCCTCAGATACTCCTGCAAAATCCCAAGCCTCGCCGTCTCAAAAGCGAAGTACCCCAATGCGGAAAAGCACGCGCTGTGAAGCACCCTTGGCCCCATACCACGTGTCAGCCCCACCCACCCTTCTTCCTTCAAAATTTGCTTCACCGTCGCCGAAATGCCGTCGTACATAACCGCCGAAACCTTACCCACCCCCTCGCCGCGCACCTGCGTCATCAACCGCGTCTTCACCACGTCCAACGGTGTCGTAAGCGACGCCGAAATGGCCCCCGCGAGAGCCCCACACAGAACGCTCTGAACCGGTTCCAAGTAGTTTTTCTCCGTTTTCTGCAGCACCGCGGCTTTTAGATACTCGAAGGAGGAATAACTCAGAACCCCTGCGGGTAGGTTTCGGAGCAACGTTGCCGAATACCCAGCGTAGAGGCCCATAACGCCATCGTTTTGGAGAATTTCGACGAGGACTTGCCAGGAGCGTCCCTTCGCGCCGGCTTGCATTCGCTGTGTGATGAGCTCCTTGGGTACCATGATCGCCGAGGAGGCGACGTTCCCCATGGCGCCGGCGGTTGGGGGGATCAGGACGGCGGGGAAATTTTCGAGTTTTCCAAGGAACGATTTGCCAAACTCGCAGGTGCCGAAGTAGACGGCGGATGAGGCGGTTGAACCGACTATGACGGCGGAGACGCCGCTGTAGAAGCCGAGGAGGCCGCTGGACTGGAATGTTTTCACGACTGCGTCGAGGGTGTTTTTGTAAATTTGCGCAGCGCCTTTGGTCTGCATCTTGGTTTTGATGGTGTCGAGGGGGAGGAGGCAAACGTAGGTGAATGCACCGGCAAGGCCACCTGCGGCGGCGCCGATTAGGGCCCGGTCTAAGAGAGGGAGGGTTTTGAGGGACTGGGATTTTGGGCTGGGGCGGGGCCATTTGACGGAGGTGGTGGAGGCGAAGGGGGGTAAGTGGGTGAGGAGGGAGGGGAAGTCGGAGAGGGTTGTGGAGATTGAGATTTCATGGGGCTTCGGAGAAGGGAGGCCCAGAGAGGAAGAGACCCTGGCCTCCATTGGAGAGTGAAGAGAGTGGTATTGTTTCTGAGGTGCGGAATTGAGATTGCAAATGCAGAACAAGATGAACTACAACGTCGTCGTTTGGGCTTCTGTAAAACTACATTAGTCGGTTGAAACAAATGGTGAAAAAAAGGGAATCACACCGCAATTCGTGACTCGGCTCGTGTTTGTTTGCACTTTGCAACACTTTGTCTCACATCAGTCAGGTGAAAAATACTTTAACTTGTCTTCTGTAGTGTTTTTATTTTCTTTGATAAAAATAAATAAACGATAAATATAAAATTGTTTAAATAGTGTTATTAATACACATTTTTTTTTTTATCTAAGCCCTTTTAAAAAAAATGTAATGTTCTCAGTTCTGTATCTCTCTTTAAATTTTTTTTAAAAACGAAATTTCATACATATACATTTCAGTAGTAATACATTAGTAGGTTATAATTTTTGTCTATAACCTAATACAATTCTTTATGTCATAATTAAATTTAAGATGATGAAGATATCTAAAGTTGCACCATCAAATAATTAAAATAAATACTATGGCTACAATATTTTCAAATATTATTCGAGTGATTGTTTGAAGATGATGATGAGATATTATTATGAATAATAAAAATTATTTTGAAAAATAGATATTGAAGAACAGTCATGTACAATTCCAAATCAAGATTAAAGAACACCTTCCACATTTTTTTGTATTGTTTCTTGAAATTGTACAAACAAAATTTTCATTATACAAAAATCTTATGAAGATGTTTAGCCTTAACACATGCATATATTCCTACACCTTGGTATTTTCCAGTTATTTTATTACAAACATGTACAACCTATATCTAATAGCTGGAGACTGCATTGCATATGTAACCATATCCTTCCCTTTGCTATGCGTGCTGGCATGTTACAGCTCAGTTATTATACTTTGTTAATGGCTATGACATGATCTATAACTCTGTTGATGGTAATGTTGTTTACAGGTTTTGACTTCAGATTTGAATGTTACAATTTGGTGTGTTCCACCTACCTTTACCTTTACACATGGTTTGTAATCCCTCCTTTAGGTGAGATCAACGATCCTATAACTTTCTTGCCTAATAATCACTACTTGTTTTGACTGTTAGCAGGCTATGAGTATGTCACAGCCACTTTACAATATCTTTTGCATCCAGATATCTAGCAAACATAATAGATTTTCATAAATATCACCTTATTACAAATTCCATTACCTAAATTCCACTCCATATCTAACCAGTTTTCATGACCCACACGACTAGTTGCTTTTCTAATGTCACTCCACCACCTAGATTCTTTCTTACAACTTCCCCTATTTTATTTATTGTTCTCTAACTACCATATCTATCCTTGATTTCCAAACCCCTTCTTCTAAAGGTTTACAAATATTATCCTATTTCACCTATGGCATCCCTTACCTTGACTACCCTAGTCCCACAAAAATTCCTTTTAGGTCTTCTTGACTATTTTTACCACCATTTCTGGAATCTTAAAGAAGGATATATAAATGTGATAATTGATTTTACTAAGTATACCCTCCCGCCAAAAATAAATGTTTACCTTTCCATATAGATAATCTCTTTTTGATTTTGCCTATAACATCATTTCAAAAAGATACCCTTTTATGATTTCTCCCGAGTTTTATTCCTAGTTATCTAAAAGGCAAGTCCATAATTCCACAATGTAGGATTGTTGCTAATCTTTGGAGCTTGTTTACCTGCACTCCTCTCCTACCAATCTTAATTATAGAGAAGTTCATTTTTAAATCTGAAGTGAGTTCAAAGTACCTTAACATACTCTTCATGATCATCACATTTTGGATGCTCTCTTACATAGGAACAATGTATCATCAGCAAATTGGAACACATTAATCAGTAGACCCTTCACTAGTACAAAAATAAGAAAAGAACGCTCCTTATTTAATGCGGTTCAGCGCTTAAACGCATTCGTAAAAATCGCGGTGGCATTTTTGAAATTATTTTGATTTACAAATGCGGTTATTTAAATAACCGCATTTGTAAATCAAGAGCTTCCATTTACAAATGCGGTTATTTGAATAACCGCATTTGTAAATCAAAAAGCTTGATTTACAAATGCGGTTTTTAAGTTTAGCCGCATTTGTAAATGATTTTAACCCTAAAAATTTTAGGCGCTCAACAGTTTCGTTCATTCTCCGTTTGCACTCATATCTGTTCTTCGTTTTCTCTGGTTGCGAAGTTCTGCATTTTCGAAGGTACGTAACTGCATTGCCCCTCATTCTCATGTTTCCATTGCTCCTAACAACTGCATTGAACTCCAATGGCTTTCGCTTTCCATATTGCTTTCGTTTTTAATGGGTTTCGCTCTGCATTTTGAAGGTGTACTCTTCCATTGCTTCCGCCGCTGTCGCATTTCGCTCTCGTCGCTCCGCCACTGCTTTCGCCGCCGCACTCGTCGCCGTTGTCGTGTTTCCTCTTCTCCCCTTCCACTCTTCACCAACAACGTGCCCCTAAAACCCCAGCTCATTCAGAAGAACATATAAATGCGAGCTCATTCAGAAGAATATACAAATGCGGCTATTTCAAATAACCGCATTCGTAAATCGCATTTACAAATGCGGCTCTATAACCGCATTTGTATTTCTCTGATTTACAACTGCATGCTGATCAACTGCGGCTTTATAGCCGCATTTGTAAATGTAAAATAACCGCATTTGATTAGCATTTATGCGCCAGTGCTTATTCCCTACTTTTACCCTTTGTAGAAAGTTTATTTCACTACAAAAAAAAAAATCACTTTTAGCGACCACCAAATTCGATCGCTAAAAACACTATAATCGGTCGTTAAACATATATGCGACCGAAACAGCCACCAAATAAAGATGGAAGCGAAAACTCTAGTCGCAAAGCATTTAGTGACCAAATTATAAAGTGGTCACAAATTTGCAACCGAAATTTCGATGGCTAAATCAGTCGTAAGAAATTTGGTTACCAAAATTCAAGAACCAAACTAGCAACCGAAATTTCGGTGGCTAAATCAGTCACAAAAATTTTGGTCACCAAAATTCAAAAACCAAATTAGAAACCAAGTTTTTATAAAAAAAAATCGGTGACTGAAATAGAAGATGATTGCAACCACCATTTTCGGTCGCTAATTTATTAAAATAATTAATTAAAAAAAACTTGTGGTGATTAATTCGGTGGCTAAATGCAGACCCCTATTGTGACAAATTTGATTTCAGTGACTTAATATTTTTTTTTAATTACAACGATCGATTTTTGTTTTGGTTGTTAAACAAAAGTTTTGTAGATATAGCCATCAAATCAGTTTTAGTAGCTATTTTTATATGTATTATTAATTATCAATACCTATTTAAAATGGTATTTTAACCATTTTATATAAAAAAAATTCAAATCTGTTTATAAATACCAAAAATTCAATCAAGCTAAATAAGAATAAACTTCAATTACATAATTTAAGAAATGAAGTCAAATTGATTATTGGAAGTTTTCTACCTATCGGTGATATATCTAGGAATTAAAATGTTTAAAAATACAATTATTCTTTTGTAATGGTCAATTTTTTAAGAATTAAGATCATGTCGGTCTCATTCTACATTTTCTTTCACAATAGTATGGTAAACATTTAATTTTGTGATATGTTTTATGTTTATGTAATCAGTGTATTAACGAACGGAAGACGCTCATAATGTTTTCTTTGTTGGTTCATATTGTAAAAAATATAGCATATATAAATATACTAATACATAAAACTTTCTCATGTGAAAGTCAAAGAACATACTAAAAAACTAAACTTAAGCTTCCCCGTCAAAAAATTTAAAAAAAAATACAAAAAAAGGTATTAATAACAAAACAGTAAAACATAGAGCATGCTTAATGGGTGGACACATTGAATCCATCTTAACTTGAATCCTCCGTAGCTTAGCCAACATCAACTATTTCTTCATTTCCACGTGGAAGCTATGCAACAATGCTACCAGACGGAGCAGAGCGAAAACTCACCATCTCTGTTTGCAACAGGGCAAGACTTTCAACACCTCTAGACTTACATTAGTTGCATTTTCCTTACCTGAAGGACAAATGTTATTCAATGAAAAACATGACCAAGATAAAAAGCTATATGCAGAAATGTTTTCCCATACTCTAGTGCTGAAAAACTCAAATCCTAAGTCAACTTATGTGAAATTTTAAGTATGAACAAAATTCCAGTTCAATAGTCAAGTGAAGCTTTACCACTAAGATATGTATCTAAATCTCCAGCTGGTACATAAAAAAACACACCATTTCCATCAGTAGTGAGTGAAAGACCTTTCACAGCCTCCACCTTCTCTTCAGGCAACAATCTCCTCAAGATTCCATAGTTTAAACTGATATCAACCAATGAAATAGCAAGTTAAACAATTTGAAAATGTGCACATAAATCTATCAGTGATTGCATGCATAATTAGAACACAAATTATAATGTGTTAACAAATATGCTTCTTAGTTTTTTTTCTTTCTTTGATCTTTTACAGTTAGTTTGTTAGTTGTGTCAGTTGGTGAAGACATCCTTTACGATTGATATAAAGCTTCTTGAAATTGATCCCAGTGAATAATATACGAAGTTCATTTTTACTCGTGTTCATTTTTTTTTTTCTCAAACTCTAGAGTTTTCACAACATAAAAAAATATCAATTTCAATGTTCGATTTCTTAAGATTCTATATAGTTATTTAAAGCAATATGTAAACACCATATGCATAAATCAGGGATTATAGTAAGGTTCTCACGAAGGGGTGAAGATTGGTTTCCCAATTTCAAGGAGCAAAGTAACATAGTTCTCCATGGAAGTAAGAAGTGATGGGAAAAACTTACCTTTAAATTACCACAAATTGCCTGTGTAAGTGCCGAGTTGATAGTTGTATTCAAAACTACTATGTAGTTTATAAAGAAAGTGAAAGCACAATAAAGAAGCATCACAACCTGTCCAAGATTCCAATTTCATAAATGCCTACAAAAACTATATATCATAATAGACGGACATAATGAAAATGACATTATATAACAGGAAATGAATGACAAAAACATATGTTGTAGTTCTATTAAAAACCTATGAATATTAGATTAGAAAGAAGTTTGTGTTGGGTATGAAGCCAAGACTAATTGGGTTGGGCTGAGTAGACACCATATTTTAGTGAGTGAGTTTAATCATTGTGTCCATTTATTATCTCTATTTATCTCTATTTAAAGAGATCATTGTACTTGTAATTGGTGTGCAACTAGACATAATGAAAACCTAATAGTTGCCCGTGTGGATGTAGGTTGCAGTTGGCGACCGAACCACGTTAAATCTTGTGTTGTTTATTTTTCTGCAGTATTCGTGATTATGTGTGTTGCTTCCGTGTGCGTTTTTCCCATCAGTTTGTGATGGAAGTATAAAAGTACAAGAAGAACAAAAGAAAGAAGCACCTGAAATCTAGGGTAAAAGAAGGATGGGAAGTTTAGTGTTGTTTGGAGGTCTCCTTTGAGTAAGGACCAGAGAAACAAGATTGGTCCACAAATCACCACTAAATAGAAAACAAGAATTGAGAAAAGTGCAATGATTATGCTCAGAACAAATAAGGTGGAAGATTAAACAAAGCTCCAAAAGATCACTAAATTTTACCGTTGCACCATACAATACCAAAATTGTTAAGGCCATTAAATTTACCTATGAAAAGATGTAAATCAGTCAAAATTCAATGAAGAAATAATGGGTAAAAGAATGAAAAGAATGGCATAAAAGAAGAAAATGATGAAATCTTACCAATACGAGAAACAGAAGCAAGGTATAATGCCTTAAACATGTTTTCTATAAATACAACTGAATATGAATAAGAATCAAGTGAAGTCATCACTACAAGAAAATCATGAAATAAAAATCAATTTAAAAAAAATAGTTGTTATAATGATTAAATTAGAGACCATCTTAGAGAGTAAATAAATTTTTGGTTTCTAAGTTAGTTTGTATTATTGTTAAATGATTTCTAAATTGATACCTAATTAGCAACCAAGGGTTTTGCTACCAAATTTAGAATCTAAATAATTGGTAGTTAAAACCTTGGTAGCTAATTAGATACCAATTTAGAAACTATTTAACAATAATATAAACTAATTTTGAAACCATTTTTTTTAGTTTCTAAAATAGTCTATAATTTAGTTACTATTACAACAAATTATTTAACAATAAATTTTTGGTTTTTATTTCATGATTTTCTTGTAATGCATGAGTTCCAGCAACAAAAGCCCCAACTATGATTATCCCAACGCTGATAAGTGAGAAGTGAGAAGTGAGAAGTGAGAAGTGAGAAGTGAGAAATGAGAAATGAGAAGTGAGAAATCTTAACCATCAGAAAATCAAAGGAAAAATGAAGAAGAACGAAGAAGAAGAAGACGACTACCATGAGCTTGAGTAGCACGTAAATTGGAAGAAGAAATCGGAGAGGAATCAAACCATGGAAGCGTTCGAAGAAGACTATTAGTGTGTGGGGCGGATTTGGGAGTAGGTTTAGGAGTTCAAAGGGATTTGAAATTTGGAAAACGCTTTGGAGACGAAATTTGGGTTTTAGTGTTTTTCAGGTTTTGGATTTTGTTGGAACGTATTTAAGGTTGGACGGTGTTTAAAAATTTATAGAATAGTAGTTAATATTTTTTTAATAGAAGAAATTACACACTTTTATTTACAGAAATAAACAATTAGATTTAGCGAACGAAAAGAAATCGGTGACTAAAAAATAAACATATTCGGTGGCTGATTCGGTAGTAGAAATAAACAATTACATTTAGCGACTAAAAGAAATCGGTGGCTAAAAAAGAAACATATTCAGTGATTGATTCGGTCTCATATATATTTTTCCCAATTTATTCAAAATAGTCACCACTTTAGTGACCAATGGTTTTGTCACTCTCATGTTCGGTCGCTGATTCAATCACTAAACTAACTAACTTCATTAACAATTCATTCGGTTGCTATTTCGGTCGCAGATTTGAGACTAAGTGTATTTAGTGGCTATTTCAATCGCAAATTGCGACCACTCATTTTCGGTGACTGAATTCAATGACTAAATTGTTACTTTCTTATAGTGTTTGTACTATTTTTCTAGTTAAACCCATTAAATCTTCTTCTACTATAAAAAAATGGATAAGGGAAAAGGGGGTCTCCTTGTCTTAGGCCTTTAGATGGTGTAAATTCGGAGATTGAAATTTCATTAAGCACTATAGATATTGTAAAAGACATCAGTCATTCCTTTATCCAATTTATCCAAATCATATTGAAGCATTGCATCATATAAAAAAGGAATTCTCATCTTATGCAATCATACGCTTTTCCATAGTCCACCTTGAGTAGGATGCATCTTTTCCTATTGGTCATAACCTCCTCCATGGTCTCATTAGCCACTGACACACTAACTAACCACTCTCTATCCACAAAAAACTTATTGACTTTGATCTATAATATTTTGTAGGACCCTCTTCAACCTTATAAATAAGATTTTTGCTACAATTTATATATGCACCCAACCAAGGATATAGGTTTTATACTTGTCCAAACACTAGGTTATCAGTATTAGGACTATGAAAGAAACATTACAACCTTTTGGCCACTTACATATGTCATGAAAATAAAAATTAATTGAGTTTTTTTTAAGATTGTCCGGAATTTTTTAATAAAATAAAAATTATATTCATCCGATCCTAGATTTTTACTACCTTCGCAATCCCAAACTTCTCCCCTCACCTCTTCCTCTGAACATATTTGTACTAAATTTTCATTCTCTTGTTTTGTGATCGTCTTGAAGTGCTCATTTTCTAATTTAACCTCAAACTGGACAATTTCTTTAAACACAACTAAGATCAAATGTACTATGAAGTTTTTTTCAAAAGGGGAGAATATACATTAGTACAAAAAGGTACATTAACGACGATTAAAAAGGATATATAAAGACGATTTCCGAACCGTCATTCGTTATAAATAAGTCATTTATAATGACGTTTCTCAATCGTAGTTATAAATGAATTATAATGACACGTGTAACCAACCGTCGTTACTTTGACTACTAAATAACTAAATTTTTTTAAAAAAATAAAGACAGTTCCTCTCTTAGAACCGTCGTTATAAGTGTGCCTTTTAAAAAAATGGATTTTTTAAGACAATTCCAGATGCAACCGTTGTTATATGTGGTTGTTTTTTTTAAAAGAAATATTTTATTTTATATATATACACCTCAAACCTACATAAAATATTCAACTTCCAAAAAATAAAATCATTTAAGATCATTATTTAAATATGAAAAATACATACAACAAATTATAACATTCTACAAAAAGTTTTTCTAATATATGAAAAAGTTATATGTCATTCTAATAATTTATCTATCCTAAGATTTTATACATGGTTACAAAATACTTTGACCATGTCGTCCTCATATACTCCAATGCTTTCGAATCTAGCAGTTATTGGTCATTGAAAAATTGTGATACCTCGGACTCAGAATCAACGCGTTCAATGTAGCTGAGGAGTCAGGCTACATTTCTACCCGATCAGATTTTCAAACAGAGTAAGTTCATTTTTACTCTAAAAAATTATTTTCTATGTTTTCTCTATGATTTAGTCATCAATCTTAGTGGGATCAGTTGAGAAAACTGTTTCTCTCAACTTGATTAAGCTCATACTAAAATTTGGTAATATTTGGATAACTTGCTTTTGGTTCCTAAACTTTGGACTGGTTCCCCTCTATTTGAGGTAGAATCTCCATCAATGAAATTTCATGTATGGGAAGATAACTTTAATTTTTGAATTAGCACCCAAGGCTAGAAGATTTGAATGTGGAGGGGACGTGGTCCCAACTTTCAATTTCTCTTGCAGGGATGTTATTTGATAAAATTGTTTGATTTTATGTTGGGTGAACATGTATAAATATTTTATTTTGATAGTTTGGAAGTTAAATATTGTTTTTGATGTTGTAAAGGTTCTTAAATGTTATGGATTTTTAAATGTTATGTGATTGAATGATATAATCATATATGAATGATGAAAATTGTATGAAATTGATATCATACATTTGGGATAATGTATTAGTTGTTGGTTGATGGTACATTAAGTATGAAAGCCTATGTTTAACAGAGATCATCTAGCTCCACTGATTATCTAAGTTATATAGACTAAGATATCAGGTGGTGAGAAACTGAGGGAGTTCATACACATTGGGTCCCGCTGTAGACACTTGGTATTGGATGTTTGAACTTACCATGATCCTTTCTCTTGGATTCGCCGGTAATCTTTGGATCAGGTGTTAGTCTCTGGTAGGGGCATACTTAATGAGTCTTCCGGAAGACGATGGATTCATGTGTAGTCATTGAGATTGAAATGAAATTCAATGATTGTGATTGAAAATAGATCCATGTATGGTCTATATGATGAATGATGAAATTGGTATTGAAATTTTATATGACAACATTTAAATAAATGTTTATAAATGATTAGTTTGATTGGTTCTTTTTACATGAATTAGATATGTTATGGAATTTCTTTTCATTAACTTACCCTTTTTTTCTTGTTGGTTTGAATTGCGATGACTGTACTATGTACACAAGCAGATGATCATACAGATGTCGAGGGTCTGGAGGGCTTTATGATGTAGTTTTGAATTTTATATTGTTAATATTTGTGTTTCTATAAGTCATAATCTTGTAATAAAAGTATTTTGAAAATCTCAAAGTATGTCTAGAAATCGGTAGAACTTGTATCGTAACACTTAGATGTATTTTCTGAGATGTTACAATAAATAAAATACATAAATTATTTAAAATTATAAATAAATACAAATCCTAAATTATTGAATATCATACTTGAATAAAATTTTACAATACATAAAATTCCTAAATTATTTAAAATTATAAATAAATATAAATCTTAAATTATTGAATGTCATACTTAAATTTTTTATACAATAAATAAAATTATTAAATTATTCAAAATTTTAAACAAATACAAATCCTAAATTATTTAATGTGTTACTTAAATAAAATATCTGAAATAAATAAAATTTTTAAATTATTCAAAATATAAATAAATAATAATTCTAAATTATTTAATCTCCTACTCAAATAAAAATTTGAAATAAATAAAATTTCTAAAATATCCTAAATCCTAAATAAACACAAATCCTAACTTATTTTATGTCAAATAAAACTTAAAAGTTTTTAAAAATCGTAAATAAATACAAAAAATAATTTCATTCTTAAATAAAAAATTAAAAAATTTCTAAATTATTTAATTTAATTTTTAAATAAAAATATAAACTAAATAAAATTTCTATGTTTTTAAAAATCCTAAATTATTTTATTTCCTACTTAAATAATAATCTAAAATAAATAAAATTTATAAAATCCTAAGTACATACAAAACCTAAATTATTTAATGTTCAACTTAAATAAAAATCTAAAATAGAAACCCTAAATATTTAATGTCATACGTAAATAAAAATACAAAATAAGTAATTTTTTAAAATTATTCAAAATCTTAAATAAATACAAATCTAAAATATTTAGTGTCCTACACAAATAAAATCTGAAATAAATAAAGCAACAAAACATGAGCGGGATGGAAGAATTTTTGTATGTTAAATGACTTCAAAGAAAACGATAAGATTGTTTTTGAAGCAGGGGTTAACATATCAAATAATGAAATTCGAGTTATTCATCTTTCAGGATGAATTCATTTTTTACATAACTATTTATTGTTACTTACTTTCCTCAAAATTTGTGTCAGTTTGTTGATAGTTGAACAATTTATTTATTTACGTGTATTATTTATATTTATGCATTGTTTATATTAATTTTAGTATGTTTAGTTTTTCATTTATTTATTCGTATATGCAGATGTTTATTTCTTATATATTAATATTTGCTTTGTAACTAATTAACTTATTTTCTTATTTACATTTACATTCACACACACATATACATATACATATATATATATATATAATTATATAAATTATATTTTTGTACAAGATAGTGAAAGAAAACGTGCCAAGTAAATGAATAAAACTTGGAGCGGGATAAAAGAATTTATGTATGTTAAATGACTTCAAACAAGGTGATAAAATTGTTTTTGAAGCAGAAGTTAACATATCAAATAATGAAATTCTAGTTATTTGCCTTTAAGGATGAATCATTTTTTCTACATAATTGTTTATTGTTACTTATTTTCCTCAAACTTTGTGTCAGTTTGTTGATACTTAAGCAATATATTTACTTATGTGTATTATTTATGTTTATGCATTGTTTATATTAATTTTAGTATCTTTAGTTTTTTATTTATTTAGATATGCAGATGTGTATTTATTATATATTAATATTTGTTTTGTAATTTTTTATTTAATTTCTTATTTACATTACACTTATATATATTATGTAAATTATATTTTTATACAAAATAGTGAAAGAAAACGTAACAAATAAATGTACAAAACTTGGAGCGGGATGGAAGAATTTGTGTATGTTAAATAACTTCAAAGAAGGCGATGAGATTATTTTTGAAGCATAGGTTAACATACAAAATAATAAAATTCGAGTTATTCATCTTTTAACATGAATATTTTTTTTACATAACTGTTTATTGTTATTTACTTTTCTCAAAATTTGTGTATGTTTAATACTTGAACAATTTATTTATTTACGTCTATTATTTATCTTTATACATTGTTTAGATTAATTTTAGTATGTTTAATGACTTCAAAGATGGAGATAAGACAGTTTTTGAAGAAGAGGTTAACATACCAATAATGTTTTTACATAATTGTTTATTATTACTTACTTTCCTCAAAATTTATGTTAGATTTTTTATATTTGAACAATTTATTTATTTACGAGTATTCTTTATCTTTATGCATTGTTTAAATTAATTTTAGTATGTTTAGTTCTTTTATTTATTAGTATATGCTGATGTTTATTTCTTATATATTAATATTTGCTTTGTAATTTTTTTTATTATTTACATTTATATATATATATATATGTATATATATATAATTATATAGATTATATTTTTATACAAAATAGTGAAAGAAACGCGTCAAATAAATCAACAAAACTTTGAGCGAGATGGAAGAATTTCTGTAACTTAAATGACATCAAAGATAAGATTGTGTTAGTTTATTTATACTTGAACAATTTATTTATTTACGTGTATTATTTATGTTTATGCATTATTTATATTTATATTAATTTTATTATGTTTAGTTATTTAATTATTCGTATATGCTCATGTTTATTTCTTATATATCAACATTTGCTTTGTAATTCTTTTTATTCATTTTCTTATTTACATTTACATTTATATATATATATATATATATATATATAATTATATAAATTATATTTGTACACAGAAAAGTGAAAGAAAACACGTTAAATAAATCTACAAAACTTGGAACGGGATGGAAGAATTTCAATATGTTAAATAACTTCAAAGAAGACGATAAGATTGTTTTTGAAGCAAAAGTTAACATACCAAGTAATGAAATTCGAGTTATTCGGCTTTTAGGATGTGTTCTTTTTTTACATAACTGTTTATTGTTACTTACTTTCTTCAAAATAAAATTGGTGTCAGTTTGTTGATGCTTGAACAATTTATTTATTTATGTGTATTATTTATCTTTATGCATTGTTATATTAATTTTACTATGTTTTGTTTTTTTTATTTATTTCCATTTACTAATGTTTATTTCTTATATATTAATATTTGTTGTGTATTTTTTTTATTTTATCAATTAAATTTAAATATATATATATATATATATAATTATATAAATTATATTTTTTATACAAAATAGTAAAACAAAACGTGTCAAATAAATAAATAAATAAAAACTTGGAGTGGGATGAAAAAATTTATGTAGGTTAAATGACTTCAAAGAAGACAATAAGATTGTTTTTGAAGCAGAGACTAACATACCAAATCATGAAATTCAAGTTATTCGGCTTTTACGATGAGTCATTTTTTATATAGTTGTTTATTGTTATTTTCTTTCCTCAAAATTTGTGTATTTTTGTTGATACTTGAACAATTTATTTATGTGTATTATTTATGTTCATGCATTGTTTATATTAATTTTAGTATGTTTAGTTTTTTATTTATTTATTCGCATATGTTAATGCTATTATATATTAATATTTGATTTGTAATATTTTTATTTATTTTCTCATTTAAATTTACGTATATATATATATATTTAATTATATAAATATATTTTTATACATAATAGTAAAACAAAACGTGCAAATTAAATCAACAAAACTTGGAGCGGGATGAAACCATTTTTGTATGTTAAATGACTTCAAAGAAGACGATAAAATTGTTTTTGAATCAGAGGTTAACATACCAAATAATGAAATTCAAGTTATTCGCCTTTTAGGATAAATCATTTTTTTAGATAACTGTTTATTGATACTTAATTTCCTCAAAAATTGTGTCAGTTTATTGATACTTGAATTATTTATTTATTTACGTGTATTATTTATATTTATACATTGTTGTATTAATTTTAGTATGTTTAATTTATTTATTTATTCATATATAATGATGTTTATTTCTTATATATTAATATTTACTTTGTAATTTATTTATTTATTAACATATTAATAATATTTCATAAATAATTAATAGCATGCATTCTCGTGCAAGGCACGAGTTTAAAAGTCTAGTATGTTAACAAAAACGGTACATAGGTAGTTTATACCTATTCATTAAAAACAGACTAAAAGGAACTTATTATACCAATGAAATGATTCTCTATGAATAAATCCTAAACTAGTCAACTTATCAGCATACACATTCCCTTCACGAAAAACATGAGTAAACCTAAATCTGATTTTGCCATAGTAATTAAGACAAATATTCTGTCGATTCCGAATCATCCATGGTACATTAGTCATAACAATAAATGCAGGACAAAGCAAGGCAGAATAACATTCAAGCCATACACTAGTAAGCCCCATCCTTTGAGCTTCCTCCATAGCATATATAACTCCATAAAACTCAGCAACCAAACCAGTCTGAACGTCAAGAAATGCAGAGAATCCACCAATAAACTCCCCCATACTCCTACAGAAAATACCGCCACAAGTAGCAAGACAAGGATATCCCCGAGCAGCCCTATTAGTGTTAATTTTAACTCAGCCTAGTGAAGGGAACTCCCATCTAACAGGAAGAGGACGAAGAACTTTACCAGTACGAGTATTAATGCCAAAAAACTTAATGACATTGAAATCCAACATATTATTCTTCATTGAAGTTTTAGACAAATTTTCCACAAGACAAGTTAAATCTTTAATCACTGAAATAGCCCTAGAAACATCAATCTTATCCAAAAGTCTAGCATAATTCCTCATACGCCATATCATCTAAATAGAAAAAGTTATCACAACAAGCTTAAGGAATTTAACCAAAGGAGAACCATAACTCTTAATAAAAGAAAGAAGATAATCCTTATTAGAGAATTGAGTAGTAAGAAAAATTTGTCAAACCCAACTCCAAATACGCAAAGCAGTAGAACATTAAAAAAATAAATGCTAAATAGATTCATCATGCTTTCTACAAAGTGTACACGTAGAGCATATATGCAAACCTTTATACTGAATATGTGATCTGTAGGAAGTCGCCCATGAAAAACTTTCCAAAGTACTAGAGTTTTGGAAGGCGGAATAGATGAAGACCAAATGAATTTACCCCAACCACAGGGAACTACTGGTTCCAAGAAAAAAGTCCTAGCAGATTTAAGAGTGAAATGACTAGACTCATCTAGAATCCATTTAGGAATATCCTGTTCCTCCCTAATTATGATATGATTAAACAAATGAGGCATCTATGGTAAAGACAAAGGAATATTCCAATCACAACCAGTCCAAAACTGGGAGACTGTATCTGGAATGCTAGCATCATCAGATAATCCTGCAATATTTTCTAAAAAAGTAGTAGAACACCATTTGTTATTCCAAGAATTAATAAAAGTACTTGTACTAACAATCCAAAAAGTATTATCAAGTATAGTAGAATAAAACTGCTTAATTTCAGGCCAAAGAGATGAGGATCTATAAACCATTTTAAGCTCGTATTTTGATTTAAGAACCCTTGCTTTCAAGAGAAAATACTGAGGCATGTTGCTATAAGCAAAGTTCAAAGCAAGCTTAAGAAGATACACATTATTTTCATGATGAAGGTTAATAATCTTCAAACCTCCATTCTCAAGAGGAGAACAAATTGTAGCCCAATTAACGATAGTTATGCCTTTTTTCAGAATATCACCAATCCAAATAAAATTCCGACATCATTCTTCAACTTGCTTAAGAAGTGAAACAGGCCATTTATACATATTAAAGCTATAAACTAGAAATCCAATAATCACCGTATTGACCAACTAATTCCGACCCATCATGCTAAAAGATTTAATTTTCAAGATGCTAGCTGTTTTTAAAAGAGGTGCAACACGAGGACTTCCCAGGAGGTCATTCATCCTAGTATTAGTCTTGTCCAAGCACACTTAACTAAGAACTTATTTTTTATGAGATTATTGACATAATTAACGTAGAAAATGTGAAGTTACATCAAAAACCATAATGTGTAACAATAAATCACCACTTTCATGATTTAATATTTTAGAGATATAATATTTTATAATAAATAAATAATGAAATACTTTAAATTTTTTCTATTTTTTTTTCAAAATATATTTTAATTTTTCACTTAGTTTAAATTCTATTTTAAACTCAAATAAATATGGTCTTACCTAGGTTTGCAAAGAAGTATTTATAATTACTTTTAATAATTACAAAGTTATCTTGCCGATTGACTCGCTCGCCGGTTGACTCTAACGAAGATCACACGCCTGCTTATCTCCGCCTAGGTTTGTGTTTTCCTTGGATCGAAACACTCTATACCTGCAAAGACAAAGGGGCGCCCTAGAGGCCGTTTTTACTCCAACGCTCAAGTCAATACTGGGGCCAAGAAACAAAATGTGTGTAATAGTTATAGTCTCAAGAACTGCATACCTTGTGGATTTTCTTACTACCCTTTATATAGTCTAGGGTTTCTTCTGTTTCCGTTACCCGCCTTTAGGATTTCTAGGGGAATGCCCTCGCGCCGCTATTACCTAATCTTAGTGCAATCTAGCGCGTAAGGCTCCCTTACTAGAGTGCAACCTCTAACGGAATGGCCACCTGGGTGCCAACTTGTGCACCAAATCTCTAGGGCCATCCGTTCTTGGGGTGTCCTAACTATCACGTGCCATGCATGCAACCTCCCTTGGAAACCCTAACCCTAACAGGCTTTCGTGGCTTCCAAGGCTCTTTACTTGTGCCACGCCCAATGGCGCAATCCACACCACATGCATGGGCCCCTTGTGACTTAGGCTTCCCCCTATTGATAACTGGTGTGTTTTCTGGGACCCACCTTTCATAGTCCAATTCTGCTATTTGAATCACCGATGCCCGATGTCACATCAACCTTACTCTGTTGCCGAAAACACGTTGGGACATCCTGGTGATCGACATCTGACCACTAATCGGCAGTCTCTGGCCCATGCCGCTTGTGGGACTCAGCTTACGTGGCCCACCATTATTAGCAGTCAACGATGTCCGAGGACCGGTCGGTATACAAGCCCCCCAGTCTCGAGCTGTTAACTTGTTTAGCGAAGAGACTAAGTCGTCGCCCTTGGCGACCTACGTGGCATTGGGTGAAGGGATGTGAACAGTGTACCGAAGTGACGTCTCTTTGTAGTTCGTTTTAATCTGCGCACACGTGGCTGGATCAACGACTAGAGCTTATTGTCGTTTGCGCTCCCTTGTTTACGTTAAACCCTTTCAAAAGCCCACGCTTCACCACTATTCCATCACTTCACTTACTCTTTCTTCGATCATTCGCTTTCTCTCGATCGCTCTTTCTTCTTTTTCATCACTCTCAACTTTCGAACTTCAACTCCTTAAAGGTATGATTTTTACTTCATGACTTGCCTTCGTTTCACGATTCCGCTGCCCATAACATGCGATAACAGCTCTGGGTTTGTTTAAGATCTCTGCACTTTAGGTTTTTTGCTTCTACACTGTTTGTGTTCTTCCTTTTGTTGAGTTTCTATTTTTGTGGTTCATCGAGTCACACTGCTTCTTCTGAACCTTCATTTTTCTTCCTTTCTCTTCTCCCTTTTTAGCTTCCTTCAAGATGGCCCGAACCAAAACCACCTCCAACCCTCCTCCATCCGTCAATTACAAAGCCCTCTACTCTTGGGCTTCTGCTGACCTTCTCGCCGAGACCTCCAAACTCACTTCTCTTGAGGATGTGAGGAAACATAGAGAGGATGAGGTTGAAGTTAAAGGTCGTGCGTTTGGGAGGGAGTTTGACGCTTACGTCTCCGTTCGACCCTGCGCGGAGGGCGAACCTGTATGCGTTGACGATTGCGCCAACGATGGGAAACCCTTCTTCTTCTTATATGCCAGCGTCTTCAAGCGGATCAAACTCCGTTTATCGCTCTCGGATTTCGAGTGGGCACTCCTAACTGAAATCAATGTGGCCCCTGCCCAACTGCACCCCAACAGCTGGGCCTTCGCGATCATGTGAAACCATCTTGAGCACCCTCCCTCCGTGGACGTCTTCCTTCACTTCTTTGAGGCAAAGAGTCCAGGAAAGAAGCTTTAGGTAAGCTTCAATGGGGTGGCGGGGAGAGTTCTCTTAACTCTCTTCCAACAATCTTACAAGGGCTTCAAAGGGAAGTTCTTTAGGGTATGCTGCAGCGCCTATGACCCCACCCTGCTAGATGGGTTCCCCCTCTATTGGGTGGAGAAACTAAAGTTAAAGAAGCCAGGGGGCTTGAGGAGCTGACCCCATGATCGTGACTTGTGCCAACTTCTCTCAAGCTTGGGGGTGGTGTTCAACATCGCTCAACTGATCAAGTATGAGTACAACGCCAAAGCCCTCAAAGGCTATATTGGTATTAGTCCCTGTCTTTTACCTTGTCTTTGCCTGCATTCTTGTTTTACTTCTTCCTAAATGTCCTTGTTGTTGATTGCGTATTGTGTAATATTATCTTCTTATGCTCATTGTCTTGGTGCAGATATGGTGCTCAATGAGGAGAAGAGGAATAAATTAGCTGAGTTGATTGTGTGCCGCCAAGTGGCACTTACCGGTGCGGGTGGCTCAGCCCCCACTGGTCCCCTTCCCATTGTCGCTCCTTCTCAAGACTCGCTCGGTCCAGCCCTTGGTGATAAGCGAAAAGGGGTGGTAAGGGCGATCGAATCTGAAGACGAGAACACCGATACAGGCCTTGTCTTCAAGAGGCCAAGGGTGGGTGTCACGACGACCTCACTCTCTGCTACCGATGGCCATGCCCATTCGTTTAGAGATAATCCCCCCCAACGCCTCCTCTCCTCGCGGACTTCTCACGCTTGAAGGCGGTGGGGAGAGCACTCCTGGGGGTGACCAAGTTCCTCCGGCCCCTGAGCTCCCTGCCATCCTCCAACACGCCCTCAGATGCTTCAAAGAGAAGGAGGCAGTGGTGGCCTTGGGCGGAGATCTAATGAAGGATCACATGGGCCAGAGCCTTGGGGAGTTCCTTGTCAACTCCCTCACCTTCGTGAGCCAGGCGGAGGCAAGGATGAAGGGGGAAGTTGCCCTCCAAGCTCAGACCTTCGCCAACCGTGAAACGACCCTGAACCAAGAGCTGAACAACCTTCGTCAATTGGAGAAAGAGACCAAGAAACTGCTCTTTGACAAGGGTCAGGAGGCCTTTTAGCTGGAGGCGAAGATCCTGCCTCTGCGAAATAAGGTGATCGACCTGGAAGAGCAGGCAGAAGGGGCAAAGGCCAAGATGGCCAAGTTGGAGGAGCGGGCCACCCAACAAGAGGTTCAGCTGGGTCGTGTGGAGGATGAGCTCGCCCAAAAGATCAAGCTTTCAGCAAAATTGAGGTGGAGCTCACCGAAGACGCTGTTGACACGTATGGAGCAGGGTTCGAGGATGCCCTCGCTCAGATTGCCTGTGTGCACCCTGAGACAGACCTCTCTCCCTTCGCGATGACAAAGCGTGTCATTGATTGGCAGCTCGCGCCCAGGGAGTAGCTCTTTTTTGTTGTAACTTAAGTCGTTGATGAACAATTCGTACCTTGTATATATACTTTATTTTTGTTTGTGGATCTGTCTGCTTTAAGTTGCTTTCTTTATCTTGGTTGTTAACTGTCGTGTTTCGCACTAACATTGCTAACAACGCGTCTGACGAACATTCATACTCTAGGTAGTGCGCTTGTCCACCACCTGCTCGAGCTTACCTTCTTCGATTTAGTGGCTTAAGGTAGAGGTGATGTGCACACAAACCCTTAATTGGGCTTATCTTGGTTACACCAAGATAAGGGTATTCTTCATTGCTCTTCGATCTTGCCTTACAAGACAAGAGAAAGAAAGAGAGATCCACTAACTGACCTCGCTCTTACTTTACTGAGTAAGGAGATGTCTTCCTGATGTCGTTGGTGAACCATGTTGTCTTCGCCTTGGCATTCTCACTCAAGAGGGAGGCGTTCTCTGCGTTATCCTGACTTTGAGTCTTCTAACCCAAGGAGAAGTGCGTACCTGACCTCAATTTAACCCCGCTAGGGTAGACGAGGGTTCAACCATTGGACCATACTGTCTCCACCTTGACGCTCTCACTCAAGAGGGAGGCGTTCTCTATGAACCACCCTACTCAGCCTCAAGACTTATAGCCCAAGGAGAAACTCGTAACTGACCCCGCACTTACCCCATAAGGACGAATGAGGGTTTAATTGGCGAACCAGATTGTTCAACCCTGGCGTTCTCACACAAGAGGGAGGTGTTCTCTACAAACCGTCCTGCCCACTCTTGAGACCTCTAACCCATGGGGAAGGTTCATAACTGACCTCGTCCTTGTTGTATGAAGTCAAGGGAGGGTTTTACTGGTGAACTCTATTGTTCAACCTTGGTATTTTCACTCGAGGATGGGGGAGGTGTCCTCTGCGAACCTACCTTCCCCGGTCCCGAGACCTCTAACCCAAGCGAACGGTTCGTAGCGGACCTCATCCTCGCGCAAGGGCAAGGGAGGAGGTGTTCTCTGCGAACCTACCTTTCCTGATCTAGAGACTTCTAATCCAGGTGAATGGTTCGTAACTGCATTGTGTTAGAATAGATGGCTAAAACAAGAGGGAGGGAGAATTGTTTCTAAAACCTTTTCGCAAATATATGATTAAGAATGAAACTTAATCAATCAATCACAGATAAGCAATTCAGAGAGTCAATTAAACAAAGATTCAGAAAACAGTTTCAATATTTTAATCGGTTAAAAACACGATATAACCGGTTGTTTATGTTACAGATACAAAAGCAATTTGTAAGGCAAGAATTTCAACCGGTTGAAAATACGAAATAACTTGTTGTTTATGACAACATATCAAACAGTTATGAAGAGAAGAGATAGAGAGATTTACACACAAGGTTTATACTGGTTCACTCAATCCTAAAGCTACATCCAGTCCTCAGTCAAACCACTGAGTATTTCACTATGTAATCAATCACAGATTACAACAATACACACCACAAAGAGGTGACTTTGGATCCCACAAAGCCTATTCACCCCCTTTGCACCAACACACACCTCAAGCCAAGAATCACACTGACTTTATAGGATTTTACAACAACGTTTACAGAAAGTAATTTGAACAATTACAAGAAACTAAGAAAGGGTAGAAAACATCTGGATTACAAAAGACCAGAAACCCTACGATCAGTTCTTGAATCACAGCAAAGCTTAAAAGCAATCTTGCTAAACTTGGAAAACTTCTTTTCACAAACAGTTGGTAATCTCTCAAATCAATCTCAAATCAGAGTATAAAACTTCTCTCTTTTTCATCATCCAAACATTCAAAGGAAGACTATACTTATAACCTTTGAAAAGCTACCGTTGAAGGTAGATTTGAACAATTGAATAAGTTAAAAAAAGGTTTTCAAAATACTGTTATGGAAACTAACATTTAATCGGTTAAAATTGCGATTTAACCGATTGAATGATTTTGACAGTTATACAGCTGATTCAAAAAACAGTTTCAAAAACTCTTTTGCCAGCTAATTGACAAACAACCGATTGTCTCGAAACTTTAATCGGTTGTTTTTCCCTTTGCATGGAAAAACACTTTAATCTTTAAAACATATTAAAACAGGCTTTGTTTGAGAATCAAGATTGATCTTACATAAATTCTAAACACTCTAAACTACACCCAAACCAAAAGCAACAAGGCTTCAAGCTTCATCTTGAATTTGATACATCAAAGCTTCTATCTTCAACACATTGTACAAAATATTTGAGAATATACTTCAACCGAAACTTTATTGGGTGACCTCGTTAAAAACCCTTGGAAGGGAAAAAGAGTGTCCCCTAAACACTGCGTACAATGCTATAACTCAACTGAAGTAAAATTTGAGGTTGATCGCGTTCCATGTACGAGGAATCGCGCCGCCCTCTAATGTCTCAAGCCTATATGCCCCATTCCCAAGGGCCTCTGTCACCCTGAAAGGACCAATCCACTTGGGGGACAACTTGTTCTCTAGCTGGTATGGGTGAGCCTTTCGCATCACCAGGTCGACGACCTGAAACTGGCAAGGTCTCAGCTTGGAGTTGTATTTGTACTCCACCTTTCTCTTCAAGGCTTCAACTTTGATTCTTGCTTCCTCCCTTACTTCATCCAGTAGGTCCAGGTTCACCTTTCTCTCTTCATTGGACTCTTCAGCTACGAAGTTCTGGAAGCGTGGAGAGTTCTCCTAGATCACTACGGGAATCATCACGTTCGAACCATACACCAAGTTGAAGGGTTTTTCTCTGGTGGTGGACTGGGCAGTGGTGTGGTAAGCCCACACAATTCTAGGGACTTCTTCTGCCTAGGTCCCTTTGGTCTTCTCCAGCCTTCTCTTCATACCCCTCAGCAGAACTCGGTTGGCAGACTCAACCTGCCCATTCGTCAGGGGGTGCTCGACTGATGCGAACACCTGCTTTAATTCAATTTTTGTACACGGCTTTCCCAACTCTTGGCTTGCGAACTGGGTGCCATTATCAGACATCAACCGTTTCAGTACTCCAAAGCAGCATAGTATGTTCTTCCACACGAAGTGCTGAATCTTGTGGGTCGTGATGTACGCCACTGGCTCTGTCTCTATCCACTCGTGAAATATTCTATGGCTACCACGAGGTACTTCATTTGCCGTATCGGTAAAGGGAAAGGTCCCAGTATATCAATTCCCCAGGTATGGAACGACCAAGGGTTGTAAATCGATCTAAGCTCTTCTGGTGGTGCCTTGTGCCAGTCAGCGTGTTGCTGACATTGCTTGCACTGTTGTGCGTACCTCGTGCAGTCTTCCCTTATGGTCAGCCAATAGTATCCCACACGAATGGCCTTCGATGCTAGAGATCGACCACCAATGTGACTCCCGCATATCCCTTCATGGAGTTCTGCCATTATTCGTGCGCATTGCTCGCCACTTACACATACCAAAATAGGATGGGTGAACCCGTGTCTGAACAACTCTCCGTCAATGAGGGTGTACATGGTCAAATTTTTCTTTATTTTCCTGGCCTCTGTGGGTTCCAAAGGGAGTATCCCATCAGCCAGGTAACGCTTGTAGGGCGTCATCCAGGTTTCTCCTTCTTCAACCAGGCAGACCTGCAATGACTCTTCCCCAAGAACTGGGTATGTGCTTATCTTGGGCGTTTTCAATGTCTCCTTGGTGGGATCATATTCATATATAATAGTAGAATCCCGTCTCCTTAAATGAAAGGAGCGATCTCACTCCTCTTCCTCCCTTCCGACGTGCTAACTTGATGGATTGTCCGCAGTGAAGGTTCGAGGTGTCTTTAGGGTTTCCTGGATGACTGTCCTCTCTCTACCCCCCTTGCCTGAATTGGCGAGCTTTGCTAGCAAGTCAGCTCTGGCATTCTGCTTTCTAGGGACATGTACCAACTCAAACACCGCGAATGAATTCTTCAAAACTTGGACATATTCTAGATAGGCGGCCATCTGCGGGTCCTTGGCCTAGTATTCTTCTGTTACTTGGCCTGTAACCAGTAGAGAGTCACTCTTCGCCAGCAAACTTTACGCACCCATCCCCTTGGCTAACAGTATTTCAGCGATCAGAGCTTCATACTCTGCCTGGTTGTGCTGGCCTTGAAGGCGAATCGCAAGGCCTGCTCGATCAATAGTCCATTCGGCCGTTCTAGGATGACGCCAGCTCCGCTGCCTTGTTGGTTAGAAGAACCATCTTCAGAGAGCACCCAGCAGAAGTCGGATTCTCCGTGGTGCGCGTCTGCCGAGGAGAGCTCTACCACGAAGTCAACATAAACCTGGCCTTTGATAGGGCCTCTGGGCTCGTACTGCACGTCGAATTCTGATAACTCTACCACCCAACGCACCATTCTTCCTACAACGTCTGGCTTCTGCAAGACCTTACGAATGGGAAGGTCTGTCATCACCACCACGATAAAGCTCTGGAAGTAGTGGCGGAGTCTCCTCGCTGAGAACACCACTGCCAGGGTTGCCTTCTCTAGGGCCTGGTACCTCACCTCGGGCCCCTGCAATACTTTGCTCACAAAGTATATTGGCTTTGCGAACTGGTCGCCCAATCGGTGACCGCAAATTATAGGCGAAGCAGTGTACCCAGCTACAGTTTGCATATCACTGGGGGACTAGCCAAGTACTCCTTCAGCTTGAGGAACGCCTCTTCACACTCTCTGATCCAGATGAACCTACTGTTCCTCCTTAGGCATTGGAAATAGGGGTGGCCCTTGCCCCCTCCAGCTGATACGAATCTGGACAGAGCAACCATCCGCCCTAGCAACAGCTGCACCTCCTCGACTGAGATCGGGCTCCACATTGTGAGGATTGTGGCGCACTTCTCAAGGTTCGCCTCTATCCCACGCTAGGGGAGTAGGAAGCTTAAGAACTTACCCGCTTCCATCCCGAACACACATTTCTCAGGGTTCAGCTTCAGTCTATATTTGGTTATTGTGGTAAACAGTTCTTCTAAATCAGCGATGTGTTGATCCTTCACCTACGAGGTCACCACCATATCATCCACATAGGCTTGTACGTTCCGTCCTATCATGGGCACGAGTACCCTTTCCATCAGCCCGTGGTAGGTGGCACCTGCGTTTTTCAGCCCAAAGGGCATCACTGTGTAACAATAGCAAGACAACTCTGTCATGAACGCTGTCTTGCACTCGTCCTTGGGATGCATCTTGATCTGGTTGTACCTAGAAAAAGGCATCCAGGAAGCTGAGCAACCTGCAACCCGAGGCGTTGTCTACCAAAGCATCGATGCTTGGCAGGGGGTAGGAGTCCTTCGGGCAGGCCTTGTTAAGGTCGGTGAAGTCTACGCACATCCTCCACTTCCCGTTGGCTTTCTTCACTAGCACCATGTTTGCCAGCCACTTGGGGTACTAAATCTCCCTGATGTGGCCGGCGCTCAGCAACTTTCATGTTTCTTCTTTGATGATCTGTCGCCTTTCCTCGTTGAACTTTCTCCTCCTCTGTCGAACAGGTCAAACATGGGGGTTCATCGTAAGACGATGGCATAGGAAGTTGGGGTCTATGTCGGACATGTCCGAGACGGACCATACGAAGGCATCTAGGTGTCGTGCTATCACTTTGGCAATTTGGTCCTGCGTCCCCTGGCTTAGAGACTTGCCCAGCTTGAACATTCTACCACCGATCTCCCTCTCCAGGACGTCTCCAGCTGGTTCAGGTCGCCTTTCCTGGGCGACGCGGGCGACCCCTTCTTCACTTGGGGCTCGGGTGGTGACAGTGAACACCCCTCTCTTTGTTTTGAGGTTATTCTCGTAGCACCTCTTAACCTCCTTCTGATCTGATATGATGGTGATCATTGTCCACCCCAAGGAAGGTAGTTTCATCTTCACATGCCTTGTCGATGCTACCGCCCTCAGCCTGTTCAGGGCAGGTCTGCCCAAAAGTATGTTGTAAGCTGAGGGAGTGTTAACAACAAGGTATTTGATGTTCTCTGTGCGGGAAGCTACACCGTCTGTGAAGGTGGTCCTCAACTCTATGTGTCCATACACCTCTACCTGGTCTCCAGCAAATCCATACAGGCAGCCAGTGTAAGGCCTCAACTGGCCGGGAGACAACTGTAATTTGTTAAAGGTCGACCAGAACATCACGTCTGGCGAACTTCCTTGGTCCACCAGGACACGGTGCACCTTCCTCCCTGTGGTCACTACCGAGATCACCACTGGGTCATTGTCGTGGAGAATGACATCTCGGAGGTTGGCCTTGGGGAAGACAAGGTCGATGTCAAGGGCCTGGTCTGCCTCTTGCACCTCTACCGTCATCACCGCTCGTGCATACTTCTTCCGCTGAGAAGCGGTGCATCCTCCACCTGAGAAGCCCCCTGAAATGGTGTGAATTTCACCATGAACGGGCATCTCGTGCCCCTGATCACCCCGTGGTGCTGCCAACATCTGGACCCCCTGTGGCTCCTGCAAATAGTCCTTCAGGAAACTGTTCTTCACCAATTCGTCAAACTGGTGCCCTAGTGATAAAAAGTTGCGTATAGGGTGGCCATACGCTTGGTGAAACACCAAGCATTCTTGTGGGAACTTAATCTCTTGTCAGTTTTCGTAGGCTTCTTCAGTCTCTCCGCTATGTTGGGAATAGCAATCAACTTCTTCAATTCCACCAGGAAGTTGTGCCTTGGGGGCACATCCTTCCTCGCACGCCCCCTGGTTTGGGGCTTCCTGGGCTCGTAGGGCTATTGCTTTGCTGGGGCCTTCTTCTTTATCGTCACCTCATGTACTCTCATGGGCTGAGGTCGACTTGGCCCTCGCGGGCGGATGTGGACAATGCTTCCACGCTTCTCGGTGAGTTCCCCTTCTGCGACGATATGGGTTACCGCTCGACGACTAATCTCGCATAAGGTTTTGGGGCGACACCTGATGATTGACTCAATGAAGGGTCCTGGCATGATTCCCTTTCTGAAAGGGTGCACCATCATATTCTCATCCTTGGTGTGCAGCCTTACCACCTGTGCTCCAAAACGGTTGAGGAAGTCCTTCAAGGACTCTTCCTGATACTGTCTTACATCGAAAATATCGTAAGAGACTAGCGGGGGAGGCCGATTGGCTATGTATTTCTCCCTGAACAGCGTAGAAAACTGCACAAATGATGTTACATGCCCGTCAAGGAAGCTGACGAACCAGTCTAGTGTTGTACCTGTCAGCGTGCTCATGATTAGCTTGCAATGCACTGCAATAGAGCCCCCATATAGCATCATCTGGGTGTGGAAGGCCGTGAGATGAGCCTCTGGGTCCTCTACACCTGTAAAGGTGGCCTTAGGACCTATGAAAGTGGTTGGTATTACAACATCCATGATCGCCTACGAGAATGGCATTGGGAAAGCCTTGGGTGCTGCAAATTCCTGCGCAATTCCTGCGCAGCTCTTCGTTCCTTTCTTGCTACGCAACCAGATCAATCTGGATGCGTTCCTGATCCATCCTGGATGCCGCCACCATTTATTGAAGGGCGCGCATCGTCTCCATGATCTATTGCATGGTGATGTTTTCCCCTCCGTTTGGTGCGACGGATCCTTGTCTCGTGTTTCTCATATTTTTGGATTTGTGCTTTATTCCCGTGAATGGGACCAAATTTTAATCGGGCCCCACGGTGACTCGCTCACTGGTTGACTCTAACAACGATCACACGCCCGATTATCTCCGCCTAGGTTTGTACTTTCCTTGGATCGAAACACTTTGTACCTGCAAAGACAAAGGGGCACCCTAGAGGCCGTTTGCACTCTGACGCTCAACTCAATACTGGGGCCAAGAAAGAAAATGTGTGTAATAGTTCTAGTCTCAAGAACTACGTACCTTGTGGGTTTTCTTACTACCCTTTATATAGTTTAGGGTTTCTTTTGTTTCCGTTACCCGCATTTAGGGTTTCTGGGGGAATGCCCTCGCGCCACTATTTCCCAATCTTAGTGCAATCTAGCGCGTAAAGCTCCCTTACTGGAGTGCAACCTCTAATGGAATGACCACCTGGGTACCAACTTGTGCACCAAATCTCTGGGACCATCCGTTCTGGGGGTGTCCTAACTATCACGTGCCACGCATGCAGCCTCCCTTGGAAACCCTAACCCTAACGGGCATTTGCGGCTTCCAAGGCTCTTTACTCATGTCGTGCCCAATGGCGCAATCCACACCACATGCATGGGCACCTTGTGACTTAGGCTTTCCCCTACTGATAACTGGTGTGTTGTCTGGGACCCACCTTTCGTGGTCCAATTCTGCTATTTGAATCACCAATGTCTGATGTCACATCGGCCTTACTCTGTTGCCAAAGACACGTCAGGACATCTTGATGATCGACATCCGACCACTAATCAGAAGTCTCTGGCCCATGCCGCTTGTGGGACCCAACTTACGTGACCCACCATTACTAGCAGTCAACGATGTCCGAGGACTGGTCGGTACACAAAGCAAAAGGAGGACTCTATATTTAAAACAATCTACATATTTTGCCAAAAATCATGGAAAAATAAACTTAATTTGCCTTTATATAAAACTGCTACAAATAGTAACAATTATAAAGGCTTCTTCAATTGTTTAGCTTTCCAAATTGGATGTGATTGCATTTCTGTCCCATTTAAATGCAGAAATAATTTTTATAAAATGAAAAAACAGATAAGGCCATTAACTAGAAACAAGTGGGTATCTTCAATCATAATGCGAAAACTAGCAAAAGTGTGGTTGAAAATAAAATATAAAATGATCACATTAAGATCTTACAATTCTAAGGTATTGAATCAGAACGAAACAACGTTACAAAATGTATTATGCAAAATAACTGAATCAAATCATAGTCTGGAAACAAGATTTTGAAAGACATTACTTACTATAAAATACTAAATAACTATCCTTCGTATGGCAACCAATGATGCTTTCATTCATCCAGATCAATCAGAAGTGCGTAGCACAAATAACCTGCAATTTTTGTACAACCATTCATGTGGTTTATTTTTGTGGTGCCTAGGTTTTGGAGTTTGGGTATGTTATGAAAAACTTGCGTGCAATACTAAGCCTTTTGGTACATTTGTTTGGTTTATTTAGGTGCAGCTTTTGTAAGCCGTTTTTGTAGGAGTACACTATAGCCTTAGTTTTGTTCTATTTTACAATTAGCTAAGGAGCCGACGATTCTCTACTTTTCTGTTTTTGTGATTTGTATATGTTAGAGATGAACTGTCTATAAGGTTGTGATACCACAAAAAGAAATTCACTTGATTTATTTTATTACAAGATAAAGAAAGACGGAATTATATCTTTCTTGTGAAATTGTAAAAATGAATGTAATTAGACTATACTTCTCCGAATACAACACATAATTAAACTCAAACTGTTTCAATAAATTATAGTAAGCATTACCTTCGAGGGTAGAATTCATGTAAGATAAATCATATCTCTATATTCCATTAATATCGCTAGTTTTTAACGTAATTTGCTCGTTAAGTTAAGAATTAAAATCAGCAATTTCTTATTATCTTTCTTATTAAGTTATGTTTTATAATAATAATAGTGAAACTATAAAAATTACGTTTAAATTATTAAAAAATAAGAGAAATATATCATATCGCGGCCATCACATATGGGATGAGATCTTAATACCAAAAAACTAATATTAAATGACTTTATATATGTATAAAAGAACATTAAAAAAAACTTAATATCTTCACACTATATATTGTAAAATAAGAATAATTATATTATAAAAAAATTGTCAATAGATGGATAATATTCATTTTACAATCAAACATAATATGAGAATTTATTTTTTCAAATTAAAATAAAATATTTTTCTAAAAAATTATATTATTTTTACTAAATCATTTAATATGATGCTAAATTAAAGTTTTAATAATATTTTTACTAAACAAATAAAATTTAATCATTTTTAAAATCATAATTACGAAAAAATCATCACTCTTCTTTTAACGTAAAAAATATTACCTGTTAAAAGTTACATGATTTAATACAAATAACTATTTCATCATTAGATTATAAACTTAAACACAGTTCAGTCATGTAAACTTTTTTTTCCTCAAGTTACACTGCAAGTGAAGCAATAAGTATTATAGTAAGGGATGATTACTAAATCTGTTTTAGCTAGGATGAACAAAATTCAATACTACTCCTAACAATTGGATCACATTTAGTTGCAGCTTTCTGTTCAAAATATGTATTCCACTTTATTTGTGAAGCAAATATTGATATATTTGACTAACATACTTTTTCGTGCAATCAACAACACTTGCCACATTGTTCATAAATACAGTCTGTGAATCTGTTTAGAAAGGTGAGATAAGCATTTCTGGAAGAACGTGAAAGTAGTATTGGCCCTAATAATCCCCAAAATCCAGTGAAGTATCCTATCCCCATGCTCATGTACAATGCCTCATACCAATCACTCTCTTCATCACCATTCATTGCTTCACCTTCTCCAACCTTTTCTCTTCTTTCATCTCCATCTCCATCTCCAGGACAACTTCTATTCACCTGCTCACCACAAAGATCATTGTTTCCTTCAAAACTAGAGATATCAAAGGTCTCAAAATGTCTTCCTGATGGGATTCTTCCCGAAAGAGAGTTGTGTGACAAATCTAGTTTACCAAGAAAATCAATTTGAGAAAGTGATAAAGGAATTCCTCCACTGATATGATTTCTTGATAAGTCAAGGGACTCTAGTGAACTTAAACTCCCAATCCCAGAAGGAATTTTTCCTCTCAGATTATTTCTAGATAAATTCAAGGAAACTAACCCAACCAAATATCCAATCTCTTTTGGTATTTCACCCGTTAACTTATTATTTGAAAGATCGATGCTCTTAAGCTTCAACTCTGGATCCTCGAACCCCTGTTCTACACCTTTCCACATCAAGCTTATGTTAAGGGTGTAACCTCCGGTATAAAAACCACCATAAATTTCAAAATAAGTACGATTTCGAGTGTCACTTCTGTTGATACTCTTTTGAGACATTGCAGTCAAATTCTGTAAGCACGATGGAATTCCTTTTGATAACATATTCCTCGTAAGATCCATGAACTGAATATGCTTCAAATAACAGAGTTGAATAGGAAGATTTTCAGAAAAGTGATTCTCTCGCATGATTAGAATTATCAACTTTTGCATACTTTCTCCGATCCATGGTGGTATTGGACCAGACAACACATTTTCACCCACATCCAACATAATTAAATTGATGCACTTCTTCAAAGAGGAAGCTAATTCACCCACTAGGTTATTGTTTCGTAAGACCAAGACTTCCAATTCAACAAGGCTGCCCATGGACACAGGAATCTTCCCTGACAATTTATTGTTGCTTAAATCAAGAAACATTAATAGATCTACAGACTTCCAGCAGTCTGGAAGGTGTCCCTTCAATTGATTATTTGATAAATCTAAAATGGCCATTGGAGAGGTTATTTGGTCACATATGAATGAAAAAAGATCTGAAAATTTGTTGTTAGAAAGCCTCAGCTCTAAAGCTTGTAGTAAAAATGATGGAATTTTGCCTTCAAAGTGACTTGAATTCAGAATTATAGACGGACTATGGAGAAGCTTCACTGAAATATTAGGCATTGCACCACTGAGATTGTTGTAAGACATATTCAACATTCCCATATTTTGCAATATGTTCCAAAACGATTCTGGTACTGACCCATTAAGCCCATTATCTGAAATGTCGAGTTCATATAACCAACTTTGAGTCTGGAGCCAAGGAAAAGTGGGGCCCAACTTGCAAGATCTTAGTTTAATTTTTATTATTTGAAAAGGAGGAACCCAGTTAGGGACTATTTTTAGAGACAAAGAGTTCTCTGACAAATATAAGTACCTTAATTTGGAAAAATTGGAAAGATGGGATTCAGTGATGTCACCCTCCAAATGATTTCCATCCAAGTACACATCCTCCAACTCAGATAACAATCCAATGCTTGCAGGTAGCATGCCGGTAATCTGGTTATCAGATAAATCCAAACTCCGAAACACGTGTCTGTTGCACCATGAAGAATTTTGAAAGAAGTTAGAAATTTCTCCACTCAACTTGTTATTTGAAAGGTGTAACAACTGCAATGTGCACATGTTTCCAAAGAAAGATGGAATCTCGCCTTGTAGTTTGTTAGCAGAGAGGTCAAGAACTTCAAGAGAGTTCATTACTTTTCCAAATCCATCTAGAATGGGACCTTCTAACACGTTATCATTAAGGTAAAGCGCACGAAGATTGGTAGTGGAGTTGAAGAGCCAGTAAAATATGGATGATGATTTGAATAAATTTGAGGAGATGTCAAGGGAGACAAGAGAAGGTGAAGAATTTGTGATTGAAAAAGCTGACATGAGAAAACTATCATCCCTAAGACTACAATTTTGCAAATAAAGATTTTGAAGTTTTGAACTGAAGTTGAAACTACCTTGAAAGACAAATGATGTCATATTATTATAAGAAAGATCAAGGGCCACAAGAGAAGGAAGATTTGAGTGGAGAGGAGATGACAAAAGAATGTTATTATGAGAAAGATAAAGTTGTTGAAGATTAAGGCTAAAGTTTGACAATAATTGAAATGTTGAAGATGTAAGCATATTATAAGAAACATCAAGGATGGTAAGAGAAGTTGAGAAATTGGAATATGAATAAAACAAAGATTGAGATGTCTTAAGATGGTAAGTGAGCCCATGAGTTGTGGTAAGTGAGCCCAGAGAACTGCATAAAGATAATAAGAAGGCATTCAGTGGCTGACATGAAACAATTGCTCAATTATTGATGACAAAACCAACTTATTGAATTTATATATATACAGCTCATAATATGGCTAATGGACATACCTGTTAGGTGAGACATATATTCTAACACCCTTTGCTTTCTATAAAATGTAAATATAAATATCGTATACGAAATCTTCTTATGTTCGTAAACTAGTAGGTTGACCAACGCACGTGACTTTTTCGAAATTTTTATATTTAAATATTAATATTAAAAATAATAAATTTATTTAGATATATATAAATTATTAATTTGATGAAATGAAATTAAATATATTGCAATAGTATAAATTTATATAATTTTAGTATATTAATGAATTTAATATAATGTAACATAATTAAAAATTCATGAATATATTTTGGCCATAATAAATACATTACAATATCAATACAATAAAATATTGTAGTCCTCTCATTTTGAAGTCCTCTTCACCAACCTCATGCTATCTTCAACCTGTAATTTAATCTGCAAAAAAACTCTCCAAAAAATCTTTGCAATTAAAAAATAGAATAAACTCTCCAAAAAATGTTTACAATTAAAAAATAGAATTCAGGAGATTATACCAAGTACAATTATTACAAAAAAACTCTCAGTAAATGTGTGTTTCTTCAAGAAACAGATTGTAGGCAAAATCATATTAAATTATGAATTCACCTTTTATGATCTAAATTAAATTAAAATGTAATGTAATATAATAAAACTAAAACATAATGAAATACTATTATATAAATAACTAAAGATCTTAAAAACCATACAACAATAATAAACATATATACATCATCATGTTTCTATATAAAAAAAAAAGCAACAATTAATACTTGAATGACTAATTAATAATAGACAATATACAAAGAATAAAACGAATATAAGCATTCTCTAATATTAACACAAAATATATATAATAAAAAATATGATAAAAGATTTTTCTGACTTTAATATACTGGCAATTGTTATAGTGTTAAGCATATGTAATAATGTCAACCTATTATAAATATACCAGATAATGAAACAAATTTATAAATAAACAGATGAACAAATAGAATATGAACAATACTAAACAGAAACATATAGTGAATATAATATAAACATAAAGAGTACCTAACTGTTCAGTTTTCCAAAAAAGTCCAAGCAGAAACATAAATATGTATGAGCTTTCTTAGTCTTTGGTAACTATTATGCTATGAGAATAATAACCGAAATTATGCAGGATAACTTAAATTGTGAATAGAAGTAAGTAACAAAACCCTGATATGAGAAGAAGGATTTCTCGTATTGTCTCCTTCACGAAAAGAATGAAGACTACAGAAATTCTTCCACCCTTTTCCAAGTTTAATCCGTCTAAAAGGAGGCTTCCCTTTCAAGATCTTGCATTCCACATTCATTAGTAGACCATGCAGAGTAACCTTGTTTAATCTCCCTTGTCGAATATATTGTGAAAATTTAGCAGGAAGATCCTACAACAATATCGAAATAATAAGAAAATAGAAATGAAGTAGAATAAAATACAGAGCATTTTGAAATAAATCAATTTTATACTAACCAGATAACTGAGTTGGATACTTAATCGAGACAACTTTATTGAAAAATGATCAAAGGGACCAATGCTTAAGGGTTCCTTCCCTTCAATTTCTTCCAAATAACGATCTACTCCACTCTGAGGGACGTCATCCATATAAACAGTTATATGGAAGGCGTTGTGACCCACATAACGGAATAAAATGTAGTTATCATCTATGAAACCATAAAAATCAAATAAATTAAACCATCCACTCAATATTTCCGGCGACAATAAATTTTCGTTATATTCCACTATATGGACGTTTCCTTCTGAATCAGCCAGTGTCCACTCCTTTCCCAGTTCTTTTTGAAACTCGATGGCGAAAGCCCGATCTACATAACCAAGCTATTTTTTATGAAATAAAGAAAAAAAAAGGTCAGGAAATGAAGACAATGTTGAAAAGAAGAAATTTTGGAAAAAAAAATAAATATACATACTTCACCACGGCTGTTCATGCACCAAAAGACTCCTCTTGTTTGAAGTCTAATGATTTCTTCAGCAGTGGGCGCCATTAAATGAGTAGTGGAGAAAACACCAAGAACTCAGTAGAAGAGAAAAAGAATAATAGAGAAACCACCAGAAACAAAGTAGTAGAGCACCAGAAAAAAAGTAGGGTTAAGGATATTTTATAGAAGATTTGGTAGAAATGAATACGGTTGTTGGGAAGCGAAATATTTAATGTTTAATGTTGAAATGATTATCTATATCTACCAAATCTGATAGGGAAGAGGAATCAATATTTTGAGAAATGTGTAAGAGAGATTGCATTAGCCACGTGTATCTGTAAAAATACAAAATCAAGGAAGTCAGACTAAATTAAAAAAAGTACAATCTGAAAAATTGTGAGTTGATTGCTATCAGATACATGGAAAGCACGCATGTATCAATAAATAAAGCCTTTAAATATTTTTTTTGATTTTAAAAAATTGTTTGATTTAATAAATATTTTTGAATAATGAATTTGTTCATTTTTAAGAAGTTTGATGATGAGAAATATAACATAAAAAGAATTCGTCCCAAAAAAAAATCAATTCTCACAACATATAATGATTTCACATAAATAATAATAATAATAATAATAATAATAATAATAATAAGCATGTAAATCCAACGGTTAAAATTTAAATAATTTATAAAATAAATGATTGTTTAAAAAAATAAATTTTGAAATCCTTAAATTTGGAAATTGGGATGAAATGATTACCTGCTTCACGAACTCTGCATAGGAAAAAGCAATTAAATTTCGAAAAAAGTTCTGCACAGGAAAAAGCAAATAAATTTCGAAAAAAGTGTATCAGGAAAATAAAAAGGGTACACTCTATCTCAAAAAGAATAAAATAAATTATTGACTTAATTAGTCTGATACCTATTTAATGCAACCATTTATCAATAAACAAAAAGCTTGAAAATAAGAAATGATCTACCTTTTATCTTGTTGACCATAATGTTGATATAATATGAGCACACTAACTTATATAATCATTTAAGGTATAAGTTATGATTTAAGATATAATTTGAGCACAGTAACACATTACACAAAGAAATTAAAAGTGTCCAAATAGTAAAAACGCTAAAAATTAATAAAACACATAGTTATTACTAATAAAACAAACTATTAAAATGTACACAAAAATGATGACAATACCTGTAAAGGTTCTTGAAACAAATAACTCACCTGAAATATTCTAGATAAAAAAAATTTATATCAGTTATAAAAAAAAATACTGATTAAAATAAGATAATAATAAAAATTTATATATATAATATATAAACGTATTCACTACAAAAAAAAGTGTATATTGTGGCGGTTTTTTTCGTATAAAGTGGCGTTTATAACCGCCACAATATACATTTGTGGCGGTTTCCCAAACCGCCATAGAACTGGCCGCCACAAAGTTTAATGTGGCGGTTTTATGTTACCCGCCGCAACACCCGTCACTTTAAACATAGTGTAAGTAGTGGCGGTTTTTATATGTAACTAGTGTCAGTTATAACTGTCGCAATTTACATTCACTGAAGAAGATTCTGGCGCCATAATATACGTAAATAGTGTCAGTTATAACTGTCGCAATTTACATTCACTGAAGAAGATTCTGACGCCATAATATACGTAAATAGTGTCAGTTATAACTGTTGCAATTTACATTCATTGAAGAAGATTCTAACGCCATAATATATGTAAGTAGTGACGTTTTTAACTGACGAAATTTTAATTCTGAATAAATAAAATTTAACCACCACTTTTTTACATTTTTTTTTTATAATCGCATTTATACAATTATAAAATTTAACTACCACTTTTTCATAATAAAATAAAATAATGTATAAAGTTATAATCATCCATTCATTTTATTGAAAATTAAAGCACACATAATAATGTTCAAAAGTTTATATGTAATTGAAAATTAAAACACATAAAAAGTTCATACATCCCTAATAAGTTTAAAATTAAACACACATCCCTAATCAGTTTTGTTTCCAGCACTTGATCTTATTACTAGATTCTATTATTTTATTAAGTGATGAAGCACCACTTCGAGTATCTGATGCCTGAAATGAAAAGATCTGAATGAGTTCCTATCTATGAACTTGGGCCCAGACTAAACCAGCCTACTTCGTAATTTCAGGATAATCTTGAGAAGCCACAACCTGCAGTTTTAACACACCATTATTATTTAAATAGCTAAAGAAAATGTCGATATTTCTCCCAAACACTTTTACATTAATTTTCAATGCAACATTTGCAAGGTACTGCTTGCTCATTTTAAACACATGCTTAGTCAAACAACATTGTGAAACTAGTCCAAGATCTGTCTAATATACATTTAAGGTCACCTACACAAAAAATAATACAAAATTAAGATATTTTCACATATACGTGTGCATAAAAAAAAACAAGTTACAACGATCACAGTCAATGCACCAACCATAGAGAGATCCATTATTGGCAAAATAACAATGAGAAAATCAAGCTCCCCTTCCCTGAAGCTTATTCTTTGCATCATGATAACAGGTTTTCAGATCTTTCTCCGATGGGACAATTGGCTCGGGATTAAATGTCTGATCACATGAAACAAATGAGTCAAGCAATCAAGAAATCAAGAAAGCTGCATGCAAAACAAATTGATTAAAGATATATAGCACATCTGAGCAAGTTCATAGCAAAAGCCACAGGAAACACTATCTTGAACACTCTTTGAAAAATTTATGCAGAACCAGTTGTTAACCGTACCCCATCCTCCATTTTCTGAAAGAAATAGAAAATTATTATTCATAAAAACAAAGTTAAGAAATAATCTAATTGCAAAAAACCAAACCTAATAAAGTCATTCAAAAGACAAACACCTTGTAACCATGCATGTAGTACCACATGACGCAATTTATTAGAATTTCACTCAAACTTAAAAACTAATGAACCTAATACGGTTCACATCTTTAAACCATTAAAGATAAAAAAAAAAACTCACGTTTTATATTATTATCATATAATGTACACAAGTACCTTGTTCATCATGTTCGATTGCCCAACTTGAGGAAGATAATCCTTCTCTCTACCCGTTGAGCTGAAAGAAACATAAAATCAATGGTATTATGAATAATTTATATTCATCTCTTTTTCAATGGAGTATACATGATAAAATAAGAGAGGATAAGGTGCAAAGGGGAATAATTTACTCTAAACTAAAACTATACTAAAATTAAAGTTGCTTCTAGATATTATTGATGAAGAACTAACCAGTTTCCAACTACAATGCTCTTTATAGACTTATTAAGAAAGATGGATAATGAGATTTTGTCATGTTTCTCGAGGGCCATCAAATGATTGTGTCTTTCTCAAATTCCAATGGAGGCCTTCATGAATGCTGCGCAAGAAGTCATTAGTGGAATCATCCAAACAAATTATTTCTAATATAAAAATTCTTTCTCCTTATATTTCTATCATAAAATAAATAATTTTAAGTTAATAATTTTCAATATTTATAATTATAAAATAAAAGACACTAATAAACATAAAATAAAAGACAATGAAAGATATATCAAATTGAAATTTACAATTACAAGGGAATACCTTGTTGCAGATGATAAAAGACCAAGAAATGCAGAAACAGCCTCATGTTCACTCTGTTCTTCGTATGCCATAAATGTTTCACTAATACGGTTGTCTCTCCTTCTCACTTTTTCTCCCAGAAGACTTGCATCATCCACTTCTTTTCTATCGCTCAACCATCAATTAGAAATAACAGTTGACTCCAAAATTCCCATCAACTTCTTTAAAAATAGACACAAACTTTATTATTTATATCTTTATTTATTCCCATTTGATATATAATTTGGAAGAATGTCTCCCTAGAACAATTAAACTAGGAATTAATATTGTAAGCAACGTGTCAAAATTAGACTTACCAAGCTACATCACCACCTACCTATTCCCTTACCCACCCTTCTTCTTCAATTGGTTACATATAATAGCTACTATATATTCTTGTTTCTCACGCTCACTATAATTTATGTTACAATACTTCAAAACATTCATAATCTTTAGAGAGGAAGGTACTTAATGTAACTTTTTACTAAATTAGTTACATGATGAAAGAAATATATATTAATATCATGATTTCTCATACTTGTTCAAGGTATAGTCAAATTAAAAATTGATCTATATGTATTTTATTTTAAATCGGTGTCCTTCTGAAAGAAATTTGCATTTTTTGAGTGCTTATACAAAAAATGTTAATTAACATTTTAGAAAAAATACTAACCTTATCTTATGTGTATATCTATAATGCAATATGTCATATTTAAGTCATTGAATATTGGAAATCCAAACATTAGACAGGTAAGCATTGTCCTAACAAAGTTGTATGGCTCTAGACTGAAAATTTAAAGTGTAAGGTATGTTATAAATAATATTTTGGGTAGGATTGTATGCAGTAGAGAATATTATAGGTTGATTAAAAAAAGAAAATAATATGAAGAAGGTTATATTCAAAATATCTAAGAATATGTGCTTAAGCATGATTGTTTTGTATATTCAATTAGGTAGGGCATTAAGAAGAAAGTGAAAAACTGTGTGCAGGGACATTGTGGGTAAAGTTGATGAAGGGACCCATGTTCTTCCCTCCATTGTGTCCACTCTCTGAGTCAAAGACATAGTCCTACAAAAAGATTCCCATCGTATTAAAAAAATGTTTGGTTATTCCTTTTAGTTATTTTCATCGAATCCAACATGAATTATTAGACTTTGTTCTTATCTGCACGAGGAAACCGCATCTTTAGTTACTGTGGATCAAGCAGTGTTTTCAAGTATATTTTTTCACAAAATTTTGTTAATTCTTCTAAGTTCAAACATCCAATATATAGTACTACCTGATGTATGACCTCGTACTGCTTCCCCTACAGCCCCAAGCAACAACTTATCATGTGATATAGAAGTCTTGCGTCCCTATTCCTGGTACAGCTCTATAGCAATATGCCCATGCGACAACCATTCAACAGAAGCTACATTAACAGCCTCAACGCAACTGAAACCGCAGTTGAACCCAGAGTGGGAGCCTCGAGGAAATGTCAGAACAAAAGTCCCCAGGGTTTTGGACACACTTATAAACTGGTACTCCTTTAGACTTAAAGATAGAAGGAGAAAGCTGAGTGACCTGCAACAAGTTAGAAATACAAGCAACAATCCAAAGAAATAAACAAGATCATCACTAGTTACCTACTTAATAATAGAAATATGGACAAGTGGGTAGAAGAGAGAGTTTAACTGTTTTGAAAAACTGTTTATCATTTATCATAAACAGACATGACTACGCATCCAATATCCAATAGGTTTAGAATAAACCATGAGTACATTTAGCAAAAACACTTAAATAAATTGTCAAAGTCTTTCCTAATGCTAACGGATAACAGGTAAAAGTAAGCTACTAGACCTTCTTTTAACAACTTCACCAGCCACAAGCAATCTAATGACATTCACATCGCAAATAACGACCAACTAGCAGCAACCAAATTGAAACAAATGCCAGAGACGAAAGAAAGAATCTCACATCACCAATCTATCTTCTGAAAGAGATGGAAGAATACGTTTAACAGCGACTGGTGTTCCACGCCAATGGGCTTTTAAAATCTCACCAAAAGACCCCTTCATGAAACATAAAGATGATATACACGAAAAGAAATTATACCATTGTCTTGCTATTTTTGGTATAGATCATATATATCCTTCAACAAATAAAATCTTGATCAATCCAGGTAAGATTACTATGGACGATAAAGCTCTCCTCCTAGTATTTAATGTATCTTTATACTGAGGACTCTAATTCGAGAGAACTAGATAAGCTGAAACAACCCCATGCCAATTAATCTGTTTTCTTAGGAGAATATATTATCCCTCTCTTTTTCTAATTAATTTTAAAAGCAGTTTTCCTTTTTTTAAAATTTGTTTGTCTGTTGAGCACATTGGAGAGAGTTTGTCTCTTGAGCATTTTTTCCTTCTAAAACCTTATCCTCTGACTGAACACATAAACAGTGCATTTAAAGAAAACAAAGAGAAGACGATGAAAAAACACTTTTCAGTTGTTGCTGTTATTGGATTTTTTACAACAGCTGTTTTGAAAAAAAAAATCAGTACTTAATTTATTTCATATGAGAAACTGATTGATCTTTAGTGTAAAATTGTTTTAGAAAACAGCTTTTAACACAATAAGTCTGAGAGGAATGAAACAGAACAAAAATTTGTTTCCTTTTTTCCAGAATCATCCATAAAAAAGCTTGAAATGCGACGATCGTACTTGGATGATGATTACGCAGCAAACACTTCAGTCCACTATCAAACTTGCCACTATAGGGACTAAAGCATAGCACAACATCAACAAATAGCCACTCAACACAACAAATAGTTCTGTTGTGGTTTAGCAAACAAATCTGGGCAAAAAGATGATACCTATACTATGTGTCCCCTTAGTCTCACACAAATGCACATCCTTACGTCCTTTCCATCCTGAAAAAGCATTTCGAAGACAAAAAAAAAAACACATGTAAATATATTACAGATATATTTCAGGAGATCTGATACAAATTTGATTTAGTTGACTTTATTTCTATTTATATCAGATTTTATTTGTATTACGCAGACAACCTATTTTGGGAATATTTGCTGTAAATTATTTTGACAAGAACCATGGAAGAACTCCACCACCAAAAAAGCTAGCTGCAGTAGTAGTTGAAGAGTCGAAGACCTTATAAACCTCACACTAGAATCTCATACTACCTTATCTACTGTAGTATTCTTCAATTAAAATTAAGTTTTCACCATCACCTCAATCAATTTTTATTCACGAACTATTAAGACAAAACTACTTCATGGCATTCTTCCTAAATTAAATTTTGTTGTTAAGTTGCACATGCAAATGTGGTGATTAAAGAGTTAAAAGATGTACTTACTCTGTTTCACTTTCTCTCTTTCTCTCCTGCGGAGAATAAGAACATTAGAAAGTTGGGACAACTGCATATTTATGATCACAACTCTTATTGTATGTGGCATTGGGAGTGTCTAGTTTTTTCAATTAGAAATGAAGTATTTTTTTCAATCTTTTTCTTTGGTCTCAAGCATTGTAAACACAAATTGTGATGAATTCAATGAAATACATGCTAGAAAATAAGGAAACTATGTAGTTCTTACCCAACAAAAGGAGGAAAAGCACATTCCAATGTACAACCATGGCACTAAAACACTAGATATATCACTGATTTCATAAGAGAGAAGAGATCCAGGAAGCCTTGCAAAGTTATTTAAATTCCAGCCAGACTTTATGTACTGGTCATGTGAAGCAGAACCTATTTGACTAGATTTCCTAGGGAAACCACTCCCAAAAAATCCAGTTTCCAGATCAGCTCCATAAAGCACCTAGAAGTGATAGAAAATTAAATGTAAGTAGAGTAGCATATAAGGGCAACAAATAGATAATAGTTTCGTGCAACCAAAAATTATTGAGTTTCTACAGAATGTGACCTCAATTTCTTCAGTAGGAAATGTTGAGTATTAATTGTATTCAAAATCAAGATATAAATCAATATGACACGGACTTGATCAAGCCACCCACAGTCAGAGTCTTCATCTGAATGGTCCTCATATTGTCCATAATTAATCCATGGTCTTCGACGAAGGGATCTAGGAACCTTTGCAGTTTCACGAACTTGAACATCATTTTCCACCTTAGATGTAAAACAATAGCACTCTAAATACACACTAGAACGCAAATTAAATTTAAAGGACCATACACTAAAATTTGTTCATAATAGATTTCACAAATTAAGAACCAGCACATGACAAAGGAAATCAAGCAATAGATTTCGAAGACAAGTTTATAGAGCACAAACCTGAACAAAGGTGGACAGAAGTTTGAAATCCTTACGAGGAGGAGGCAATGGCGGACAGTGAAGGGCACGAGATTGAGGATTAGGTTTAGGGCGCGAGAGTGAGGGTTAGGTTTTGGGGACGCGAGAGTGAGAAGACATTGAAAGGAAGAGTGAGTGAAGGCTAGAGTGAAGAGTGACATTGAAGGGAAGAGTGTTTCGTGAAGAGGTGAAAAAAGGGATTCGTTCATGAAGATGAAGAGAGGGTTTGTGAAGTGTTTGCAGAGGGAGAGAGGGAAAAGTCTAGTTTCTGAAGTTAAGTGTATTCGGTTTCTAAAGAGTGAAAGAAGGTTTTCAAAAAAAATTGGGAATATAATGAGAAATGGAATGGAGGGGTTTTCATTTTGAATGGATAATTGTGGCAGTTCAACTCAAGGATAATTGTGGCGGTTCAAACTAACATATTTTGAAGGATAATTGTGGCTGTTACTGAAATGTCGTATTATACAGAAATTTGTGGCGGTTATTAATAACTGCCATATTAAAACCGCCACTTCATACATGATTTTTTGTAGTGATTGAAATTTAAGAAATTGTTTTAACTCTAATATTAACAGTACCTGAAACATTGTGTCCTGTGGTGAGACCAAAACATTATACAAAGAAATGTGCAATAGTAATTCTACAAATCATCAAAATATAGTGTGAATATAAATTAAATAATAAGCAGAGAGTAACGAATATACTGCAAAACTGTCCAAGCAGTGCTAATACTACATCAAATTTCTTCATTAAAATTACTTCCTTTTGAATCAATGTTGATATTTGTCCTTAATATCTTGAATGAGATATGATCATCCAGTACGCAACCCTCAATAGAATTTGACTCCATAAATCAAGAATTTCACATTGCCTTTCAAGAGCCTGAATAAAAGATTAAGTACACAAATAGGTACACGAAATTTGTAATAGTAATAATAAATTATGTAATTAATAATTTAAGTAAACATACGTCATCAAGTGCTTTACAGATTCATCATTTCTGAACTTTAATTTTACAAAACTGTTACTTCTTATAAGTAATTCCTGTAAAACATTAATTAAATTAAGCAACCTTGACAAAGATATGTCAAAATAAAAGATACGTACCATACTTTCAAGATGACCATGAATAATTGTGTCAAACAAAAGCATTGATCAAAACCTATAAGAGATAGTGTATATCAGTTCTTAAATTGTTGTTCATATATTACAAAAAAATATGATAAATAAAAATATATTTCAAATAAATAAAGAAATTTCATACCTCATATGTAATGCTGTAAGTTAATACTTCAAACATTTTCGAATATTTCTTTGTAAACCACGTTAGTAGTGAAATTTGTGGGAATACCATTATCATCCAAAATCAATATCTTCAACCCTTTCTTAGATTTTACTCTTGAAAGAGCAACATATAATTGTCCGTGTGTAAAGACTGGACGGGATAGATATAGACCAACTTTATTCAGAGTTTGACCTTGACTTTTATTTATTGTCATGGCAAAACACAAAGATATTGGAAATTGCCTTCTTTGAAACATAAATGGCAAACCTGTTTCCGAAGGAGTCAAGTTCATTCTGGGAATAAATATTTGATCACCTATATTTTTCCCAGTAATAACTTTGGCACCAATAACATTTTTCCCCAAGTGAGTTACATGTAATCTTGTTCCATTGCAAAGTCCATTGGCTTGATCAATATTTCTTAGAAGCATTATTGGAACTCCGACTTTTAATTTAACACAGTGATTGGGAATTCCAGAGCATTTGATCTCATTGAAAAATTCAGTTGTAAACCACTCAGCTTGAGCATTTTCTTGTTCTTCACATTCGCAAGGACTGTCTGAACTTAAATAAGAAACTTCAGATCCTGGTATTAATGATAAAATGAATTCATTCACTTGATCCACACATTCTTTTGTTGGACATAATATTGCACCATCATCAAAAGAATCATCAGATGTCACATTGTTTATGTAGGAGGGATAAACAAACTCAACCAACTGCAGTAAAGGTTGTTCAACATCTAAAATTAAATTCTCTTCCGGTATTTCAATCATTCCTTGTCCCAACTCATTTAACTCCATATCTCCATCTCCAATGTGAAGTATCCAATCAGCAAACTCTTTTATTTCTGTTTTACTTTGAATTGATGTATCACTCTTTAATCTCATATTCTCTGTAAGTTTTAAGATTTTGCAATGTTTCCATAAGTCAGAGTAATTTACTGTTTCCTTCACAATGTCATACTTTGATCCATTTTTGACAACAGGTAATATCTGACGAAAGTCTCCTCCCAATACAATTACTTTACCACCAAAAGGTTTAAGAGCATTTTCTTCACTTACAGCTCTCATGACATCCCTTAAAGTTCTATCTAGGGCTTCAAAACATAACCTATTAATCATTGGGGCTTCATCCCATATAATTAATTTCGTTTTGATCAACAATTTGGCCCTAAGACTTCCTTGAGGAATATTGCATGTTGACTCTTCATTTATTACAAAAGGAATGCAAAAGGTAGAATGAGCTGTTTTTCCCCCTGGAAGTAACAAAGAAGCTATACCGCTAGAAGCTACATTTAAAACAATAAACCCTTTTGATCTAAGACCAGTGGACAAAGTTTTCCACATGAAAGTTTTTCCAGTTCCCCCATAACCATATAAGAAAAAAAATCCACCAAGGTCTGACAGGACTGCTGTCATTATATTCTCATAAACTTCCACTTGCTCAGGAGTAAGAGTTTGAAGAAGAGAACAATGCATTTCAGACATTTGTATTTTGTCATAATTCAATTCATCAATAATGAATCTATTTTAATAAATAAAGGAATCAGAATGAATAGGTTCTGGCAGACTTGGAAAATCTTTCAAACACTTACCATTTGAAATTAATAACTCTTCTACTTGTAGAAGACAAAGGTTTTGAATTTGAGCATCTTCAATTCTAAGACCTAGGAAAGAAATTATATGTCATATAGCAATTATAAAATTATAAATTATAAATTTCAAATAAAATAATAAAATTATACCTGGTAGGACAAACTCCTTTCTTTTTTGGTATAAAATATCATCTGATAACAACTTCCATGTTTTGTTCCACACTTCATCTGGTCTACACATAGTATTCATCATTAAAAGGGTAACAAAGAGTCTTCTCAACTGATTTCCTGAAGCAAGGACACTGCACTCTATAATTGCATCAATAAACTCTTTATCATCTGCCAATAGCCCCATTGCATAGCATGCCTCTTTATATGTTTTGTGAATGAAACCATTAACAGTTTTGATATTATCATAGCTACAACAACCCTTTTGATAATTCAACAATAACCTCAGATAATATAATTCCCCTGACCCTGCAGGAATATATGTTAACCTTCCAATACTAAGACCATTTTTTCTTGGCTTCCACTCTCTTCTGTCTGCCATCCAAACATAAAATCTAGGGTATTCACAGTAAGTCAAATTTTTTCCCAGTGGATAAATTTTATTAGCTTCAAACCAAGCTAAAAACATTGTTGTTTTATGTTGATTGAAGTTCAATATTTCATCAATGTCTTCATTGTCTTTAAAAACAATTGGTTGCTCATACAATAGATGAAAAGTTAATCGTTGAACTGGAGGCCATCTATGATGGATATCAAAGGCAAATATTCTCCACACAGCTTCACATGGAGATATGTATCTACAATCATAATACTGTTTAATTTCATCAATAACTGGGGTCTCTGTAGAGTCTTTATCAGCAGTAGTAATTTTCAAATTGGCTCTATCTGGACCCTTGTTCACATATTTAAACAAATACTTGATTGAATTTGATTTGTTGCAATATTCTGTGTTAACATGGGCTTGATACCTCAGTAGTAGCAAAGGGCAATATGGCACAACATTTCTATTGTCCAACTTAATTCCATTTTTAAGAATGAATGTTCCATTATCTTGACGTTTATAACATGCATATCCATCCTCATCAATAGTAGTCAACAGTTTAAATTTCTTTGGGTAAAATTTTGAACATCTACCATTAATCATGCAAGGTGAACTTATTCGACTTACCCCGCAAGGGCCATGTATCATGTAGGTTGTCACTGCCTTTGACAATTTAGGATATAAAAATGCATCGGGTAATTCTGCAGAAATGACTCCATCAATATCTGTTGGATTTCTTAACTTATTCTCTCCATCCAACCACAGTAGTATGTGGGCATGAGGTAAACCCCTTTTTTGAAATTCCACAGTGTACATACCTGAAAGAATATGAAAAAAATTCTTCAAAATGTAATACATAATAATAAATCAAACAAACTGTTAAATATGGGTTAATGTGGATTACCTGCATTAACTTTGCCAAAATAGTCATTTTTTTTGAAGTCAATCATCATTTGATCTAATTTCATCTTGAAAACTCTACAAACAATGTCTGGCCTATCAGCAGCAGTTAATCCTTTTGAGGTAACAAAGTCACGTATTTCTGACCAATTTACGTTGCAGGTAATAGTGATAAATAAATCCGGATATCCAAATGTTTTGCAAATGGCCATAGCATCTTGGCAATTGTTGAACATATATCTCATTCCTCCTGTAAAAGATGAAGGTAAAACTATCCGCTTTCCAATTGCAGAAGAATTTGTTTCTCCTCGATTCATTGCTTCTTGTACGCCTTGCAAAATATCACAACGGATTGTTTTTTGGTTTAGCCTTATAAAAGACAATCTTTGAGCTTCAACCATTGTATATGCATCAACCAAAAATTGTTGAAACAATCGACGTGAATGGACTATATTCCCAAACTCCACATTTCTTTCTTGAATTCTAAATGCAATAAATTCCCTTAATGAAATACGACTTCTCTTACGTTCTTTGCTGTTACTTCCAGAATTCCGTATTGGAATATGTTCTTGATACCCATCCTCTCCAAAGGGGAATATTAATCGATATTGTAATGGAATAAAGGCTGTATGTGTTTCATGGAGTCTATACATTTGTCCTGAATATTTTTTCACTATGATATCTCGCCCTACTTCCATGTTGCTCATATCACCCACAATTAATGCAGCTATCTCATCTGTTGTAGGGGTATTGTACACTCTTGGATCTTTGCATCGGTGTCTAAATAACCTCAATGCAAAATCTGAATTTACATCATCATGTAGAAATTCTCTTACTCTTCTAAAAGTTTTGGCCAAAACATTGTTGTCATCAATCATCTTGGTAAGATCTTCAATTAAGGATTTGTCAAACGTCACATTTTTCACTTTTGACCTACATGCAATTTTTAAAAATATATCATTAAAAATAATCTTTGAATTAATCCAGTGAATAGAAAGTAAGTCATTAAAGTAACTAAAAATAACACATACCCAAAGTGAGATAATCTATTTGACACTTCATTTTGAGTGTCATATATGTAAAGTTGTGCAAACTTAGGAGATGATCCACTATTGGGGAGCAAGCTTCCAATCCTATGATAGTTTTGTCCATGCAGAATAAATTGAGGAGGGCCAGATCCATCATTTATCGAAGAGTGAATATTCCCTCCAATTGAAGTAAATGAAAACATACTATTGTAACTTCTAATATTTTGTAGATAGTGTTGACTTCGACTATCTTTCCCATTTAATAAATCTAACAGCAATTTAGGAGGTTTTTGTAAGAAAGGGAGTTGTACTTTTCCCTTTTGACAACAAATAGAAAAATCAACCTTAACATAAATCTTAGATTTCTGAGATCTTTCTTCATACCAAACCTCGCCCACGCAGTATTCACATTGAATAGTAGGTTGTCCAAATTCAACAGTAGCTATTTTCAGAAAATTAAGAAAGGTGATCTATTACTTTTTTGATATAAATTGATTTAGTTTGATGAAGAAGTGAAGAAGTTATAGTTAAAGATATGCACCTTCATTTTCAGCTTTTGAATATAATTCAGAACTAAAAACTTGTCTGGTGTCATCTGAAACAAAAAATAATAAAAGAAAGTGGTTGTTACAAAATTAAAAAAAAATTATAAATTAACAATTTTTAGTACCATTATTTTCTTCATTTTGGATATCTTCGTCAAAATTCAATCTCTGAGTCACTGATTCAATGATTTCAACACTGTGTGTACCGGACTTGTTATGTAAGTTTAGTGTGTTACTAAATACATACCCTAAACTCCCTGCAACTGAATTACCTGGAGAAAATATGTTCCAAAGCAACAAATAATTAGTACTAAAACATGAGTATGATTTTGAAATTTAATTGACAAAAAAGATAAACGAAAAATCATTTACATTGGTTTCCTGAACTAACCTTGAAATTTAGGGGTAGTACAAATTGTTTGTAAACATGACAATGATTGAGAAGTTGCATTCATCACGTTCACATGACTCTTAGGGGTCACTAATTGCAAAACACAATGATTTTTGTTAAAAAAGTGTTTTTCATTAAATGAATTTTCATTCAGTCTATATTTCTACTACCTCTAGCTTGATCACCCTTTTGCAGCTTTACCCAAATGTGCACAAAATCAAAGATTTTTTTTTTCAAAAAATAAAGAAATAAAATTATAATGTGCCATTGCTAGATATTTTAATCAAATATAACGAATCATTGGTCGTAAACTAACCATGAGGAAGTTGAGTGAGGGTAATGTCTCCATGAGTAATTGTTTGCATTGATGACATTGCTTTGGTAGTAGAATTCATCATGTTTAAGTGATTTCTAGGAGTAAGCTGATGAGAAGAAAGGAAATTTGAGCCTGTAATTCCAGATGTCTGAGAATCAAAATCCTGAATTGATTTAAGAGTACTTTGACCTAAAACAAAAACTTTCAATGAGTGATCGAATAAGATAAATCAATTAACATCAGTATATAAGAACTTATAAATTATTTTACATTAAACTTAATCTTAGAAAAATGATTTGAAGAACTTTAGCATTTGAGTGTGTTTGAACCATATATATATGATAGTTATTACTACTTAATGATTTCAGTTGATTTAGAAAAAATATAGTAAAACATAAATTAGTACTATAATTGTAATGAAAACAGTTGAATTATCCATTAAAACTAACCATGAAGTTGCACCGTTAGACCAAATTCTTCATTACTAACTGTACTCATTGATGATAATACTTTTGGAATTGAATGCATGGTGTTGAATTCATTGTCAGGAGTCAGTTTTGCACAGATAGAATCATTTATGCTTGTATTTTGAGAACTTTGACACAAAAATTTCTTACTTGAGTTCACAATAGTTTGACCTACAAAAAAATAAATTAGGCATAAGATTTGACTTTAGTAATATAATTACAAATTTCATTGAATGACATATTGCGAGAGTTAAATGAAATAAAATGTCATTGTTATTACCTCTTGTTGGATTAACCTTTTCTCGCTGACCATAAATGAAGTTTCCCTCTTCTACCTTTGCAGATTTGGCAACATCTGATTAATAATAAAAAAAAATGATTCCACAAAAACAGTATATATAAAAATTCAAATGTTTATTGATGTAGTATTAGTTTAAATTGTTATGAATAAAATTTATAATACGTTTTCACTAACCTTGAAGCAATTCTAAATTCCTAACAGTACTCATTGATGACAATACTTTGGTTGCTAAATGCATTAATTGATTGTTGGGAGTAAACTTCTCATAAACTGGGATATTTGTTATCATAATTCCTGATGTTGGAGAACCAAGATCTTCACATGAGTTAGGAGTACTTCCACCTACAACAATAAGTCATAATTGGTGATAAATAAGGTAAAGGGATGACAAATAATGCTAATTATATTTTAAATCTAAATTTAAATCTAAATGTATATAAAAATAAGGTATTTAGGTTTCACTACCTGTTGTTTTAACTTTTTTGCTGCGCAGTTCATATAATATATTTCTTCTTTTTCTTCTGTTATATTTTCCATTATCAGCATCGAGAACTAAAATAAAAAAAAAATTACAACGAAAATCATATATAAATAGGATTAAGTACTTTGAAAGTAAAGAATATTCTTAAAGTTATACTTACCATTGTTCGAATCAGATATGCATGTTGTGTTTGGATTTTGATTCTCTGGAGAATAAAACCCATGTAAAATAATAAGCTGTTAAAAACTATAACATGCAATCTATTTTTTATATATTTTTACCATAAATTGTGTTGAGAGTTGATTCACTCTTACATCATAAGTGATTATTAACTTCTTTTATGAACCTAATTTTTAAATATATATAATAAAAAAATTAGATAACAGTAAAGTTAAGTTCATAGAATTATGAGTTAAGTGTATTGCATTTGGATTAACTTGTTTAAAAATAAAAATACATGGATAAATTTTGACATTTAGTATTATTAATGATAAAAAAAAGGTAATTATGTTGACTACCTGTTGTTTTGACATTCTCTCTTCGCAATTCATACAATATATTTTTTCTTTTTCTTCTGGCATCTTTTCCATTATCAGCTGCTAGCACTAAAAAAAAAAAAATTACAGTGAAAATGATAAATAAAAATGCGGGATTCAGATATGCTTAAACTTATGCTTACCATTGCGGGATTCAGATATGCATGTTGTGTTTGGATTTTGATTCTCTGGAAAATAAAAATCATTTAAAAAAATAGGTCAAATCATAAACAAACAATAAATCTATTAAGAACTATAACATACCATTTATTTTTTATATATTTTTACCATAAATTGGCGTGACAGTTGATTATATATAGATCATAATAGACTATGAAATTGTTTTCTAAAAATAATTTTGAAATATATATCTATATCTATATGTATGTATATATGACACTTAAAAATATAAATATACATTGTAGTTGGTATACCTGATGCATTAGAATTTGTTTGAGAAAGGCTAAGAATGCTATTTCTTCTATTAATATTTTCCTTCAGTTTCTCCATAACTATTGAAAGTTGAATGACTGAACTTCAGGGAGTATTGTAGTAAGAACAAATATTTTCAGCCATAAAAGTATGTACTGTTTTCAGCAGTAAGTATGTAAAATATATTGTTCACAGTAGCTTTGTTTTGGCGCCAATTTTGACGGTATATGGTCACGCACGGGACTCCCTTTTATGTTATTACTTTGACATAATAAATTTATTAATTAACTATTAAAATATTGAAAAAAATGTGTAATATTTTTATATAATAATCATATCTATTTATATAATTATATAATAATTATATTTAATACTTAAAAATGTTAAACCAAAAATTTACCTTCCAAAAGGGATAACACTTGCACATTTTTCTATATTTTGCATAATAAACAATCAAACTTCGAAATGTAAGAAGAATAAAAAATTTAAAAATTTAGGTAGTATCAATGTTCGATGAAGAAATGCATGTGTAGAAGTTGTTGTGAAAAAAGGGGAACTTAACTTTTAAGATATGAAAACAAATTCCTATTCCAGTGCAAAAGAACAACGTTCTACTTTAAGCATTCTCATTAATGAATTGTTGGTTGACTTTTGAAAGAGGAAACCTGCAGGGAATAAATTTATCAGATTGTATATATAATAATATATATAGTAAATAATAAATATAGTAATATATCTGGACGGACATTTATCTAGGAACAATCATCTCTTAAAACACAGATGAACGAAGCAACCTCCAAAAACAGAAACATAAAGTACATCAATATACCCTGATCCGACAACCCTATTAAGCAAAAAAAAAGGAACTTTGGCTATCTTTCTTTTGCACCATTCTAGAACAGCTTTTCTGTTTAACAAAAAAAAGGAATTCTTCCATTGGATATATCTGAAATAATACACAACATGCAAAAATATGTAGTATATGTATACTGCCAAAAAAAAGTGACTAAAACAGATATTCTCATTTTGTATTTACTAATTTCACTAAAACAGAACTTAAAATAATTATTATACCTTAAATCTGTGAACTTAAAACATTTAAAAATGGAAACTTTAATCAATATTTAGGGTTAGGATGAAAAAAGATCCAAACTTTAATTACCTTTTCCATTCCATGGATACCTCTGCAGTGCCTATTTTTACCAAGTTCTATACTGGGAAATCAAAGAAGAAGAGAAAGAGTTTTTATGTCTTAAATGCATGCACCTTTAATTAATATTTATGGTCGGAATGAAAAAAATCAAAGCTTTAATTACCTTTTCCGTTCTAAAGCGTTTGAGTTGTACCTCCCAGAACCAAGCAGAAACATAGTACACCATGGAGAGCAGATCTGGTATCTGATATCTAATATAATGAACAAAAAGAAGATGTTGAGACAAAGATTGTTTCTAAAATGTAAAAAATAGATATCAGTTGGCTTATGAATGTCGAAGAAGATGAAGATGATAAGGGACAAATGAGTTTGAACTAATAGAACCAACTTTATGTGCTTCCCCAGAAACTTCTTCATTCATTTTGTTAATGATTTACACTGAAAATTCTGTTCTTAAGTTATTTTGAATCTGCACTAATATTATATTTATTTTAATTTGTTTTTTATTTATTTTTTAATTTAACTTCGAAATTTGTAGTCAGTGGAACTAATGATTACTTGAAAGTTATGGAATTCTTAAATAATACTTTATACAACTTTTTATTATTTTAAAATAAGATATATTTCCTTTCTTCGGATTTTTTAATTTTTCTTAATAATATTTTTATGCTATATAACATTTTAACTGTTTTTTTATTGAACTTTAACATTATAATAAGTCTGGTTAAATGTAAAAATTCTGAAAGTGAGGAATATATAAATATAGAAATATAGAAATATAGAAATAGTGAAATTCAGAAGTTTAAATTTAATTTAATTAAATTAAATATAATACACATAAAAATTAACATTAAAATTACATAATTTTACAATGACTTGTAAATTACAATACATTACAATTTAAACTAATTTAAATTAAATAAAACGATTTCTTATACTATGTTCCCATAAGATATATATACATAAAAAATAAAGTATTAAAGACCAACTTCCTTCGTTAAGTTGAACCTGCAAAAAAAATACTGCAAAATAATTATTGCAAGTAAAAGTATAATTCATTACATTATATCAAATGAAGTCCTTGTAAATAAAAAAATGTGTGTTTCTTCCAATAGAAACGGATTGTAGGCAAATTCATATTGAACTATGAAGTCACCTCCAGAAATGAATAAGAAATATTTTGAAAATGAAATAGTATTCATAAAAATTTTAAAAAATTAGAAAAATAATACCGAAAAACAAACAAATGTACATCAAAAGGTTTCGAGATAAAAAAAAATAGTTAATACAGCAATAACTAATAACATAATAATTAATAATTAATAATAAAAAATATAAACATAAACATTGTATAGAAAATCCAATTAATATGCATGCATTCAAAAATATAAAACAGGCTTATGATTTTTTTAATATACTGGCAATTCTTATAGCATTGAGCATATTTAGAAATGCCAACGCATTATTAATATGCCAGATAAGAAATGAAAAATTAAAAGCATATATATATACATATTGAAACGAAAGAAACACTAAACAATAAATACAAAGAAATAAGATGAGCTAATTAAACAGAACCACAATGAAATAAAAATAAAGAGTAAACAAAATAAACTGTTCTTGTTTCCTCAAAGTGGAAACTGGATACTTCCCAACAAAAAGAAGCAATACTTGCAAAAATAAATTAACTTAAACAAACTAATATAGTTCAAAACAATAACTGATTATCCTAAGCACTAAGTCTTTTGTAGTGACACGTCTTCAGTAGTAGAACCCTGATATCAGAAGAGGGCTTCTTGTTACATTCAAATATAATTTTGTCATCTTCACGAATAGAATGAAGACGACAAAATTGTTTCCACCCGTTACAGAGTGTAACGCTTCTGGAAGGAAACCTGGACTTGAAAATGGTGCATTCAACAGCTTCTAGCCATCCATGTAGATTAACCTTCTTGAACTTCCCTCTACGAATATATTCAGAAAAAGGAGAAGGCAGATCCTTAAACAATAACGAAAATATTAGTTAATAATTAGTTAATAAAAGAAATAGAATATATTAATATCCATTTAAAAAGAAAGGATGGTAAACTTACCACATATCCTCCAAAGACCTGTTTTGAACTCAACTTTAAGCCAAAATGTATAAAGGGGCCACTGTTGAGCGGCAACCTCCCTTCAACTTCCTTCAGAAATTTTGTCAAAATCATTTCACATAACTCCCCCATAAAAACAGTTATATGGAAGGAGTTATTACCCACGTAACGGAACAATATATTGTGGTCACCTTTAAACCCATAAAAATCACTCAGACGGGACCATCCATACACAATTTGGGGACAAAGTATATCTTTGTTATAATATACTATATGAATATTGCCTTGACTGTCGCTGAGGGTCCATTCCTCCTCCAGTTCATTTTCAAACTCGATGGCGAATGCACGATCCACGTGTCCATTCTATCCATTTTAAAACCATAAAAATACTTTAAGAACTGAAAAAACTATGAAAAGTAAGGAATTTAAGAACCAAAAACATACCTCCCCACGAATGTTAACTGTTGTAAATAAACCTTTCCCACAAAGTTTTACGATCTCTTCAGGAATGACAGCCATAACAACGAGAAAAAGAAAGATCAAGATAATGGAAGTAGGGAAGAAGTATAAAAGACTAATAGCAATAGGTTTCTGAGTAATAGAAAGCCCTACGTTACTTATATATAGCAATCATACCTTTTCAATCTCAAATCTGCGCTAAATTTCCTATGAAGCAACATGTCTTTTCAGTTACTAAATTAAATAATTAAAAAAATAATTAAAATCAAATAATGATAGTAAAATAAATTAAGAAAAAGTATTCATAATTAATAATGAAATAATATTAAAGTAAAAAAAAAATGAATATGAAAAGACAAAACTTTAAAAAGCATAGTAGGTTAGGTGTTAGGTGTTAGCTGTAATTATTCTTTGACGTTTCCATTTTACATTGCCTTATACAACAGTGTTTTTTCAGTTTAAATAAGTTATTAACAAAATAAAAAATTAATAAAAATACAACTATTTCAATAGATAAATAAAATGAATATTAATGACACGTATAATTAATAATTAATTAGCATTATATAATAATAAATTAAAATAGTTAACATAAAACTGTATTATATATAAATAAATAAATAAATAATAAATAAATAAATATATACATAAGTATAAAATAAATATAATATAAAATATATTAAACATATTAAATATTATTAATATATCATATTATATATATACATATAATTAAATTAAATACTTAAACCCTAACGTCTAACATTAAATAACATACATGTAATTAAAATTTAAAACTGAAAATATAATTTCATATTGAATTTAAAATATAATATTTTTAACTTTTGTAATTATTACTTCTATCCATAATTTTTAATAAATTAGTCTTGGAAGATGAAATGAATACTTTGAAAAAAGTGTAAAAGATATAGAAGAGACAGTTTATGCAAAAATAAAAAATAAAAAATGAAGTGATGCATTAATTGCTCTGACACGTAGTTAATGCTATCCTCTATATCCGTTTGAATTCTTAGAGGTTGAGTGTAAGGTGAATTTTTTTTAAAAAAAATTCTTTCTCGTAAGGACAAACATATCATTACACAAAGATTTATTTTTTATCACATACTAAGATATTATGTATAAAAAATGAATTGACGAAAAAAAGAATAACTCTAATAAAGGAAAACAATACCTGTAATAAAGGAAAAAATTCCTTGGGAAAGGAAAAGAATATTTCAATAACCTTCACAAAAAAAACACAAATTATAATTATTAAAATATTATATAATTCTATATAAATTTATGAATTAAAGAAAAAGTAAAAGTTGAGGCACTTACCATTACGATTCTGATATTTAATGAAAGAACCATTGTTACAAAATAGAGTTACAAAAAGTATGGAATAATATGAATTACACAAAAACAAACTCATTAAATAAATTAAAATGTAGACATAAAATTGAAAAAAAACAAAAATATAACAACTTCAAAATGAACTATAAAATCAATACGTACCTCAAAGATAATGTCAACATATGAAACTAACAATATTACATAAACAGTTTTAAAAATAGAATTGTACTGATACATCATAACATGTTCTACATAGAAATTAAAGAAAGCCCACAATACATGAAAATAGATCATTCAAGTTACAAAACGTTAGAGAAATAGTATGAAATTATAGTACTCCCTTTTCGATCTTGATATTTTTCCTTAATACCCTAAGCGGGATATCATCATCAGGTGTGTGAGCAGGTGAAGCAAAATCTCTTGTAACCCGTGGAGCAACAAATTCAGTAACAGTACCTAACACACTATCACTGCCTAAATCAATAGTTTTAGATTGCAATTCAGCAGCTTCAGTGGAGAATTTATTAAATAAATCCTGCGATGATAGCAAAACATATTAGTAAGAGTAAATTATTCACTTTTTTAACTTAATACTTTAAATGATAATTACCTGAGAAAGTGGTACAGAAGACTCATCCTGTTGGACATCTTTAATAGTACACAGTCGTTTCTTCTGAGAATGAAGTTCCTTCACAAAATGATAAGTAAATTAAATTAAGCAAAAACAGTATAAATAACGAATTTAAGGGTAAAATGCAAGTAAGAATACACTCAAATTAGGAAACATACCACATTTTCAACACGACCTTCACAAAACCTTTGTATAGTACTATCATCAATACAAACTTTTTTGACACGAAATGATTGATCAAACCTAAGAGATTGATCTTTAACACAGCCAACTTTAAACAACACAACTTTGTCAATCAAAAGATCAAAGTCTTTTGGTAGTACACCAGAATCACCATTCTAAATATTAAAAAAAAATATCAATTAATATAATAACCTTTTCTTAAATGCATAAATAAACAAATGCATGGTTCGATAATTTACGTTATCATGACTTTCAAATAATTTGACGCAAGATTTATTGATCAGTGTAGTGGCATCCCTGTCAAATAGAACGAAAGTCGTAGAATCCGTTTCATCAATCACTCGCAGCTTCAGCTTATACCTGAAATATAAAATACAGAAAGGTTTACAAATTATATCTATAATATCTATAATTTAACGAAAATAATTAATAGTTAATTATTAACAAATTATTAATTAAAATAAGTAAAAATAATTAATATAATAATATAATAAGTAATAAGCATTAAGAAATATGTAATATGTAATTAAAAATAAATTCATGCAAGTACAAACACTACCTCTGTTGGACTTTGATAACATGTTTGTTACATTTCTCACAAAAAAACATTTTGGAATCAGGGTAAACAGCTTTACCGCATAAGCAAGCTGTGTACCACCAATCGTCATCAGACACAATATGTTTTATTGTAGCTAAGATAACAAAAGTGCTTTCCTGTAAAAAGAAAAAAAAATGATCTTCAAATATTAATAATCGATTTCAATACACTGTTAAAAAACATTAGTAATACCTCTTTGCAATCTTTCAGGCCTTGAATAGTATTTCTATGAATGAAGGTGATGAATTCATCCTCAACATTCTGTTTTCCAGAGTCACACAATTGACTGAGTTCCCGTGTAGGAGAATCCGTACTTTCAATCATCCTACAGATGTAAAAGTTGTAGTTAGAAAGGTTCATACATTTTAATTATCGAAAAATAATATATTAAACTAACCTTTTCTTGAGTTCGGTTGCATCTTTGGACTTATCATTATATATTATTTTCGTACATTCCAAGCAATTTTGTATAAAAACCTTGTCTACATTAAAATTAAAATATAATGTAAATAAAATAATAAAATAAAAAATATAAATAAATTAGAAATTCAACACTTGACATACCCTGGAAAATTTTGACTTTAGCAAAATGCTCACTGATGACAATATTTTCCAGCTCTCCAGATGACAGAAATGCATTGAGCTCATCAACATAGTTACCAAATAAAGTACACTCAATGCGGTAGCTGTTGTAAATTAAAATTACAATTGTAAGAACAAATATTTTGGATTAGTTATGGTACAAAATATTAGCTTACCCATCAGCTTCAATAGAAATTGCATTTAACTTAGTTGTTGACCCTGATCTATTCAGCTCTCTTTCAGTTCCCACACCAGTTAATATTCCAATAACATCTGTAAAAACATATTCATTTAAAAACATGTTCAAACAAATCTGTTGAAGTAAAAGAATATTACTAACCGACTAAGTAGTTCGTATCAAATCCAGGCGCCTTTAACACAGAAATTGGTGTGTAATGAGGTTTTGGACATGAGACCAGATCATTACCAATAGAGCTTACTTTGGTTCCAAACTGAAAATTGATTTTGTATTGGTGACAGGTAGTGCGATAAGATCCTGAATTAGTAGACACACTAAAGAAATTGAAGGAATAAACTTTATCCTCAAAAATATCATTTTGAAATTTATAAATTAGAGTTCTTCTAACGGAAACATGAATTCTATCACCCTGAAAGATAGCAACAAACATTAAGCATGATTAATAAAAATGAAATTAAACTGTAATAAAAAAAAATATGGAAGAAAATGATAAAGTATTTTACATCTTTGTCTTGTATGACCATTTCCATGGAGAATGGAAACTTTGTTTTCATGAAATCAGAAACAAACCACAAACGTATAACCCTTGCTATCAGGATCCAATTTTCACTTTGTGGATTAACATCTTTCACACAATTTGTATTTTGTCTTGACACAGACATTGTAAGGGTGACCTTTGAGTAAAAGGAAAATGTAGTATGCAATGGTCAATGTGAAACACAAAACATACCCATATATATACTGAGGAGGTGGTAAGGAATTATTTTCAAAAATATCAAAAGAACAAATTTACAATTTCAATGAATGACAAAAAGAAAGTTAAGCATGTCAGGTTTCATACAGAAGAGATTAAGCCTATAAAAAATCGAAACTGTAAAAAGGGCAAACATTTAAACTTCAAGGATTGCGATTAATGAAATTGTGGTTTGAATTTGAAAAGTAAGGTTGAAAGTACACAATTTTTTAAATTGCCAGCATGATCGGAAAACCCTACTTTGTAAAGAAATGGAATTTTAGGTACGTTTTGAAAGGAGATTTGAAAAAGAGGATTCTTGTTTAGCACAAAAAAACCCTTACTTTGAAATTTCTGAAATAATACACAGATAGACAGAAAGTGGAAACCCTAACAGAGAAATCTTACCAATTTCATATAACCATAGACTCTTGCTTTTGCATGCGGACGAAAGAAGGAAAAAATCTTTCCTTGGTGCTTGATATACTGGGGAATCAATTTGAAAACATGAAAATCAAGAAACAAACCTATAAAAGTAGCGGTGCCGTTGACAGATTACTGAAACCCTAAACAACTGAAAGAGGAGAAAAAGTGAGATAATGGCTTAACATAATCAGGTAATAAAAACAAAAGAACCAAATCAGATCTCTGCAAAATGATATTTGAAAAAATGAAAACTTTTTAATACTTACTTAGCAAAACAGGAAAATGAAGATACAAACCTCTGAAAGTAGCTGTGGGGTTGACAGATTCATGAAAAAGGAAAGGAAATCAAAGAAGAGAAAAGGTTGGATACAAAGAGCACAGAACAACATTAATGACTTAAGCCAAGAAGGTAATAGAAACAAAAAAACCAATACAACGCATGCGGGTAAAGGTTTAAAATCAGATCTAAGTTTACTGAAAGTATGGTTTCATGCAGCTCGGTGAGAGTATTCTTGCTGTGTTTTGGAGGAACAAACCAATTCCCCTTGATGATAAAGATGACTTCAAGGAATGAAAATATTTGACTATTATTATGTACCCCTAATTTTTATGTGGGAACATGTTAGATTAAGGATTTAGGATGAAAATGGGAGTGTCAGATCTTAAAAGTTTAGAAAAGTTTTGAACCAAATGGAATATGTTTGACTTGAATCTATCTATAATACAAATAATAATTAATGTTGGAATTTGTAATAATAATTATAATCTTGGAATCCCAAATATTGTGTGGCAGAAGATATGAATAAAAAAAAGGTAATTAATGTTAATAATGTTGTTGAAATTTTTAAATTTTAAATTTTAAATTTGAAAATCTGAAAAATTAAATATTTGAAGTTTATTAGTAATAATAATAATCTTGGAATTATAAGTGTGCAGAAAAGTCAGAAAAAGAAGATACAAATAAAAAAGTAATTAATGATTTTGGAATTGTATAATTTGAAAATATGAAAAATTAAATATTTGAAAAAAAATAATAATAATAATAATAATAATCTGGGAATTGGAAATAAGTTTGCAGATGCAGAGAAGTCAGAAAAAGAAGATATGAATCAGAGAGGTAATTAATGATCTTTGGAATTGTAAAATTTGAAAATTTGAATAATCAAATTTTTTTAAGATTATTAATAATAATAATCTGGGAATTGAAAATAAGTGTGCAAAAGCAGAGAAATCAGAAAAAGAAGATTTGAATCAGAAAGGTAATTAATGATCTTGGAATTGTAAAATTTGAAAATATGAATATATAAATGGGGCAAAAGCAGAGAAGTCAGAAAAAGAATATATGAATAAAAAGGTAATTAATAATCTGGGAATTGGAAATAACTGTGCAGAAGCAGAGAAGTCAGAAAAAGAAGATATGAATCAGAGAGGTAATTAATGATCTTTGGAATTGTAAAATTTGAAAATATGAATAATTAAATATTTGAAGATTATCTGGGAATGGAAAATAGGTGGGAAGTCAGAAAAAAGAATATATGAATCAAAAAGGTAATTAATGATCTTGGAATTAAACAATTTGAAAATATCAAAAATTAAATATTTGCAGATTAATAATAATAATAATAATAATAATAATAATAATAATAATCTTGGAATTCGAAAAAAAGTGTGCGGCAGCAGCAAAATAAGTCAGAAAAAGAAGATATGATTCAGAAGAAGATATGAATCAAAAAGGTAATTAATGATCTTGGACTTTTAAATGTATTTATAGATTTGAAGATTATCTGGGAATTGAAAATAAGTGGGAAGTCAGAAAAAAGAATATATGAATCAAAAAGGTAATTAATGATCTTGGAATTAAACAATTTGAAAATATCAAAAATTAAATATTTTGCAGATTAATAATAATAATAATAATAATAATAATAATCTTGGAATTCGAAAAAAAAGTGTGCGGCAGCAGCAAAATAAGTCAGAAAAAGAAGATATGATTCAGAAGAAGATATGAATCAAAAAGGTAATTAATGATGTTGGACTTTTAAATGTATTTATATATTTGAATTTGAATTTCGAATTTGAATTTGAATTTTGAAGAATAATATGATGCGAATAATCTTAAGGTTAAAGTTTGTCTGAAGAGTACATTAATGCGAATAAAAAGTTAAAACAAAATTGATAACCAAAATAAAGTAAAGAATTAATTTTCTATACTCGACATTACAACAATTTGGAAATTACATCTATCTATAAATAAATTATGAATACAATATTGAATTTTGAAGCACTAACAACACCATCATATGAATTGGGGTTAGTCCACTTTCAAAGATCAGTTTGTGGTCTTCACACAGTACTTGTATCTGACAAAATTTCCTCCATCCACAACCAAATTTAACAGAAGCTTTTTTGGCCTTAAGATAAAGATCCTAAAAGAAAATAAACACATGTATGAGATTTATGAAATAAACACAAAAAAACACCATTAAAGATTTTATCAGCCAAAAAAATAAACAATGAAAACAACAATGAGAACTAAGGAAGGAAAAGATTTCACCTTGATGCTGAAAAAAAATGGATATCAACGAAAATCCCATTCTACTTACACTACCGGTTGCTGAAGAAATTGAAATGTATATGGAAAAACTCCAGAAAAGATTAAATCAACAGCAAAGTGAAAAATGAAAAAAAAAATGAGGACAGACAAACACAGGAAGGAAAAGATCTCACCTTGGTGCTTGAAAATCCATTCCACTTCCACTACCGGTTGCTGCAAAAACTGAAATGTAGATGAATATCATTTTGATGCTGTCAAAAGTAACAAAAAAACACAGAATCAACCATGTGAACAACAAAGAAACAAATAAACGGTCGAAAAATGAAAACAACGAAATTTGATAAGAAAAACAAAAAAAGATTTAATTTTTATGCGGTGGAAAAAAGAAATCGTAAATGAGATGAACAAAATCCACCTTGGTGCTTGAACATGGTTGATATGAACGAAAATCGCATTCGACTTCCACTACCGGTTGGTGCAGAAACTGAAATGTAGATGGAAAAACTCCAGAAAAGATTAAATCAACAGCAAAGTGAAAAATGAAAAAAAAAATGATGACAGACAAACCGAGGAAGGAAAAGATCTCACCTTGGTGCTTGAAAATCCATTCCACTTCCACTACCGGTTGCTGCAGAAACTGAAATGTAGATGAATATCATTTTGATGCTGTCAAAAGTAACAAAAAACACAGAATCAACCATGTGAACAACAAAGAGGCAAATAAACGGTAGAAATATGAAAATAACGAAACTTTGATAAGAAAAACCCAAAAAAGAAGAAATAATAACCTGGAGAAATAGGAGAGAACCGCAGGAAACCCAAAGAAGAAGAAAAATCATCAGAAACATGAAAAAAACGAAACTTTGATAAGAAAAACCAAAAAATATTTCATTTTTATGCTGTGGAACAAAGAAATCGTAAATGAGAAAACACAGAATCAAGCATGTGAACAACAAAGAGGAAAATAAACGGTAGAAACATGAAAAGAACGAAACTTTGATAAGAAAAACCCAAAAAGAAGAAATAATAACCTAGAGAAATAGGAGAGAACCGCAGGAAACCCAGAGAAGATCGGTGCAGGAAACCCAAAGAAGAAAAAAGTTCATCCTAAACATGAAAAGAACGAAACTTTGATAAGAAAAACAAAATAAGTTTTCATGTTTATGCGGTGGAACAAAGAAATCGTAAATGAGATGAAGAAATAGTCACCTGGAGAAGGAGAAGGCTGAAATGAAGAACCCAGAAATGAAGAATAAAGGAAACGCAGAGAAGAAGAAACCAAATGCAAGGGAAAACGAAGAGAGATCGGAGAAATTGAGTAATAGGAGAGAGAAAGGCTGAAAGGGTATATAAAGAAAGATAGTATTTAAAGAAATGAGATTTTGTACACGTGTAAGTCATATAGAGTGTCACTTGTCACTCCCAGAATGAGTTTCAGCTTGCTATTTTTAGTTAAAATTTGAATTTTTTTCTTTTTGAATTTTTTTTAAAACTTACCCTGGAAGTGCCTTCTATTTGTTATATTTATAGATACTGTTGATGGCTCCATCTTTCTTACTGAACAATGAATACAAAACTTTTATCACACTTTTTGATATTTGTTTAGGCTATATTTGAACGATATTTTTATAAGTTATTTCGGAAAAAAATAAGAAGAAAAATAAATTTGATTTTTGTATAAGTATAAATTAATTTATATACAAAATAAAAAGTTAAAAAACATCTATAAAATTAACTCATGAATTATTTAATGAAATAAATTAATTTTAATTTTATGGAAGAAACTAATTTTAATGTTTGTAATAAAAAAAATTAATTTTAGCATGTAAGAGGTTCTTTTTTTTTGGGTATATAGTTGTGGTATTCTATACCAATTTAAATTTCCTTTTCTTACATATTTTTTGAAATACAATTTAAATTATTTTGTGTTTCTTTTTTTTCCACTTTTAGTTTCCGAATTATATATATATCAAAAACAGAAAATGTAAAGTTAATTCAAAACTATAAAAGATAAAAAGAAAATGTTGTATTATTTTCTTAATGATTCTTAAAAATAAAATAACATTACTTCTTGTCACTTGAACATTAAGAAATATTACTAAATGTGTATTTTACATAATATATTAATTTAATTAATATATAATTGCTCTTGTTTTTGCAGAGTCATACACAAACTATTATTATAACTTTTATAAAAGAAATTAATATTGATTGAACTTTTGCATGTTATGGAACCTTGTCTCAATCATTTTAACTGGGAGAATGTTGCGGTACACAGTAAATTTAATTTTTTTTCGTAATACTTTCTTAAAAAAATTCAAATATTAAACCTTTTTTTTTCTTCTTAATTCCTTTTCACTCTTCCAAACTCATGTTAGTTGTATAACAAAAAGACGAAACTATATTGACAAAAAGTCTACATAAAATCATGACATTTTACCAAATGCATGAAAAAACAGAAGTTTAATTTGTCTTTATATTGTGAAGACTTGTAATTTCAAAGTCTATGCAATTGTTTCATATTCTAAATTTGAAATGTCATTGTACACATAAATTTCTAACCCATTAAAAGGGTTGGAAACAAATATAAGATAGGCCATAATATCTACTATACTTTATTATAGTTTTTGATATTTAAAAATACTAATATATTTTGATTATAATCTTTGCTAGGTTTCAGTTGAATTATGTCTAAAACACTTAACATTTATTTTTTATATTTAAATTGGTGTTTTAAGTTAATGGTTTGTATGATGACTATTAATTTTTATAGAATTTTTTTTTTTAGCATAGATTTAAATTTTATGAACATAAGATAGATTTGTTATATATATACGGGTTAAAGTATCCTTAAAATATCTCATATTTATTAATTTATTTTTTTCTGATAAAAAAATTAATATATTTTGAAAAATGTAATTTTATAAAAAATTATAATGTATGAGACAATGGTATAAAAATATCAAAATATTTATCTAACTTAACTTATTTTTAAATTAAAATAAAAATATTTCATTATTCACTCAGGTAATCATTATAAATATAAAAAAAATCATAATTTATTATTATGATATCATATGTATCACAATACTGTTGAAAAAATCACAGACAATAAGGAAAAAAATCAGATTAATTCTTTTTTATATAAATAACAGAAAAGTATCAAGTAACAAAATATAATAATAGACAAGATAACGGATGTACTAAAAAAAATAAAAACTAACAAACGCTTAATGTAAACCAATTAGTCCAATATAAGCATCCAGTAATAAAAATTAATAAGTACACTACAAATTTGTCTTTAACATATAAGAATCAATATAAAAAAATTTATCTTCTCTGATAGGATGGATAATAACAAAAACACTAAATAATAGAGAGAATAAAACACAGATAATAATTGGCACAACTAACTCTTCTGTATCGGGCACACTGATTATTGTCTTCTCTTTTTCTCTCTTGATAACTTCTTTCGTTTTGTCACGAAAAGCACAATCCTTCTCTTTATATTTTCCTTAAAAATCTTATGCAAATAATGTATTTTTAAAATGCATAATGAATTAATAGTCCATAAAGAAAAACACTTTCCTTTTCTTTTTCTTTAATTAAGTCAGTATCGATCTAGTAAATTAGTAAATCACCTAAATAATACCTGTAATAATATTATAAGTAAATAGATACACTTTGAACTATAAATTATATTATATTATAGTTTTAGTTTTATAATAAATAAATATATTTTAATGTATTATTGTAAAAATGTTTAAATATGTTGTGTAACACCCTAGAAATATACTTATTTACAATACAAGTTCTACACGGTTCTGTACAAGTTTAGAATCTTTGAAGTGTTCCTAATACATTATTATGATTTATATAAATACAAATAATTACATTTCAAAGCTCAAATTAAAACTCTAAGGTCTTCCAGACACTCCTGCACCTACATCAACTTTTGTTCGTGTACGTAGTATAATCATCGCAATTCACAACACAACAAGAAAATAAACCTAGTGAAAATATAAATTTTATTCATACTGATTGCTCATAGATCCATTTGCATCATAGTACCTTGATTTTTTTTCATTCTCCAATATTTTTTATTTCATTTTAATCATAATGATTGCATATGGATCTATCATCTTCCGGAAGACTTATTAAGTATGCGCCTACCAGAGACTAACATCTAATTCACACCTCTAGGACCAGGGTAAGTCCAAACATCCAATATCTGGTGTCTCTACAGGTCATGGTGTGTATGAACTCTCTATTTAGCTTATATTTGAATGAAATTTGTATAAGTTCTTTTGGTAAAAAATAAATTTGATTTTCTTATAAGCTAAAATTAATTGTTCTATAAAATAAAAGTTAAAACAGTTATATAAAATTGTACCGGTCGGTGTCGGACGAGTCATGTCACTCGACCTGGGTGACCAACCGACCAGGTTAACACATATTTAAAGCAATTATACTAAATAGCAATTGTTGAGACTCTCTCATAATCAGGGTCACATCGCACTAAAATCGGGTCACATCCCACTAAAATGGGGTCACATCCCACTAAAATCGGGTAATGTCCCGGGAAATCAAGAAACCTCCCTAATAATCAATTAACACTGATATTTGATAGATTCGGTCCATCACAATAGAGGGCCCACGACCAACACTATAAATAAAACATTTGCAAAGAAATAAGGTACGCTTTTAATCAGTTCTTATTATACACTCCGAATACTGAATACTTTTAATCAGTTACTTGATCATCAGAGTACCTTTTTCAGGTCAACCCCAACTGAGCACCAGCGAATTAAGGAAGAAGTCTTAGAGTATTGAAGAGTAAGGGAGATACCAAATGACTAACACCTCAATACTTGTACAACCAGTTTTAGGTACTATCTAGGCCTACTTTGTCTATACAAGTACAATTGGCGTCCATCATGGGACCAAGATATAATTAAAAGCAATCATGGGTTCAACAAGACACACTACAAACAACGAACGAATCTCTGAATATGAGATGCCTATGTTTCAAACTCTACAAAAACATATGGAAGAGATACATAAGAAAAAGCAGAGAAGATCGTCAGAAGAATGAAAAGGAGGTACACCTCCTTAAAGAGAAAAATGAAGCATTGAGACGACAATTAAATAAGTCTCCACATGGACAACAATTTCCTTCAAGTGAACATACCCAGAGCCCAGAAAAGACAGTCACTGTTCAGACTCAAACTCAGTACGCATCTAGACCACATACCAAACGAACTCATGTCATTGAAGATGACAATGAGCCAAAAGGACATCCCTTCACTAACGAAGTTATGGACGCACAACTTTCCCCTAAATGGAAGAGTCTCAACATTGAGCTCTATGATGGTTCGACAAACCTGGACGAAGACATAAATGTCTACAAAACACAAATGAACCTCTACACTACAAACAAGGCGGTATGGTGCAAGGTTTTTCCTACCTCTCTCAAAGAAGGGACACTCAGTTGGTATACTCAACATCCATTCGATTTAGTGGATAGCTTCAAAAATTTGTCAGTCAAATTTAGTACTCGATTTGCAAGTAGCCAACCGCACCACATATCATCTCTAGCTCTTTTCAATGTCAGACAAGAGAAAGGAGAACCCTTACGAGCATTCATGAAAAGATTTAACAAATTGTCTCTAAGCATCAGAATCCTCATGCTAGAGATAGCCATGCATCATTCAATGTCAACTCTCTGACCTGGACAATTCACTGATAGTCTAATTAAAAAACCAGCAAAAATCTTAGATGAATTGAGAAATCAGGCAACTAAATTCATGCAAATTGAGGAACTACATGATTATTACAAGAATGCTCAAGCGAACAATGGATGAGACAAAGAAAAGGTGAAAGACTGAGGTAGCGACACATACCCGGTTGGTCTAATAAGTTCAGAGATAACTGAGGTCCTCAGTTTCATGCTTATACCCCATTAAATGCTGATCAGGGGAAAATTATGGATGAAGCATTGCATGTCGACCTGATCCCGTCATTGAAAAAGTTACACAGTCCAAGAGATGTCGACATGTCTAAATAATGTCGGTACCACCGTAATTTTGGCCATACGACCAAAGAGTGTCAAGCATTGAAGGATAACATTGTAGAACTTGTCCAAGTTGGCCACTTGTGAAAATTTGTACAAAAGGCAAACAAAAGCTCATACCGATCTCCACAAAGAGAAAGATATCCATCTAGAGATGAATGAAGGGAACCATACTCTCGGTGTAGTCAAGAGGAAGAATGATCACGGCGCCATGAGGACGATCGACGTTCTATAAAATAACAAAGAAGGAGCGAAAGCCCCAGGTGGGGTGATCGTTCAAGAAGGAGCAAAAGTCTCAGGTGTGACGGTCGCTCCAGAGGAGGCGTTCGTGAAGTCATAAACACGATCACTAGGGGATTCGTGCTCGATGGTCGTGGTCGAAAGGAGGAATGATGAGGTCATTATAAAGATGATTGACGTTCTTTAAAACAACAAAGGAGTTAAAGTCCCAAGCATGGCTATTTTTTCAGGACATGGTGTTCGTGAGGTAATCAATACGATCGTTGGAGGCTTTGCGTGCAAAAGATGTTCAAGTTCAGCCTACAAAAAAAATTTAAGGGCTATCTAGTCAGTCCATTCAACCATGATCAAAGACCAACCGAGAATCCCACCAATTCTCTTCACAAATGATGATTTTACAGCTATTAATCCAGCTCAGGGTGATCCCATGGTGATTACAGTGGAAATTGAAAAATTTGTTATCACCAAGGTTTTGGTAGATCAAGGTAGCTCGATCGATATTTTATACTGGAAAACTTTCAATAAAATGAGAATTGCAAAATCAGAAATCCAACCTTATGAATGGACACTCGAGGGTATATTGACTTATATACTACATTCGACGAAGGTAGATATCTCTGCAATACCATTAAAGTTAGGTATCTTCTTGTTAATGCCAATACTTCATATAACATCTTGCTCGGACGGTCATCCATCAACTGCCTTAGAGAAATAGTGTCAACTCTGCATGTCACAATGAAGTTTCCATCTACTTCAGGTGACATAGTCATCGTTCATGTCGATCAAAAGGTAGCTCGAGTATTACATTGCAAGCCTGAAATTTGAATCAAACAATCGACTATGTTACGGAGAATCACTGCGTGGGAAATTGAGAGAATGTAGAAGAGGACGTTCTCCAAAGTCTAGAGGACTGACCAGAGGTCACTCTTGGGAAACAAGATCTCCCATAAGAGAACATATAGTCGCATTGGTCGATCTCGACCCTTGACTGAATGACACTCGTTTTGAGGCGGGTGAGGATCTCCGTCCGCTACCCCTACTTGATGAAGAACATACAATACAATAAGGACTTCATTAAAGTCGGCCGACAACAACGTAGTAAGTCAGACACTAAGTGACAATGCTGATTTATTTGCCTAGATGATAAGTGCCTAATTTCAGTAATATTTCATATTAAAATATAGGCACTTATGAGTATTAATTGATAATTTACATATAAAATAATCCCTAATTTATGAATTTATACCTTTTTACATTTTTTATGATCTTTAATTGAATGAGAGCATTTTATTCCCAATTTTGGTGTTAATTGCAAGTTTCTAGGGAAGAATGGAGATTTGGACTAAAGAAGAATGATATATGCTAAAAGCAGAAAACTGGAAGACCCATAACGCACAAAAGAGAGAGAAAAAAGTCCAACTCAGTAACAAGAATGTGTTAGATTAATTGGACTATTTTTATGTTTTTATCATTAATCCCATAAGTGTGATGCAGAAAGTCACCTAACCCTAGCAAATTAGGTTAAATAGAGGGCTAGAGGCACAACCTTAGTGTTCCAGATTGAGAAGAAAACACCATTGCGTAAATTGTAACTAATTGGAAGAATGGAAGGTGCTAGAAGTATCTGTGGCTAATTCTACCCTTTAAGATTGGGAGTAATCTGTTCAAACTCTTATGTATTGAGGTGATATTTAATTATGATATAATGTTTTGTTCTTAATTGATTATAGGTATTGTTGTTTTTTCTTTTAAATATCTGTGACATGTTTGAGGATCTTAAATTTGACTGGGAAGTATTTTTAGGGTTTTAACCTAAACAACAATACTTAACATATTTAAGTGTTAGGAATAGACTTGAAATTTGAGTTGCTATTAACGTCTGAGCTTGATTATAAGTTGTTCTTATAATTATGTCAGAGATCGATATTTAGGGAACATTCTTAAGAATTTGATATGCGAGGAATCGATATAAATGACTTTTATACGGGCATCAATTTCAATCAAAGAACATAATGTTAACATGCTAATCAAAATATGTAAGAGTGAGACAAATGAAACCTAATCCCTATTTTTCCAACTTGAAGCAACTAATTCTTTGTCTATTTTCTCATTGATCATCACCAACACAACTACTTTCAACACACTTTTTATTGTTCTGTTTTATATTTAGCGATTATTGTACTTGATAATTCACTGCTTGTTTTGAAATCGATCGGGAGAAATTATTACTTTTGACAATGCGCTGCACTTGCTGTAGAAATTCATTACTAGACGACCTTTGATATGCCAAGAGTAAGTCCATATGTTATCACACATCGCCTTTCGGTGTACAAAGAAGCAAGACTGATTGCCTAGAAGAAGAGAAAAATGGGTGAAGAGAAGCGCAATGCAGCGCGCAAGGAAAATGACAAGCTCGTGAAAGCCAACTTCATTAAAAAAGCACACTACAGCACATGGCTGACAAATGTGGTCATGGTCAAGAAGCCTAATGGTAAATGGTGGATGTGCACGGCTACACTGACATCAACAAGGCTTGTTCAAAAGATGTTTATCCTCTATCCAGTATCGACCGACCAATGATCTTCAGGTGCTAAACCGCAGGCCAACATTATTTTTTAACTGCACGTCCCTATCTTTTAGGATTAACAACAACTATCAACAGGCATTAATACGTAATTAACATGCAACAAATAACAAAAACAAACATGTAACAAGTAACAAACACACATATATCATAACTACTTGCGCACACTTATTATAAGCATATACAATGGGGCCCTCTCAAATGGCAACCCCATTATATCTTATGGGCTCATTAATTAAATTGGGTCAAACTCGTAACCCTTACCCAAGGTCCAATAACTGAGTTGACCTCAGTCCAAACGGAGAATCGAGCTACTTCCAGCCCAAAACCAAGGGCCGAACTCCTGCCCAGTATACTTTAAGTTTCCTGGATGCATAAGCTGGATACAATCAAATCCAAATGCATCCAAGAGACAAGGAGAAAAAAACTTTTATGACTGACTGCGACAATTTCTATTATGAAGTCATGCAGTTTGGTCTAAAAAATGTTGGTGCAACTTACTAGAGATTGATGGATCAGATTTTTAAAGGAATGCTCGACCAAAATGTTGAAGTTTAAGTTGACGACATAGTAGTCAAATATTATTCATGTTTATAGCACATTCAAGATCTCAAAGAAGTATTCAAAGCTCTCAGAGATCATGGTATGCTACTTAACCCCAACAAGTGTGCGTTCGGGGTAGAAGGTGGAAAATTTCTAGGTTTCATGCTCACCCATCGTGGTATTGAAGCAAATGCAGAAAAAGTGTAGGGCTATCATTGAAATGAGAAGCCCCAAAAATGTAAAAGAAATTCAGAAGCTAATCGATCGAATGACAGTCCTATCCAAATTTGTGCCGAAGCTAGCAGAAAAAATCAAGTTTATCGTCCAACTTTTCCGAAAAGCGGCTAAATTTACTTAGACACCCGAATGTGAAGAAATATTTCTTCACTTAAAAGCATTTTTGGCAATCCCTCCAATCATACAAAAATCGGATGCTCAACAACCAATCATAATATACCTTGTAGTATTAGAGGAAGCGGTCAATGCAATTCTAGTACAAGAATTGGAAAAAGAAAAACGACAGGTCTATTTCATTAGCCGAGTCCTACATGGTGCATAGGTCTGCTATCAGATGATTGAAAAGGTAGCTCCAACACTTGTTGTCACCGCATGAAGAATGCAGATGTATTTCTAAAATCATCGAATTATAGTGAAGACTGACTATCCTATTATGAATATTCTAGCTAAACCTGATTTGGTGGACGAATGATTTGATGGGAAGTTGAATTATTTGAATTTCACATCTAGTATCAACCAAGGGGGGGCAATTAAGTCTCAAACTTTAGCCGATTTCATGGCTGAACTTAGCCCTTGGCCAACCGAGGACAAGGATCTCCAATGGACCTTACATGTGGATGGTTCATCGAATGATAAGTCATGCGCAGTAGAATTAGTTCTTGAAGGTCCGAGTGACATTCTCCTAGAACAATCATTGAAGTTTGATTTCAAAACGTCAAATAATGAAGTAGAATATGAGGCCATCCTGGTCGGGCTCACTTTAGCATATGACATGGAAGTCCAACAAGTTATTTGTAGGAGTGACTCTTAACTAGTAGTCGAAAAAATTAAAGGCAAATTCGAGGTAAAAGAGTCTTTATTACAAAAATATTATCACCTCGTTCGGAATTTGATGTCTAAATTCAAAAATGTTCAAATTGAACACATTTAATGTGAGCATAATGCTAGAGTTGACATGCTTTCAAGGTTGGCTACTACTAAAAGAAAAGGGCTCCACCGTTTGGTTATTATGTGATCCTAAAAAATCCCAATGTCAGCACGGACAAGTGCATGACCATTGTTGAAAAAGAAACCTGGATGACACCTATCAAATGATTTTTAGAAAATGGTGAATGTAAGGCACAAAAGGAGAAGACGATGAGGCAACAGACCGCTTATTTTGTCCTCATTGATTCCAATCTCTATCAACGAGGATAAATCTACCATTCTTATCTAAACTTATATTTATTATGTCCTATCTATATATTATTTTTTAAAATATCTTACTCAATTGATCATTGCCGACACAGGACCACTATCCTCTAGCTTTGATTCTGATTCTAATTATGACACCGAAGATTAGAACACTTTGGAAATAATAACTGTCTGAAAACAGTAGTTCAAATTTGCCCACATCTTTTGGAGTACATGCATTTATAGACAAATTTTCTTATAAGTTATTTTTGAAAAAATAATTTAAAATTAACTAATTACAAGTTAGAAGTTTTTCTCTTATTATTCTTTACTGCTCTTTATTTTCCTAAAAAAATTATAATCATTTGTTCAAGAGAAAAAGGAACATATATTAGTCAGATATAAAGATATGAACAATATTTACACCTAGAATATTATAGTGTTCAATTGTTATCTGCAATCGTAATTGCAGTTATTGTTAATGCAAAGTTTCCCTAATTACGAACTCTTTAATTGATGCATTCACAATAAAGATGAACATAACTGCAACATAGTTTTCCTTCTCTTTCTTCTTCACAATAACTTATCTTCCTACTTTAGATAGATATTTCTTGCCATAGTTGTTTTCATTATTTTGTTGTGGAGATATTTTTAGACTTGTCTCATGAGAATTATGCAAAGACAATTTTGGTCTTTAAATTTTAGAATAAATAATATATAGTCACTGATAATGTAAAAATTAAAGTTATGAAAGTGTTATCTAATCGTACAATGTTATGTATTGTAAGTTTTTTATTGTTATATAAGATGGTTTTGAATTGGTGGTTACACTAGTGCAGAAAGGCTAAACAAGGGCAATTATAGAGCCGCATTTGACCAGCACACATTCGTAAATCGAAGAGATACAAGTTCGGTTATATAGCCGCATTTGAAATACTATTTATAAGGGCGGCTATTTCTGGTAGCCGAACTTGTATATGCTTCTGAATTAGAGTTTGAGGGTTTAGGGGTAATGCATTTACAAGTGCGGCTATTACCATAGTTGCACTCATAAATCCTGCACTGGATTTATAAGTGCGGCTTTGGTAAATAATCGCTCTTATAAATAGTGGGTTTTTTTAAGAGCAATCTGTTTCGTGCTAATTCCCATATAAATTAACTTGTTCAATTATATATACCCAGTCAGACAAATACATACATTCAGAGAATCAAATATATATTGATCAAAATGTACATTACAAACACTAATCAAATTACATATAATCCCTACACTATTGATCAATTATCCTAGAGTTATAAAAATTTATGAAATATATGGACCAAGAATGTCTCACATATGCTATGGCTTTCGATCTCATTGGTACTTCTTCCGTGAAGAACTGCATTTCAAAATATAGTTGACATAAATTAGTTTTAAGATACATATATGTTCAAGAATTACAAAAATAATTTAACATATCATGTTACCTCTTTCCAACCACTTTTAATGCCTAGTCTTACAATGGTAATCATCCATTGCATAACGTAACAGCCTCACTCACAGCTTTCTGGTTGTTTATTACACTATAATTCAATCAAAAGTAAAAGTTAGTATATTGATAAACAATGAAAAGAGAAAGAAAAAAATTACAAACCTTTATTCTTATCTAGTTCAAATTATTTGAAATGGATTGACCTTTTAGGATGTTATATCCATGCCATGAACTGGTTAATACAAAAAAACCTCGTTAGTAGATGGTTAATTAGTAACATACAAAGTTAAGTTTATAGTGTACTTACGTATCAATGATATTCTTAAGATTTGAGGGTATCTTCTTGTATAGGGAACAAAACCACACAACAGTCTTATCAACCTTTGATAAGACAAGTAACTGTCAATGACGGCTATATCATTCATGAAAAGAGTTAGTTAATATTTAAAACATTAAATAATAATAATTGACGACATATAATTAAACTTACTCATTAATATAAGAGCATAAATAATTTTTTTCCCCTCTTTTTCCAGGGTGTTAGTGATGTATGATTGGGTCTCACTTGCCTTTGCTCCAGTGGGATTAGTATATGCAGGATCTAAGAATCCATACACATTTTCCTTCTCCTCAGTGAGACAGACTCCATGCAAAAACCTACAAGTGATTAGTTAAAGCATAATCAATAATAATTTAACATAAAGTAAAGTGAATATAGGTAAAAATACTTACATCATAAAAAATTCAATTATATTTATATTGAGCTCCTGATCCCCAACTACAAATTCTAATAAATCTGTCATGTACATGTACAGTGGCAGTTCAGTGTTTATTTGAAAAAACGTATCATCCCAGGGAACTTCAAAAGGATCATGACCAATCTGTCTAGCATATAGAGCTAAGGAAGCTATATCGTCAACCGGAACCTCATGCTTCTTTTCTGGACTTGGTTTCCGACGATGTTTCTACAAAATAAAGAATATTTGTATTAAATTATATGTAATATATAAATATAAATATAAATTATTATAATGAAATGAAATTATTACATGAGGTTTTGGCATAATTCGAATGAGGTGTCTGGGCCAGGCAACGAATGTATGAAATGCATCGGCCATAGTGGTTACCTTATCTGAAGGTAGGGGAACACGATCATTAGGTACTCGTACTTTTTCAACTGTTACTTTCGCCACATCAGGGGAGAGAGGAACGTTATATAAGGTGGGTGGCCTCTTCATAAACTTTTCCAATGGCCACCACCCGAGGAAGCTTGCCGCCCCCTACCAGTAGCTCACGTTCCCTCGTCTTCTTAATGATATCCTCCCCTGATGTTGCAGGAGCCACACAACTCCCCTTTGTGCTCTTGGGAGTGGGACTAACAAGGGGTTGAATCGGCTCAACACAAAGTTGTTGCGATAGAAACTTTTGTCACATCTGCTCATTCTCTTTTCTCATCTCTAGCCGCATCCGATCAGTCTCCTTTCTCATCTCCTCCATTAATTCTTCACGTATCTTAGTCTTCATTTCTGTTTTGCTCTCTTTGGAGGAGGAGGATGACTGTCGTTGTGAAACTCCAAAATATAGTTTAATTTCAACCCCTTGTCCAGTTGAACAAACACGACCACAATGCTTAGGTCGTCCAATTGCTTCAACTAGGATAACGTGACGACCTTCAGGAACAAAATTACCTTGGGATTCCAAGGAATCCTGCAAGAGACAAAAATCATATCAGTTTTTAATATAATTAATGCTTTAAAATAAATGAAAAAAAAGCTAAAAATAACTTACAGTTTTTTCTATGATAACCTCGGATTGCTCAGAACTTGGTGCACCCGACTTTTTAATTCGGACCCTCTTCCATTTCCATATTCTCAGACGACGTTCCCTGTCTAGATTGCTCTTTTTCCACCATCAGTGATTGCTCAAGCTTTCGATACCCCGAACGAGATAGTACGTGCGGGGTAACATTCTTCAAAGCTATCTCTTGAGCTTTCTTCCGACAATCCTATCATAGTTGAAATAAACAAAGTGAATTAAATAAGATAAACTTATTAATGTTATTTAAAAAAATAGTTAAGTAACTTCACTTACCATCCAAGCCTCATTTTCACAGATTTCTTTAAAAAGACGCCATGTCTCTTCATCAATATGTTTGTACTTTAAACATGGATTTTCGTCTTTAAGGTCGCCAAAAACATATTTTGAAGTCAGTCTTGACTTAAAATGACGAAATTTAAGTCCGTCCATTTATTGCCTTCAAATTCATCAATCTTAACACCGTCGACAACCGTGTGAAGGTAGTTGATCCAGGATACAATGGAGTCTTGGCATCGCTTGACGTACTTCCATATCCATGCGCTTCTATAAAAGACTCAGCTCCCACATCACAAATCATGTCCATCATAATGTACTACATCATCTATGGTGGACTCCACGTACTCTTCAATTACGGAAACACGTGGTAAATTTAACAATTCGCCATGCCATGTCCAAGTTTTATAAGATCGAAGAAACCCATCACATAGAAGGTGCTCCCTCATTATCTTAACATCGAGTATCCTTCCATTTAAACAGTTAACGCACATACACCTGATCTTTATTCCATCATGACCACTATTAATTGCGTTACGTTGTGCAAATTGTATAAATTCTTCTACTCATCTTTCGTACTCATCACTTATGCGAAGTGAATTAATCCAATTTCGATCCATTCTATTATCAAATAGTCATGCAGGGGATTTTTAATCAGTGTTCTACCTAACACGTTTGCCGAGGGTCGAACACCCCCGGACACAATACTAGCACGTATCAATTGCCGAGGGTGGAACACCCTCAGACTCAATACAAACACGATAATTATATTCTAAACTAACAACTAAAATAATATAAATTAAAATTAAAATTAAAATAAACACTAAATAATATAAAGAACCTATGAAGGCAATGCAACAGTATGAATAGTACCAATAATGTTGTATGAACGAAAAATACATTGGTCAAGAAGAAAGAGAGCTCACAAACTTACCACGAAGGCAAGAACGCTTCAAGAAGAGAGGAACCTGAAGCGCAAATGAGAGCATAGTGCAAACGCGAAACGCTTCTGGAGAAAGAAAGAGTAGTGAATGGCGCGCTTCTGAAGTGAAGTTAGGGAAAAATGATTTATGAGGGCAACTATTTGTAACAGCCGCACTCGTATATCAAGCACTTTGACTTACAAGGGCGACTGTTACAAATAGCCGCCCTTGTAAATCAAAGCGCTTGATTTACAAGTGCGGCTGTTACAAATAGTCGCATTTGTAAATGAAATTAATTTCCAAAATGCCATTGCATTTTTTACGGGTGCGTCTGTTCGTAAAACCGCACTTAATAAGGTGCTCTTGTTTGTTCTTTTTGCACTAGTGTTAGTGTAAAAGCTTTTACACTCTTGACTGAAGTTCAATGTTAATGGGAATTGAAATTGAAATTGTAAACATTCCCTCTATCTTTTTTAATACAACTTCAGTGACAATGGTTATGGATATTCGAATGGCAAGGAGAAGCATGTAGAGGTTCATACAAAATCAAAGAGTCCGATCACCACTTATTGCGACAATCTTAAAACAGAATAAAGGTAATTTTTGTTATATAATTGTAAATTTCCCCTTATCATTGACTAATCAATTTATTAACAGGATACTAATTATGGGAAATCTGAACACTATCTCTCCACTTTCTTTCTGTTTAGATGGAGTAATCAAATTTTAATAAATCTTCATAATCTTCCTTTGACATAAGCAAGAGGGTGTGTTGCATTGTTTGACTATGATAATTCATATTTGTTCCTCTCGGTTGACTCGATTGCCTTCGTACGTCTACGACGATCACACGCCCAACTATCTCTGCCTTCATTCGTGCCTTTCTTCGATCAAACACCTGAAATTGCAAAGACAAAGGGTGCCCTAGAGGCCGTTTGCACTCTGACGCTCAAGTCAGTATAGGGCTAGGAAACACCAAAACTAAGCTGTAAAAAGCCCTCTGTATAATCTGTGTGTGTATTAGCGTAAAACTTGCGTACCTTATTAGGTTTAATACCACCCTTTATATACTCTAGGGTTTCTACTGTTTCTGCCAACCGCAATTAGGGTTACTGAGGGTGTGCCTTAGCGTCGCTATTACCCACTCTTAGGGCAATCTAGCGCGTAAGGCTCCCTTACTGGAGTGCAACCTCTGACGGGATGACCACCTGGGTACCAACTTGTGCACCTAATCTCTAGGGCCATCCGTCCTGGGAGTGCCCTAGTTGTTCACATGTCATGCATGCAGCTTACCCCTGGAACATGACCCTCATGGGCCGTATCTCTTCCCGTGGCTCTTTACTTGTGTTACGCCTGAACGCGTCATCCACACCACACGCATGGACCCCTCGTGATCTAGGCTTATCCCTAACTGATAACTGGTGTGTGGTCTGGGTCCACCTCTCGTGCCCAGCTCTACTGTTTGAGTCACCGATGTTCGATGTCACATTGCCCTCACTCTGTTACTGAGGATACATCAGCACATCCTAATGATCGACACCTGACCACTCTTCGGGACCTTGACTCACGTGCCTTTCGAGACACTGGCCCACGCCGCTCGTGGGACCCAGCTTACGTGGCCTCACCATCACTAGCGATCAACAACGTTAGAGGACTGGTCGGTACACAAACCCTAGTCTCGAGCTGTAACTTGTTCAGCGAAGAGACTAAGTCCTCGCCCCTGGCGACCTACGTGGCTCTGTGTGACAGGACGTGAACAGTGCACCGAAGTGACACTTCTCTGTGCCCGTTTTAATCTACGCACACTTGTTTTGATCGACAGCCAGGACTTAACGTCGCTTGCGCTTCTTAGTTTACGTTAAGCATTCAAAAACGTGTGCTTCGATGTCTGTTTCATCACTTTCAGAAACTCTTGCGAACGCTTCACCTTCTTCTTCAAACGCTCTCACCTCTCTCTTGCGAAAAACCAGAACTTTCAACTCTCATCAAGCAAAGGTATGATTTTTATCCATTGATCGCCCTTGTTTTTTTATTTCGCACTTTGATAACTACATGGGACTGTTTAAATTCCTGCATTTTAGGTTTTCTCTCCTTTCCCCCCCCCATTCCTCTGTTTTTCTAGTTTTTGCTAAGTTACGCCATAACCTTCTTCTAAACTTCATTTTCTTCTTTCTTTTTCTTGCTTTTTTAGCTTTCTTCGAGATGGCTCGAACAAAAATCACTTCCAACCCTCCACCCAACGCAAATTACAGAGCTTTGTACCCCTGGGCCCCTGTTGAGCTTCTCGTTGAAATCTCTACTCTCAACTCTAGCGGGGACATGAGGAAACACCGGGAAGGTGAGCCCAACTGTAAAAGGCGCGTCTTTGGGCGAGAAAGCGACACCTATATCTCGGTTCGCCCCTGTGCTAAGGGTGAACCAGTGTGCGCCGACAATCGGGCCAATGAAGGAGAGCCCTTCTTCTTCCTTTACCAAACCGTCTTTAAACGGATCAAGCTGCGTCTCCCCCTCACCGGCTTCGAGAGGGTGTTGTTGATAGAGATCAACGTGGCCCCCGCCCAGCTGCATCCCAACAGTTGGGCCTTCATGAGGGCCTTCACCATACTATGCAACCACTTTAGGCACCCCCCGTTCGTCGACGTCTACCTTCACTTCTTTGAAGCTAAGAGCCCCGAGAAGAACCTCTGGGTGAGCTTCAGCGGCGTGGCAGGGAGAGTTCTCCTCACGCTCTTCCAACAATCCTATAAGGGCTTCAAAGGGAAGTTCGTTAAGGTGTGCTGCACCGAGCACGACCCCACTCTACTGGACGGGTTCCCCCTATACTGGGTGAGGGAACTAAAACTGAACAAGCTCAAAACCCTCGAGGAACTGGCCCCTCCCGATCGTGAAATGTGTCAGGTTCTCTCGAGTCTTGGAAGGGAAAAAGAGCGTCCCCTAAATGTACAATGTTACAGTTCAACTGAAATAAAACTTGAGGTTGGTCGCATTCCATGTACGAGGAATCGTGCCTCCCTCCACCGTGTCAAGCCTGTATGCCCCATTTTTAAGAGCCTCTGTCACTCTGAAAGGACCAGTCCACTTGGGGGACAACTTGTTCTCTAGTTGATATGGGTGGGCCTTCCGCATCACCAGGTCGGCGACCTGGAACTAGCGAGGCTTCAGCTTCGAGTTGTGCTTGTACTCCACCCTTTTCTTCAAAGCTTCATCTTTAATTCTTGCTTCCTCCCTGACTTCATCCAGTAGGTCTAGGTTCACCTTTCTCTCTTCGTTGGACTCTTCCGCCACGAAGTTCTGGAAGTGTGGCGAGCTCTCCTGGATCTCCACGGGAATCATCACGTCCTACCCATACACCAAGCTGAAGGGTGTCTCCTGGTGGTGGACTAGGGAGTGGTGTGGTAAGCCCACACGATTCTAGGAACCTCTTCTGCCCCTTTGGCCTTATCGAGCTTTCTCTTCAGACCTCTGAGCAGGACTCTGTTGGCAGACTCGACCTGCCCATTCGTCTGGGGGTGCTCGACTAATGAAAACACCTGCTTTATTCCAACTTCTGAGCATAGCTTGCCCAACTATTGACTTGTAAATTGTGTGCCATTATCGGACACCAAGCGCTTCGGTACCCTGAAGCGGCACACTATGTTCTTCCACACGAAGTGCTGGATCTTATGGGTCATGATCTGCGCCACGGGCTTAGCCTCTATCCACTTCGTGAAGTACTCTATGAAGACCATGAGGTACTTCATTTGCCTTATCACCAAAGGAAAGGGTCCCAGGATATCGATTCCCCATGTATGGAATGGCCAAGGGTTGTAAATCGACCAGAGCTCCTCTGGCGGCGCCTTATGCCAATCAGCGTGTTGTTGACACTACTTGCACTGCTGTGCGTACCTCGTGCAGTCTTCCCTTACAGTTGGCCAATAATATCCCGCACGAATGGCCTTTGATGCTAGAGATCGACCACCGATATGACTCTCACATATCCCTTTGTGGAGCTCCACCATTATACGTGCGCATTGGTCTCCGCATACACATACCAAGATTGGGTGGGTGAACCCGTGTCTGAACGGCTCTCCATTAATGAGAGTGTATTCCATTATTTTTCTTTATTTTTTTGGCTTTTGTGGGTTCCAACGGGAGTATTCCATCAGCCTGGTAGCGCTTGTAGGGCGTCATCTAGGTTTCTCCTCCTTCAACCAGGAAGACCTGCATTGATTCCTCCCCAAGAACTGGATATGTTGTTACCCTGGGAGTTTTCAACGTCTCCTGAGTCAACGACCGATGACTCGTCACCCCTACTCTCGACGTGCTGATCTGATGTACCCCCACCAGATTATCTGCGGTGAAAGTTCGAGGTGTCTTTAGGGTTTCCTGTATGACCGTCCTCTACCTGCCTCCCTTGCCTGAACTAGTGAGCTTAGCTAGTAAGTCAGCTCGGGCATTCTGCTCTCTTGGGACATGCACTAGCTCCAACACCGCGAATGACCCCTTTAGAATCTGGACATACCCTAGGTATGCGACCATCTGAGGGTCCTTGACCTGTGACTGAGTCACCTGAACTGTGACTAATAAGGAGTCACCCTTCGGCAACAGACTCTTCGCTCCCATCTCCTTCACCAATAGCATGCCAACGATGAGGGTTTCGTACTCCACTTGGTTGTTGCTGGCCTTGAAGGAAAATCGTAGGGCCTGCTCGATCAATAGCCTGTTCAGTCTCTCCAAGATGACACCTGCCCCGCTGCCTTGTTGGTTAGAGGACCCATCTATAGAGAGCACCCACCAGAAGTTGGCTTCCTCTTGGTGTGCATATGTCGAGGAGAGCTCTACCACAAAATCTGCATAAACTTGGCCTTTGATACGACCTCGTGGCTCGTACCGGACGTCGAACTCTGATAGTTCCACTACCCATTGTACCATCCTTCCCGCCATATCCTGTTTCTGTAGGACCTTGTGGATAGGCAGGTCTGTCATCACCACCACTGTAAAACTTTTAAAATAGTGGCGAAGTCTCCTTGCCGAGAATACCACTACCAGGGCTGCCTTCTCTAGGGCCTAGTATCTTACCTCAGGCCCTTGCAATACTTTGCTCACAAAGTATATAGGCTTCTGCACTTCGTCCTGCTCCTGCACAAGGACCGAACTGATTGCCTGCTCCGTCACAGTGAAGTATAGGGGGAGTGGAGTACCCAGTTGTGCTTTACACAACACTGGGGGACTGACCAGGTACTCCTTCATATTGAGGAACACCTCTTCGCACTCCCTGATCTAGATGAACCTGTTGTTCCTCCTCAGACACTGGAAGTAAGGGTGACCCTTGTCTCCTCCAACTGATACAAATCTAGACAGAGTAGTCATCTACCATGTCAAATGCTGCACCTCCTTCACTAAGATTGGGCTTCTCATCGCAAGGATTGCAGCGCACTTCTCGGGGTTTGCCTTTATCCCACGCTCGGTGAGTAAGAAACCCAAGAATTTACCTGCTTCCACCCTGAACACGCACTTCTTGGGGTTCAGCTTCAGTCTGTACTTAGCTATTGTCGTAAATAGCTCTTCTAAATCAGCCACATGTTGATCTTTCACCTGTGAGGTCACCACCATGTCGGCCACATAGGCTTGCACGTTTCGCCCTATCATGGGTGCGAACACCCTGTCCATCAGCCTCTGGTAGGTGGCCCCTGCATTCTTCAGCCCAAAGGGTATCACTGTGTAACAGTAGCAAGACAACTCTGTCATGAAAGTTGTCTTGCATTCGTCATTGGGATGCATCTTAATTTGGTTGTATCCAAAAAAAGCATCCAGGAAGCTGAGCATCCTGCAGCCCGAGGCACTGTCCACCAAGGCGTCAATGCTTGGTAGAGGATAGGAGTCCTTCGAGCAAGCTTTGTTGAGGTCGGTGAAGTCAACACACATCCTCCACTTTCCATTGGCCCTCTTCACCAAGACCACATTGGCCAACCACTCAGGGTACTGGATCTCCCTTATGTGGCCAGCGCTCAGCAGCTTCTTCCTCTCTTCTTTTATTACATGTCGCCTCTCCTCATTGAACTTCCTTCTTCTCTGGCGGACATGCCTGACTTGGGGGTCCATGGTGAGGCGATGGCACAAGAAGTCTGGGTCTATGCCTGGCATGTCCGAGGCAGACCATGTGAAGGCATCCAGATGCTGCGCTATTATCTCGACAATCTGGTCCTGTGCCGCTTGACTTAGTGACTTACCAAGCTTGAACGTCTTGCCTCCAATCTCTCTATCCAAGACGTCTCCTGCTGGTTCGGGTCGCCTCTCTTGGGCGATCTCTGCACGGGCGACCCCTTCTTCACTTTGTGCTCTTATGGTGACCATGAACACCCCTCTCTTCGTCTTGAGGCTATTCTTGTAGCATCTCTTAGCCTCCTTTTGATCTGACTTGATGGTTATCACCTTTCCCCCCAAGTCAAGCAGTTTCATCTTCATGTGCCTCGTCGACGCCACTGCCCTCAGCCTGTTCAGCGTAGGTCTACCCAACAATATGTTATAAGCGAAGAGGGCATTGACGACGAGGTACCTGATGTTTTCTGTGTGGGGCGCGACACCATCTATTAAGGTGGTCCTCAGCTCTAAGTGCCCACACACCTCCACCTGGTCTCCCACAAAGTCGTATAAACACCCAATATAAGGCCTCAGTTGATCAGGGGACAACTGCAGCTTGTTCAAGGTCGTCCAGAACATCATGTCTGTCGAGCTTCCCTGGTCCACTAGTACACGATGCACCTTTCTCTCTACGGTCACTACTGAGATCACCATTGGGTCATTGTCGTGGGGGACGACGTCTCGGAGGTTGGCCTTTGTGAAGACAAGGTCGACATCAAGGGCCTGATTTGCCTCTTGCGCCTCTACTAACATTACCGCTCGTGCATACTTCTTTCGTTGGGAAGCAGTACACCCTCCACCTGAGAAATCGCCAGCAATAGTGTGAATTTCGCCATGCACGAGTATCTCGTGCCGTTGATCTTCTCCCGACATTGTCGAGTTCTAGCCTGGTCTGTTTTCTTATTTTTAATACATTGTGTTTGTGTCATTTTGATTTTTGAATCTCTATAAGTTTTGTCAAAGTCATGTTTCTCCCAAAATGTTATCAATTATATGTAGTCCTTTTGTTGATAATTTTGGTTTCTTGATGTTTTTTAATTGAGTACAGTTTTATGTGTTTGTTTTCTTGATCCTTTGGTGCATTTTCTTTTTAGATTTGAGTTCTTACTTGTATTTTAGATCTATACAAGTTCTTGAAACATCAATTTTATTATGTCTTTTGAAGTTCTCAATTCTGTTTTTTCATTCCCAATTAGGTTTCCTCTGTTTTCTTGAAAATGTGTTGAGTGTTTGGGTTTATTAAAATTTCTGTGATTACTGGAAAATTCTGAAATTTTGGATTTGAGTTCTTGAGAGTGTTACAAAAAAGTAGAAAAAAGAAGTGAGTCAAAATTCAAAACAGAAAACAAATGATAAATCAAATACGTCGAGTGTGTAATTCTGGCACAAAAAATACGGTAAAGTGGCAGTAATTTTGAAAAATTTATCACAATTAATTGGCGCACTATTTTTGTGTGATTCCAGTGCCATTGTTGAGATAAGATCTTGAAATTTCTTTGGTTTAAATTTCATAATCCAGTTTGATTTCTTCAAATCCAGATAAATCTGTAAAGTCACGCACAGTTTACATAAAATTCTAGTAGTTCTGTTTTTTTTTGTTTTCTTCATCTACTCTAGTTCTTTTCTCTAGGTTTCTTTTGTGTACCATCTTTTAATTGAGTACCTTATTTTTCTTGATTGTCTTTTCTTCACTATTCTTTGAGTTTGTCATATATCTTGTATTCCTTTTGCTATAGGTTTTTCTTGTTTACACCTTTTCTTGATTGTCTTTTATTGTTCTTTAAGTTTTGTGGTGTTTTGGCTTTAAGAAAGAGTGGTTTGCTTTGACATCTTTCATTTGAGCGTTACCAAAACCCCAAGAGAAGCTTGGTTGAGGGAAGTATTCTTTCTTGGAGTGCTTTGAGTGTCTTTTTAATTTTCATTACAGCACCATAATTGTTCCATTTTCTAACCTTGTTTTTCTTGAAATTATTTGTTCTTTGTTCTTTGTGTTTGCTGTTTTCTTTTTTCTAATGGCTGCCTATTCAAGTGGTGACTCTTCCAAACCACACTCTCCTCATAGAGCATTTATTCTTGGTGAATTAAAAGAGGCAAAATGCTCCCTTGCACAAAAGGATGAAGCCATAAAACAATTGGAGGAAAGATTACAAAGATTTGAAGTGACTCATGATAGATCCAACCATTCCAAGCATGGAAGCCACCATTCTCATAGACATTCTTCAAGGAGTTCTTCCAATGCTCACGGCCATGAAGAAGAACATAGAAGGAGGACGCATCATCATCATCATCATGATAGGCGCCAAAATGTGGCAAAGCCTTATTTTCCAATTGTAAAATTACCTAGTTTTAGTGGGGATGGCGATCCTAATGTATATTTGGGTTGGGAAGGAAAGGTTGAACAAACTTTTCATGTACATGAGGCCCAAGAAGACCAAAGGGTTAGATTAGCCTCTTTAGAATTTTTAGACTATTCAATGGTGGCATAAGACTCTTATGGACATTGGACTAAACAAGAGACCTCCCGTGGTTTCTTGGAACGATTTAAAAGAGTGTATGCGCGATAGATTTGTTCCACCACACTTTAGGAAAGACCTATTGTTGAAGCTCCAAAGGCTTCACCAAGGCACGCTAAGTGTGGATGCATATTTCAAGGAATTAGACACGCTTTTAATTAAGGTAGATATGCATGAAAATGAGGAAGCTAAAATGGCTAGGTTTGTGAGTTGTCTTAGGAGGGATATCCAAGATGTTGTGGAACTTCATGAGTATTCATCTTTACAAACTTTACTTCACCTTGCCATCAAGGTTGAATCTCAAATTTCAAAGAAAAATGCTTTAAAAAACACTCATAATGATGGCTTTTACAACAACTCTTGGAAAACTAGAAACAAATCTTTTTCAAAATATCCTCCTAAAGAATCATCTTTCCAAACTAGAGATTCTAAGCCTTCCACTTCTAAATCACCAACAAAATCGTCTAGTAAGAAATGTTTTAAGTGTTTGGGATATGGTCACATAGCTTCTAATTGCCCTTCTAAAAGAAATATGTTTATTCATGATGGGGTAGTGATTAGTGAGCATGATTTTGAAACCTCTAGACATTCCTCACCTTCTAGATCCCCAAGTGAGATTGAGAGCGGAAGTCCTTGTGAAGGTGACTTATTGATGATAAGGCGAATGTTGAGAACAATTCCAAAACCTTTGGATGATACCCAAAGAGAAAATATTTTCCACACCTACTGTCTTATCACCAACAAGTTATGTTCCTTGATTATTGATGGGGGTAGTTCACTAATGTGGCTAGTACAAGAGTTGTGGAGAAGTTAGCCTTACCCGCTATCTCTCATACCAAGCGCTATAAATTACAATGGCTTAGTACAAAAGGTGAAATCATGGTTAACAAACAAGTCCTCATTAACTTTGCAATAGGAAAGTATAAAGATGAGGTTTTATGTGATTTTGTGCCCATGGAAGCAACTCATGTTCTTTTAGGAAGGCCTTGGCAATATGATAGACATGTTTTACATGATGGCCTATCCAATACAATGTCTTTTTCCTTCCGAGGGCGCAAAGTTACCTTAAAACCCCCTCACTCCTCAAGAGGTTCATGAGGACTAAATAAAAATGAAAACTAAAAGAGAAAATGAGAAAGCAAAAGAAGTAAGTAATAAACCGAGTCACAATACTTTATCCACTAAATCAATCATGTTGACTCGTGCTATGCCTCAACTTGAGCCTCAAAGGTATTCTTCTTCTTTATCTTTTTCATTACCCAAGGTTCTTATTTCAACACCAACTTGGTTACAAAATGTTAGGGATGATTTTTACATACCTCCTAATGGTTTTCACCTTTTAAGAGGACTTTTTCCAAAAAATATCATCATTCCCAAAAAATGTTTTCCAACTTGGTCTGTCTATAGGGCCTCCTTTTCTGAACTTCCATTGCTTACAAAAGGGCTTGGGTCTTTGAAATAACAAGTTTGAAATTGAGTTTTTAGAAAAGAATCTCTACCGAATTGGTGAGTGAGTGTGAGAGGCTTGTGTCTTCTCCTCTTCTAGTCTTATCTTGGGGGATTCCCTGGACTCTCAAGTGGCAGCAACACTTATCTTAAAGCCAACCATCCTTCAAGGGGCGTGCACAATTCCAAGAGCTACAACCACATAAGTTTCCCTTTCCTTTTCATCTTCTTCTTCCATACCCATTCCAAATCAAACTCTAAAACTTGTCTTTGTTGTTTCTTGTTGTTTCAATCGGTAGAACTTGTTTAGTTTGTTGTTCTTGTGGTTCTAATTGTGTTTGTTGAAGTTTTAATCGGTGCATTAGTTTTCTTTCCTTGTTTCATTCGGTTCATATGTTGAAAAATGGGTTTCTGTGTGAGTTTGGCTTGGTTCTTGTGTTCTTGATTAAGTTCTTGAATGGATAAAGAATCTTGATCCAATTCTAAAGGTCCCTGTTCATGTCCCAACTCATATTGAATTCATAACATGTTCATATCATGTTCTTGTGTTCATATCATGCCCCCTAGTCTGGGGCTTCCTCGGCTCGTAGGGTTGCTGCTTTGCTGGGGCCCTCGTGCATTCTCAAGGGTTAAGGTCGACCTGGTGCTCGTGGGCGCGAGGGGACAACGCATGTGCGCTTCTCGTTGACTTCCACTTCTGCAACAATATGGGCAACCGCTCGACGCCTGATCTCGCCGAAAGTTTTGGGGCGGTTTCTGATGAGCGATTCACTGAAGGGTCCCGACACGATGCCCTTCCTGAACGCGTGTACCATCATGGTCTTGTCCTTGGTGTTCAGCTTTACCACTTGTGCCCCAAAACAATTGAGGAACTACTTCAGGGATTCTCTCTGATACTGTCTTACGTCGAAAAGATCGTTAGAAATGGGTGGGGGAGCCCGATTTGCAATGTACTGCTCTCTGAACAATCCATCATTGTGCCTACCAGCGTGCTCATGAACAGCTTGCATCGCACCACGTCAGAGCCCCCAACCAACATCATCTGCGTATGGAAGGCCGTGAGATGAGCCTCTGGGTCCTCTACACCTGTGAATGTGGCTTTGGGCCCCACGAATGTGGTCGGTATCACGGCGTCCATGATCGCTTGCGAGAATGGCATTGGGAAATGCTTGGTGGTGTCGCAGGTTCTTGATCTTCCACCTCATGTTCCCCTGCCTGATTTCGCAACCCCATGCGCAATTCTTCATTAGTTCTTTACAATTCTTCATTTCTTGCTAGCAACGCAGCCAGATCAATCTGGATGCGTTCTTGATCTGCTCTTAATGCAGCCACCGTTTCTTGGAGAGCCTGCATCGTTTCCATGATCCGTTGCAGGGTGAGGCTTCCGTCCCCATTCGGTGCAACAGATCCTTGCCTCGTATTTCTCATCTTGATGGATCTTTCTTGTTCTTGCGAATGGGACAGTGTTTTAAATCGTGCCCCACGGTGGGTGCCAAATGTTCATGTCGGTTGACTCGATTGCCTTCGTACGTCTACGACATCACACGCCCAATTATCTTTGCCTTCGTTCGTGCCTTTCTTCGATCAAACACCTGAAAATGCAAAGACAAAGGGCGCCCTAGAGGTCGTTTGCACTCCGACGCTCAAGTCAGTATAGGGCTAGGAAACACCAAAACTAAGCTGTAAAAAGCCCTCTGTGTAATTTGTGTGTGTATTAGCGTAAAAACTGCGTACCTTATTAGGTTTAATACTACCCTTTATATACTCTAGGGTTTCCGCTAACTGCAATTAGGGTTATTGAGGGTGTGCCTTAGCACCGCTATCACCCACTCTTAAGGCAATCTAGCGTGTAAGGCTTCCTTACTGGAGTGCAACCTCTGACGGGATGACCACCTGGGTACCATCTTGTACACCTAATCTCTGGGTCATCCGTCCCGAGAGTGTCCTAGCTATTCACGTGCCATGCATGCAGCTTACCCCTAGAACGTGACTCTCACTGGTTGTATCTCTTCCAATGGCTCTTTACTTGTGTTCCACCTGAACGCGTCATCCACACCACACGTATGGACCCCTCGTGATCTAGGCTTATCCCTAACTGATAACTGGTGTGTGGTATGGGATCCACCTCTCGTGGCCCAGCTTTGTTGTTTGAGTCACCGATGTCCGATGTCACATCGCCCTCAATCTGTTGTCGAGGATACATCAGCACATCCTGATGATCGCACCTAACCACTATTCGGCAGCTTGACTCACGTGCTTTGCGAGACACTGGCCCACGTCGCTCGTGGGACCCAGCTTACGTGGCCCCACCATCACTAGCGGTCAACGACGTATGAGGACTGGTCGGTACAATATTTATGTAAGTAGTTCATTATTTCAAGTATGATGAATTAGAGGTATGGTATTTGTTTATATATGCAAATATCCAAAGGTAAGAGTGGGTTGCCTACTTCCTCCAATCACAACTTCTAAGTTGGGAGCCACTCAAAGAGGATAGACGAAATTTGTGACCTAATCCCTTAAGATTTTCGAGGAAGCTTCAAACCAATGAAAATGGTGCTAAAGCATAAGAGGAGTAAGGTTCCCGCTCTTGACTCTTTTTTAGTGTAACAAAACCTTTTTTTAGGTAATACTGTCTTTTCTCATTACTTTATTTCAAAATTTTAACGGCAATAACATTATAAATTTATACATTTTTTCCAAATTTTAATGGCAGATATGCATTTTGTTGATTTATTGTTTATAGCATTTTTAGTTGTACTTCTCCGAATTTATTGTAGTAGAGAAGTGGTTGAAAAAAAATTTATTTTTAGATTTACATTTCTAATTATGGTACATGTTTATATTGTAGGTTTCTCATAAAAGAAGTATGTCGGACATGAATAAGAACATATGTGATTGTTGAAGAATATAATATAATGTGAAAATGACTTTATTTTGTGTTTTGTAAACAATGTTAGGTTTTCATTGGTAGTACTTCATAGAAGTATTTGTCTTTTATTGATTCCCATAGTTTTTTAACGCATATTTTGTATTTGAGTTTGAATTTCAATATGTCTACTTGATATATTTTTGTATAAATTTTAATTTAGTTAGATATATGTATAACATGTTAATTCATGAATGTTATATCCATTTATTTGTTTTCTTTATTTAAAAAACTACTTTAACAAACATAGATAAATAAATACACTATATATAAATAATTGTGCTTGAAAAACACATTAATGCTTAAATGATAAATGAATGAAAAAAAATGTTTATAACTTTTAAACCTATGATATTTTACGGAGGTTCTAAAACCAATGATATTTTACGGGGTTCTAAAATCTATGGTATTTTATGGAGGTTCTGAAACCTATCGTTATTTTAGGGAGGAGGTTTTGAAACCCATGATATTTTACAGAGGTCATAAAAACCATGAAATTTTACGGAGGTCGTAAAACCCATGATATTTTATGGAGGTTCTGAAACCTATGCTATTTTACGGAGGTTTTTAAAGCCATGGTATTTTTTAGAGGTTTTGAAACTCGTGGTATTTTATGGAGGTTTTTAAACTCATTGTATTTAACGTGGGTTTTAAAAGACTTTTCCTAGGATTTAGAAAAACCCTAGGAACACGTTCCTCAAAGATGATTAGCAGAGGAAATTGCAACCCTAGATAAATAACTTAATGGAAGTTTTAACTCTTGATAATGTAAAATTAAATTCCCTTAAAATCCTTTTTCTTATATTGGTTTTATTATAATATAAAATATATGTTAATTATAATATAAAATATATGTTAATTATTTATATTTGATTTTTACTGCCATATCAATCAAGAAAATGAGTATAAATATTATGTGATGAAATAATATGGAAAATAATATCCACCAAGATTAGTGTAAGTCACTAAGGGATCTGCAAAATTAACTCAAACACATTAAGTATGTAATTAACTTTAATTTTTATTGATAAAGTCAATTTTTGAATTTTTAGTTATTGAAGAATCTATCCTTATTATAAAGACCTTGAAGATATTAGGATGACTTTCTTCTTTAAAGTATCTTTTATAAAGTGTTGATCTTTAGTTTATTTAAATATACAAGTAAATGTTACATTTAACATTTTGTACTATGTTTATTGTTACATCAAATATTTATATCACTACAAGAAAATTATTAAATAGAAACCAATTTTAGAGACAAAAAATAATTAGTTACTATATTGACTAAATTAGAGACCATTTTAGAGACAAAAAATAATTAGTTACTATATTGACTAAATTAGAGACCATTTTAGAGACTAATTTTTTTTTTGTTTCTAAATTAGTTTTTATTATTGTTAAACCGTTTCTAAATTGGTATCTAATTAGCTTTCAAAGTTTTTTCTACCAAATTTAGAATCTAAATGATTGATAGTTAAAAACATTGGTAGCTAATCAGATACCATTTGACAATAATAGAAACTAATTTAGAAATCAAATTTTTCTTTTAGTCTCTAATAGTCTCTAGTTTAGTCAATATAGCAACTAATTATTATTTTTTTCTCTAAAATTAGTTTCAATTTAATGATTTTCTTGTAGTGTATGTACATTTACCATCTTTATAATTGTAAATATTTATTTATTTAATTATTAATTTTTGGTTAAAAATAATATTAATTTTGTAGATATTGAGTAATGCATCTAAATATAAATGAATATATCTATTTAAGGATTTTACATTTTTATATCTAAGTGATGCAATTGTTATGCATAGAGAAAAATCACAAAAACAATAAATTTTGTTTTAAAAAAACTCACTTGATGTGATAATTCACTAATAAAAGTCACCGTTTTTATTATTTAATATTTTAAAGAGATAATATGTGATAATAAATTAATAATAAAATACTTTAAATTTATTTATAATTATTTAAAAAATACATATTTTCATTCTCTTAATTCAAATTATCCTTTAAATTTAAATAAATAAAGTTACATAAGTTTACACATGAGTGTTTCTAATTCTCTACTACAATTATAAAAGAAAAACATGTGGAGGACAAAACCACCCACATGTGACAAAGAGAAAAGGAGAGAAATTCAATTGTAGAATAAGAAGGAAGTTACCCAACTCAAAATTCTAACCCATTGGAAATAATAGAGTGTTATGTAAAAAACTAAAACTTCTCAAAAGGTTAAAGGAGTAAGTTGTATATAAAATACATAAGTTGAGGATTAAGATGAATATTACTGGAGTCTACTTTAAAATTTAGAGGACTAAGACAGAACATTATTATTAGAGTCTATTTAGAGTTTCATTACGATTTTATTTTTATAAAATATTTTTAAAGTTAAAAATTAAATGTATATATAAAATGTCATTAATTTTGAGTCCTAAACTATACATGTGAGATTATAGTGGAGGTATCAGAATCAATAGTATTTTAAAATAAATGAATAACAAAATATTTTAAATTTATTTATAATTTGTTTCAAAATATATTTTTATTTTTCACTTAATTTAAATTATATTCTTTAAACTCGAATAAATACGGTCATACACCTAGGTTTACTTAGGATTATTTCTAATTAATTTTAACAATTACAAGGAAAAAGGAGGACACTATTAAAAACAATCTACATAGAATCATGTCATTTTGCGAAATCATGGAAAAGTAAAGTTAATTGGTCTTTACATAAAACTTCTAGAAATAGTAATAATAAAGGCTTCTACTTGCAAAAACGTTGTTGAAAATAAAATATAAAATGATTATCAGACGTGGATGTTACAATTCTAAGCACTTGAATTAGAACGAAACAACGTTATAAATGCATTATGCAAAACAACTCGATCAAATCATAGTCTGGAAACAAGATTTTGAAATACATTACTTACTACAAAACATTCAAACTATAATACTAAATAAACATCTTGCACTTTTAGGGCAATCAATGATGCTTTCATTCATCAAAGATCAATCAGAGTGCGTAGCACATCTGCAATAACCTGCAATTTTGTACAACCATTAATGTGGTTATTACAAGATAAATAATGAGGGAATCTTATTTTTCAATGTGAAATTGTAAATGATTGGAATTAAACTCAACTTCTCTGAATATCAATTCAATAAATTATATTAATCTACAAGAAGATTAACCTTTTGGTAATCTGTTTTTATTTACTGAAAGAAGATATTTTTGATTCGTCATTTTGTTTCCATCTCTATACTTGATACATCTGAAAAGGCAGTGAAAAAGTAGAGAATGTAGGAAATGCCCTGTTGAGGACTAAGCTCAGACTTATCATCACATCCCAAATTTCACTTTCATCATTTGTGAAGGAAATATTGATATATTTGACTAACATACCTCATTCATGCAATCGACAATACTTGCCACATTGTTCATATATGCGGTCTGTAAATCTGTTTAGGAAGCTGAGATAAGCATTTCTCCGAGAAGGTGAAAGTAGTATTGGCCCTAATAAGCCCCAAAATCCAGTAAAGTATCCTATCCCAATGCCCATGTACAATGCCTCATACCAATCACTATCTTCATCACCATTCATTGCTTCACCATCTCCAACCTCTCTTCTTTCATCTCCATCTCCTAGACAACTTCTGTTTACTTGCTCTCCACAAAGATCATTGTTTCCTTCAAAACTAGAGCTATCAAAGGTCTCAAAATGTCTTCCTGATGGGATTCTTCCTGAAAGAGAGTTGTGTGACAAGTCTAGTTTTCCCATACCGTCAATTTGAGAAAGAGAAGAAGGAATTTGTCCAGTCAAATTATTTCTTGACAAGTCAAGGAAGTCTAGTGATCTTAAATTCCCAATCTCAGAAGGAATTTCTCCTCTCAGATTATTTTGGATAAATTCAAGGAAACTAACCCAACCAAATATCCAATGTCTTTTGGTATTTCACCTGTCAACTTATTACTTGAAAGATCAATGCTCTTAAGCTTCAACTCTGGATTCTCGAACCCCTGTTCCACACCTTTCCACATCAAGCTTATGTTAAGGGTGTAATTTCCGATATAATAACTGCCATAACTTTCAAAATTAGTGCTATGCATCCGGTATATACGATTTCGAGTGTCACTTGTGTTGATGCTCTTTTCACACATTGCATTACAGAATGATGGAATTCCTTTTATTAAGAAAATAATAATTATCAAATTATACACAATTATTGTATATAATTATTGTATGATATTATGTAATATTATGCGATATTGTACACAATATTATGTAATTAATTTAATAATTATAGAATCATGATTAGGTTGTAATTTGGAGAGAGAAAGTCTCCATACACTTGTATATATTTGCTATACATTGAGTGATGTAAATACACACAAGAGAATAAGAAATATATCTTTTTCTTATATATCATTTTCTTATATGGTATCAGAGCACCGATCTTGGTGCTCTGACAGCCTCTCCATTTTTATCCCCTAAATAAGAGATTATGTCTAACAAAGAAGACACTAGTAACGCCGCCAAGTCGGCTGCCATGGATCCAACCAATCCCTACTATGTTCATCATTCAGACCAACCAGGACACATGTTGGTGTCGACCAAATTGAACGGCGCCAATTATCAATCCTGGAAGACAACAATGGTACATGCACTCACGGCGAAGAAGAAACTGGGATTTGTTGACAGTACCATAGAAATGCCGTCACAAGAAAAAGACCCATCCCAATTCGAATTGTGAAATCAATGTAATTCCATGATTCTTTCATGGTTAAGTCACTCCATCGAGGCAGAGATAGCCGCAGGGGTAATTCATGCGAAGACCGCCCATCAAGTTTGGAAAGATCTCCGCGACCAGTTTGGACAGAAGAATGCGCCAGCCATTTTTCAAATTCAGAAGGCAATAGCAACCATGTCCCAAGGTACGATGACAGTGGCTTCATACTACATCAAACTCAAAGCGTTGTGGGATGAACTCGAGCTATATCGTTCACCCATAGTTTGTAATCAGACAAAGGAGCACCAGATCGAGAAGGAAGAAGATAAACTGATGCAATTCCTCATGGGGTTGAATGATTTGTTCAAAACAATCAGGTCCAATATTCTCATCATGAATCCTCTACCAAATTTCCGACAAGCATACTCACTGATTGTGCAAGAAGAGACACAACAACAGATGAATTCGGATCCTGGCGAGAATTTTTCAATCGTGGCATTAGTACCGGGTCGATCTGCCAATTGGAAGCAATCAAAAGGTAAGACCTGTGAACACTGTAACAAACCAGGTCATACCATAGATGAATGTCATACTTTGAAATTTCATTGCACATACTATGATAAAAGAGGACACACGGAAGATAGGTGTCGCATAAAAAATGGGACGTGGAACTCCAATGGGCGCCATGGCCAGCAACAGCGAATCAAAAATAACCCCAAAAGCTCTCATTCATCAGCAACAAACACGGTAGATTCCTCTTCATTACCACATGACAGCAATGAGTCTGATATACAAAGGTTCACTGCCGAGCAAATTCATCAATTGGCAAAGGTTGTTTACTCGCTCAACAATAATGGTAAAAGTGAAGCGTTTATAAATGCTGCAGGTCTATTTGCTCATAACTCGTCTATTAATTCTGCTTTTACAAAACCATGGATTTTGGATAGCGGAGCAACCGATCACATTGCATTTGATTCACAATTTTTCACACACACTTCATCATCATTTATTTCAAATGTTAATCTGCCCACAGGCTCAACTGCGGCCATCTCATTTACAGGCACAATTAAATTCAATGTCAATATCACTCTCAAAGATGTTCTTTGTGTTCCTTCTTTTAATTTAAATCTCATGTCTGTTAGTAAGATAACCAGTGCACTAAATTGTTGTGTCGTTCTTTTTCCACATGGTTGCATCTTGCAGGACTTGGCAACAGGGAGGATGATTGGCTCGGGTAAACAATATGCAGGCTTATACTACATGTCCCCTCTTCCAAACCAAGCCCATGCATCTCAAATTTCGACCGACCCTGATTTATGGCACAAACGCCTCGGACATCCTTCTCCGGCGCGTCTACAACTTGCATCTTCATTACTACCTATCAATAAAAATCTCATTTCCATTCATAATAATTGTAGTGTTTGTCCCAAAGCCAAACAGACAAGGCTACCTTTTCCTTTAAGCATAATAAAATCTCATTCTCCATTCAATTTATTGCATTGTGATATTTGGGGTCCTCATAAAACCCCAACTCATTTTGGAAAACGTTTTTTTCTCACTATAGTCGATGACTATACTAGATGTACTTGGCTATTTCTTATGAATCACAAATCTGAAACCCAACATCTCTTAGAGTCATTCATTACATTTGCAAAAATCAATTTCAGACATCTATTAAAACCATCCGCGTTGACAAAGGATTGGAATTTATTTCAATGTATGATTTTTTTCTCAAAAAGAGTATTGAATGTCAACGCACTTGCGTCTACACTCCTAAACAAAATGGAGTAGTAGAACGCAAACATAGACACGTTTTAAACACAGCACGAGCCCTCCTATTTCAGTCCAATTTACCATTAGAATTTTGAGGAGAATGCGTTTTAACCGCCACATATATCATTAATCGCTTGCCATCACCTTTACTAAAAAATAAATCACCTTTTGAGCTACTATATAATCAACCACCTTCACTTTCTCACCTAAAAACTTTTGGTTGCCTGTGTTACGCAACGGTTGTTTCACCTAAGCAAATATTTGATCCGCGCGCCCGAAAATGCATTTTCATTGGTTATTGTTGAAGCTGGAGGAAGCTTCTTCCCCACCAAGGCTTGATGTGTGTTTGATGAAGAAAATGGCTTGAGTGCTTTGAAGATTGTAATAGGTTTTTAGATTCATTTGGTATTAGGCTTGTAAGTGTGTATGATTGCCTTTTGCTGTGTAACCTATCCTAGATGCCTAACCAAGTCTAGATCAAGCACATGATGTGGTTAAATGGTTTTTGAAAAGCCTTTTAAAATGTTTTTAACAGTTTTAAAACAGTACACAAATAAATCTGTTTTATGGAGAAAGAATCTGTTTATTTCTTCTCTGTTAAAAAGGCTTTCGTTAAATAGTTTTGAAAAGCTTTTTAAAATGGTTTTAACAGTTTTAAAACAGTACACAAATAAATCTGTTTTATGGAGAAAGAATCTGTTTATTTCTTCTCTGTTAAAAGGCTTTTCTAAATTTCTGTTAAGACACCAAGGGAAAGCTCAGTTCGTTATTTCAATTAAGCTGAGCTGGCCTGTGCGTTATACTTTAATCTGTTTCACTGAGAAAGAACAGGTTTATTCCTTGGTGAGTTGAAAGGTTTTTCACAAGTTAGTTAGAGCTCCAAAGGTACCACTCAGACAGTTATTTCTGTTAAGCTGAGTTGGCAGTTTTCACAAAATAAATCTGTTAAGTTCAAAAATGAATCTGTTGTTTTCTTAACTGCTTTTCAACTGTTTTTTGAAAAGAAGTTAGAAACTGTTTTCTATATAAACAATGTCTCTCTCACATGAATAAGTGCTGAGGAATTACGCTTTTGACAGAGATCAAACAACTTCCATGTGAGAAGAAGGATTGAAAGAGTTTTTGAAAGGTTTTCCAAAGAGATTTTCAAGTGTGCTTGTTCTAGGAAACCTTTGAGCTTGGTGAAGGTGCTGGTGCAGTTCTGCAGCAAATTGAACTACTGGTTTTGAGTTCTTGCATCTTCTTTTCAGGTGTAATTTTTCCTTTATTCTGTTTTGTAAAGGTGTAAGTGTTAGTCACTCCTTGATAGGGTTTCTTGGAGTGCAAGGTGTGTTGAAATAGGGTTTTTCAGCATTGTGTGTGTTGTTCTTGTAGTGTTCAAGAACTGCTGTGTTTGTAAGTGATTGACACTGTTTTTAGTGAATTCCACCTTGGGGTAAGGTGAGACTGGATGTAGCTCTGTATGAGTGAACCAGTATAAAAACGTGTGTATCTTGCATTCTCATCCCTGCACTCTTTTCTGGTTTTTTGCTTAATTCTGTCAAGAACTAAATCTGTTCTTTTTAAATTGAATCTGTTAATTCTGGGTTAAGTGAAAACTGTTCTTCCTGTCTTGTTAAAGTTTTCTGATCATAAACAAGGTTGCTGCATATAATGGCTTAAGTGAATTGTGAACAAACTGACCATTCATTAAAACCTGAGAAAGGATCATACTTCTTGAAATCTTGTGTTGTGTAATTTTGATTGATCTCTAAGCATAGCTATATCTTTCATCCTCACAATATTAAACTGATCTGGTTCTGTTCTAATTCTCTGTTGATCACAATTTTACAGTGAGCAAAATTCAAATTGTGCCAATACTGCTCTGAAGAATCAATCTGTTTCATGTAAAAACAATCTGCTCTTTTTGCCTATGGAATACTGAAAAATTGTGTGTTCTTGCGAAAATTTTTATAAGCTCAATTCACCCCTCCCCTCTTGAACTTAGACACTAATAGACCCAACAATTGGTATCAAGAGCTAGGGCTTGTATTTTGCTCAAGTGTGTGTATGATGTCTGAGTTTAAAATGCCTTTTGCTGAAGGTGCATCTATTAATAGACCTCCTATGTTTGGTGGTGTTAACTATGCTTTTTGGAAAATCAGGATGAAGATCTTTATGGAATCTATTGACATGGGAATCTGGGATGCAGTGGTCAGTGGACCTTTTATACCTATGCAGGTTGTCAAAGATGAAACAATAAAGAATCCTTGGTCTGAATGGAGTGAAACTGAGAAGAAAAAGGCCCAATATGACTCTTTAGCCAAGAATATCATCACATCTGCACTGAATATGGATGAGTTCTTTAGAGTCTCTCAATGTAACTCAGCAAAGGAGATGTGGGATGTACTAGAGGTGACTCATGAAGGAACTGATGATGTGAAACGGGCAATGAAGCACTCACTAATTCAGGAGTATGAGCTATTCAGAATGCAATCTGAAGAAAGTATTGTAGATGTGCAGAAACGATTTACACATATTGTAAATCACCTCATTGGCCTTGGTAAAGTCTTTGATAAGGAAGAGCTCAACATAAAGGTATTAAAATGTCTTGATAGGAGCTGGCAGCCTAAGGTAACAGCAATCTCAGAATCCAAAGATTTATCCAAGATTTCCACTGCTGCACTTTTTGGAAAGCTGATAGAACATGAAATTGAGCTGAAAAGATTGAAAGAACAAGAAACAGTGGAAAAGAAGGCCAAAGGAATTGCTCTGAAAACTACCATAGAACATGATACAAGTGAGGAAGAAGGTGATCCAGAACTCAGCAGAGAAAGAGGTATTCCAAACAACCTACTGATTCAAATTCTTCCAATTACACGTGCTTTGGATGTGGTAAACCAGGTCATATGAAAGCTGACTGTCCAAGCATTCAAAGTAAAGAAAAATCAGCAAGCAAGAGGAGTGACAAAGGCAAAGGTAGAAGAGCATATATCTCATGGGAAGAAAATGATGTATCCTCATCTAGTGATTCTTCAACTGAAAGTGAAAAAGCAAATCTTTGCTTCATGGTGAATGATGAGGGATCCAACTCTGACTCAGTAAGTAATTTCTCCACTGATTCTGAAAACTATGATCAATTGTTATTAGCCTTTAAGGAAACTCATGATGAAGCAAACAGGTTGGCTCACATGATTGAATAAAGTAAATAAGGTACTTGAACCAAAGGTCAAAACTCTTGAAGAAGAACTGCACAAAGCTAAAACTGAATTAATTAGTCTTGAATTGACATGTTTGCATGCATCAATTAAAACTTGTGATAATTGCAAAAAGCTGGAAAAACAGGTTGAGTATTTGTTGAAAACACTTTCAAATTTCACTAAGGGAAGAGAAAATCTTGAAACATTATTAGGTTCACAAAATGCTGTTTTCAATAAAAATGGTTTAGGATTTAATCCTGAAATGAAAGGTAATGTGAAAAAGCTGTCCAGTTTCTTTGTTCCTTCCAAAACAGGTTTTTCCTCTTTTAGTAATTCAAAAACAATGCATACTGCAACATGTTTTTATTGTATGAAATCTGGTCATGTATCTAGAACATGTAAGGCTAGGAAATATCTTGTTCCTAAAGGTTTAGCCAAATGGCTTCCTAAGGAAAGGTGTTAATCATGCTGGACCCTAGACTAAAAGGGTACCATATGTGCTAAATCTATTTTGTTGCAGAAAAACAGCAGGAGAAACCAGTGGTATCTAGACAGTGGCTGCTCAAAGCACATGACTGGTGATGTGACTCAGTTCATAAATCTGAAACTCAAAGCTGAAGGGCATGTCACATATGGAGATAACAATAGAGGAAAAATTCTTGGAAGAGGAGATGTTGGTACTAAAGACTCAACTACAATTGAGAATGTCCTATATGTTGAAGGGCTAAAACATAGTCTTCTAAGCATTAGCCAGCTGTGTGACAAGGGATACAAGGTCAATTTCGAAGCAAATACTTGTACAATTTCAAATGAAAATTCTGGTAAGGTGCTGTTCACTGGAAAAAGGGTAAACAACATTTATCTCCTAGACATTATAAAGAGCTGTTCTGAAAATGAGTGTTTGCTATCTAAAAATGATGAGTCATGGCTGTGGCATAGGAGACTAGCTCACATTCACACAAATCACTTGAATAAGCTAAAATCTAAGGAACTTGTTTCTGGTTTACCAAACATAAAGTTTCAAAATAACAGATTTTGTGATGCCTGTGTAAAGGGAAAACAGATTAGAACTTCTTTTAAATCAAAAGATATGGTTTCTTCAAATAAAGCTTTGGATGTTTTGCATATGGACTTGTTTGGACCATCTAGGACTGCTAGCTTAGCTGGAAATTACTATGCTTTGGTGATTGTTGATGACTTTTAAAGATATACATGGACTTTGTTTCTTGCTTCTAAAAATGATGCATATAAAGCCTTTAAGAAACTTGCAAAGGTTCTGCATAATGAGAATGAAAATAGGATAAAACAGATTCGTAGTGATCATGGGGGAGAATTTCAAAATGCAAAGTTTGATAAATATTGTGAAAAATATGGGATCATACATAGTTATTCTGCTCCTAGGACACCCCAACAAAATGGTGTTGTTGAAAGAAAGAATAGATCACTAGAAGAGTTAGCTAGGACTATGCTAAATGAATCTGGTTTACCTAAATATTTTTGGACTGATGCTGTATATATTGCTTCTTATGTGCTTAACAGAACATTGATTAGACCAATTCTTAAGAAAACTCCCTATGAATTGTATAAAGGTAGGAAGCCTAGCATTAGTCATCTTAGGGTGTTTGGCTGCAAATGCTTTGTTTTAAATAATGGTAAAGATAATTTGGGGAAGTTTGATCCTAAATCAGATGAAGTAATACATATTGGTTATGCTATAAATGGTCATGCTTATAGAGTATATAACAAAAGATTGCTTGTTGTTGAAGAATCTATACATGTTGTGTTTGATGAAACAGATTTTTCTGTGCCCAAATCTGTTGTGGATGAACCTGGTATGGATGATTTAAGAACAATTATGCAACAGAATCAATCTAGTGAGCTTGATGCTACTAATCCAAATTCTGTCAAAGAATCTACTGTGAATGCAGGACTGCCTAAAGAATGGAAGACTCCAAGGGATCTCACTCTTGACAATGTAATTGGTAAAATTGAGAAAGGAGTCTCAACAAGGAATTCACTTAATAACTTCTGCAGAACAGTAGCTTTTGTGTCACAGATTGAACCTAAAAGCCTGGAAGAAGCACTGCAAGATAGCAATTGGATAACAGCAATGCAGGAAGAGCTGAACCAGTTTAAATACAATGAAGTGTGGACCTTGGTTCCAAGGAAGCATGAGATGAACATCATAGGAACCAAGTGGGTGTACAGGAACAAGATGGATGAACATGGAGCTATCACTAGAAATAAAGCAAGACTGGTTGCTATAGGGTATAACCAAGAAGAAGGTATTGATTTTGATGAAACCTATGCACCAGTAGCACGTCTTGAAGCTGTCAGACTTCTTCTAGCATTTTCCAGCATACAAGGTTTCAAGCTATTTCAAATGGATGTCAAGAGTGCATTTCTAAATGGCTACATCAATGAAGAGGTGTTTGTATCTCAGCCTCCAGGGTTTGAAGATCACAAGAATCCAGAACATGTGTTCATGCTTAAGAAAGCCTTATATGGATTAAAGCAAGCACCTAGGCAATGGTATGAAAGGCTAAGTGAATTTCTGCTGTCTCAAGGTTATAGCCGTGGCAACTCAGATAAAACTCTCTTTCTAAAGAAGAAAAGTGAAGATGTCATACTTGTGCAAGTCTATGTAGATGATATTATCTTTGGATCCACAAATGAAGAGATGTGTGAAGACTTTGTGAAAACCATGAAAAGTGAGTTTGAGATGTCAATGTTAGGAGAAATGAATTTCTTCCTTGGTCTACAAGTCAAGCAACTCAAGGATGGGATTTTCATAAGCCAAGAAAAATACTGCAAGGAACTGCTCAAGAAGTTTGATATGAACCAATGCAAAGCAATCAGCACTCCTATTTCAACAAGTTGTCAGCTGGATCAAGATTCTGCAGGAAAATCAGTGGATCAAACGAAATATAGGGGTTTAATTGGTTCCTTATTATATCTAACTGCCAGCAGGCCTGACATTATGTTTGCTGTATGTCTATGTGCTAGATATCAATCTGATCCAAGGGAATCACACTACAATGCAGCAAAGAGAATTCTGAAATATTTGCAAGGATCTAAGGATGTTGGATTGTGGTATCCTAACAAGGTATCTCTGAATTTGATTGGTTTTTCAGATTCTGATTTTGCAGGTTGCAAAGTTGATAGGAAGAGCACAAGTGGGACTTGTCACATGCTTGGATCAAGTCTAATCTCTTGGCATTGCAAGAAGCAAGCTTGTGTTGCTCTCTCCACAGCAGAAGCAGAATACATAGCTGCTGGAAGTTGTTGTGCTCAAACCTTATGGCTAAGGCAGCAGCTAAGTGATTTTGGTATTCTGTTAAATAACATACCTATAAAGTGTGATAATACAAGTGCCATAAATTTGTCTAAGAATCCTGTCATGCATTCTAGAACTAAACATATTGAAATTAGACATCACTTTTTAAGAGAACATATAGCTAATGGAACATGTGATATACAATTCATTGGTACTGAATTTCAATTAGCTGATTTATTCACTAAACCACTTGCTAAAGACAGGTTTCACTTTCTTTTAAATGAATTGGGTATAATTAGCTTGAATTGTCCTCTGCAGTGAAAATTTCAATCTGTTGTTTTATGTTTTAACATGTTTCGTTCCCTGTTTCAGAAATCACAACTGTGACTAGGAAAGAGAAAGATTTATTTTTCTCTCTCTCACTTTATTGTTGACTGCTTTTACGGTTATTAACCAGCAGGCCTATGCCAATTAGTTTGTGGGTATCCCAACTGATTGGATTGTGTGTAAGTGCAACAGATTTGATTTATCAAATTGAAATCTGGTTCCAATATATTCTTGTGCAAATCAATACCTGAATCTGCTACACCACAGGAATAAAATCTGAAGCATATCAAATTGATTTTATTTTCAATCCATAATTGCTGAAATCTGATTTAATTGATTTTCTTTTACAATTGGTGATTTCTAAAATCTGATTTAAGCTCTATATAAACCTTGCTCAAATCAGTTCTCTCTCATACTTTCTCATTTGTGCTATAAGCTGTCCAGGTTCACACTTGCTTCACCACAGGTTTCGTTTCTGTTCTGAGTGATGATTTGTGCTGTTTTTTCTTCTAGAATTGTATGTTAATAAACTGGTGCAGGAAAAAAACAGATTGAGCATGGCATCCTCATCACACAGAAGGAAGAAATCCAAGGAGCAATCCAGCAGCAACCAAGGCATTCTGGAGAAATGATTTGCTGGAGATTCTGAAGCAATGACAAGATACATTCATGAGACAAGCAGGAAGCAAGTCAATGCACCCAAAGTGCTGGAATTTTCCTGGCTGAGAGAAGAAAATCTGACTGAAGCAAAAACCTTGCTCAAGCATCAAAAGCTGAAGAACTTTCTAGAGATGACTGGAAATGTATATCCAGATTTGGTGAAAGTTTTCTACAGCAACTTGGTTCAAGATGGCAAAAATCTGGTCTCCCATGTGAAAGGTGTGAAGCTAAAGATTACAAGGGAAATATGGAGCAATGTGGGAGGAATCAAATATTCTGGAATGAAGGTAAGCAAAGGGAACACTGCTGGAATCCAGGGATTCAACAAGATGCAGTTTTACAGAAGTTGTGTGAGGAATCCTGCTGAACCAGTGGCTAGATTTCATGCTGGAAATCTCACAATCATTCCAAGACTCCTTGCCTACATCATTGCTTGGCAGCTTACTCCAAGAGGAAGTAATCATGCAACTCTCCATGAAGAGGACTTGATTTTGCTATACTGCATCATGAATCAACTCAAGGTAAATTGGGTAAGTACTATGGTGGAGCATATGCTCAAATCCACAAGGTTACCAGACTATCGCTTTCCATATGCAATTTTTGTGTCAAAGCTAATTGATTACTTTGAAGTTGACACTACAAATGAAAGAAATGACACAATTAAGGCAGCAAGTGAGATAGACAACTCCACTCTCCTCAAGATGGGATTTCAAAAGGAAGATGATAGCTGGATATTCAGAAGGAATGCTGCAAACAGAGCTGAAAATGAAGCTGCTGATCCAGAAAATGAAGAAGAAAATGCTGATGGAGTTCAGAACATGGATGCATCACCAGTACACTCTGCTGGACATGAGGATATTGCTGCTACAAGCCAAAATGCAATGGTTGCATATGAGGCACCTGAATACAGAGGTGAACCTCTGTCTATGTTTGAAAGACAAGTGCTAAGCAGGCTGGACACACTCACATATGAGCAGAAAGCACACTATGAAATGACCTACGCTAGGTTTCAACACTTGGATGACCAACTTGAAGGAGTTCAAGTGCAGCTAGCTGAGCTTTATTACAACAACAAGTGATCCTATTTCTAAGTCTTTATCTTTTATATGTTGTTGAGCAATTTGAAATTAATCTGTACAGTTTGAAGGATTTAGTTGTTTTGTGGTTTATAATGAACCTCTATGGTTTATTGGTTTTATTTGAACTGTTATGTATGGCTATTATTTTTTCTGTGATATTTTGTGCTCCCATTCTGTTTGATGAATCCAAAGGGGGAGAAGAATAGCCTAGTACAGAACAGCCTAAGAATAGCCTGGTACAGATTCTGCAGATGATATTCACAGTGACTGCTGATATAATTCAGATGTTAAATCTGCAGGTATATCATTTCTAAATCTGTTGTTCTGCTTTAACACCTGTTTTCTGTGTATATGGTTCTGTACAGATTTGGTCTTGATCTTTCTTCAAAGCTGTGCAAAGCAAAGGGAATTTGTCTCCATCAAACAGGGGGAGATTGTTGAAGCTGGAGGAAGCTTCTTCCCCACCAAGGCTTGATGTGTGTTTGATGAAGAAAATGGCTTGAGTGCTTTGAAGATTGTAATAGGTTTTTAGATTCATTTGGTATTAGGCTTGTAAGTGTGTATGATTGCCTTTTGCTGTGTAACCTATCCTAGATGCCTAACCAAGTCTAGATCAAGCACATGATGTGGTTAAATGGTTTTTGAAAAGCCTTTTAAAATGTTTTTAACAGTTTTAAAACAGTACACAAATAAATCTGTTTTATGGAGAAAGAATCTGTTTATTTCTTCCCTGTTAAAAAGGCTTTTGTTAAATAGTTTTGAAAAGCTTTTTAAAATGGTTTTAACAGTTTTAAAACAGTACACAAATAAATCTGTTTTATGGAGAAAGAATCTGTTTATTTCTTCTCTGTTAAAAGGCTTTTCTAAATTTCTGTTAAGACACCAAGGGAAAGCTCAGTTCGTTATTTCAATTAAGCTGAGCTGGCCTGTGCGTTATACTTTAATCTGTTTCACTGAGAAAGAACAGGTTTATTCCTTGGTGAGTTGAAAGGTTTTTCACAAGTTAGTTAGAGCTCCAAAGGTACCACTCAGACAGTTATTTCTGTTAAGCTGAGTTGGCAGTTTTCACAAAATAAATCTGTTAAGTTCAAAAATGAATCTGTTGTTTTCTTAACTGCTTTTCAACTGTTTTTTGAAAAGAAGTTAGAAACTGTTTTCTATATAAACAATGTCTCTCTCACATGAATAAGTGCTGAGGAATTACGCTTTTGACAGAGATCAAACAACTTCCATGTGAGAAGAAGGATTGAAAGAGTTTTTGAAAGGTTTTCCAAAGAGATTTTCAAGTGTGCTTGTTCTAGGAAACCTTTGAGCTTGGTGAAGGTGCTGGTGCAGTTCTGCAGCAAATTGAACTACTGGTTTTGAGTTCTTGCATCTTCTTTTCAGGTGTAATTTTTCCTTTATTCTATTTTGTAAAGGTGTAAGTGTTAGTCACTCCTTGATAGGGTTTCTTGGAGTGCAAGGTGTGTTGAAATAGGGTTTTTCAGCATTGTGTGTGTTGTTCTTGTAGTGTTCAAGAACTGCTGTGTTTGTAAGTGATTGGCACTGTTTTTAGTGAATTCCACCTTGGGGTAAGGTGAGACTGGATGTAGCTCTGTATGAGTGAACCAGTATAAAAACGTGTGTATCTTGCATTCTCATCCCTGCACTCTTTTCTGGTTTTTTGCTTAATTTTGTCAAGAACTAAATCTGTTCTTTTTAAATTGAATCTGTTAATTCTGGGTTAAGTGAAAACTGTTCTTCCTGTCTTGTTAAAGTTTTCTGATCATAAACAAGGTTGCTGCATATAATGGCTTAAGTGAATTGTGAACAAACTGACCATTCATTAAAACCTGAGAAAGGATCATACTTCTTGAAATCTTGTGTTGTGTAATTTTGATTGATCTCTAAGCATAGCTATATCTTTCATCCTCACAATATTAAACTGATCTGGTTCTGTTCTAATTCTCTGTTGATCACAATTTTACAGTGAGCAAAATTCAAATTGTGCCAATACTGCTCTGAAGAATCAATCTGTTTCATGTAAAAACAATCTGCTCTTTTTTCCTATGGAATACTGAAAAATTGTGTGTTCTTGCGAAAATTTTTATAAGCTCAATTCACCCCTCCCCTCTTGAACTTAGACACTAATAGACCCAACAATTGGTATCAAGAGCTAGGGCTTGTATTTTGCTCAAGTGTGTGTATGATGTCTGAGTTTAAAATGCCTTTTGCTGAAGGTGCATCTATTAATAGACCTCCTATGTTTGGTGGTGTTAACTATGCTTTTTGGAAAATCAGGATGAAGATCTTTATGGAATCTATTGACATGGGAATCTGGGATGCAGTGGTCAGTGGACCTTTTATACCTATGCAGGTTGTCAAAGATGAAACAATAAAGAATCCTTGGTCTGAATGGAGTGAAACTGAGAAGAAAAAGGCCCAATATGACTCTTTAGCCAAGAATATTAAACTGATTTGGTTCTGTTCTAATTCTCTGTTGATCACAATTTTACTGTGAGCAAAATTCAAATTGTGCCAATACTGCTCTGAAGAATCAATCTGTTTCATGTAAAAACAATCTGTTCTTTTTGCCTCTGGAATACTGAAAAATTGTGTGTTCTTGCGAAAATTTTTATAAGCTCAATTCACCCCTCCCCTCTTGAACTTAGACACTAATAGACCCAACAATCCTCACAGTCAAAAAGCATACAAATTATTTGATATAGATACAGGTACTTTTTTTACAAGTCGGGATGTCACCTTCCATGAAAGTGTTTTCCCATTCTGTCAACACTCTTAGACGCAATCCTCGCATCCATTACCAGATATTTTGCCCGCCATTGACATTGACTTACCCACTCCTGTCCAACATTCCTTTGATCCACCATCTTCTCCTAGTGAACCTTCAGCAGATCAACCCTCTTCTCACACGCCAGGAAGTCCTGCACCCATTACTGAACCTTCTCCAACACCTATTACCGAACCTTCTCCAGCCAACCTTCCTGTTCGAAGATCAAGTCGCACATCAACCCCACCTTCCTGGCTTCAAGACTACGTAACGGGATCCCAAGCCAATCATTCAACCACTGCCCAAGATCGACCGAATGGAACTAGGTATCCTATGCATCATTTTGTTTCTAATTCATGATTTTCTTCTACACATAGTGCATATCTTGCTAATATCACAGCCACCAAAGAATCTCACACTTATGCTCAAGCTATCCTTGATCCAAATTGGCAAAAAGCAATGGACGAAGAGCTTTCCGCCTTGCAGCTAAATCAAACGTGGACCTTGACACCATTACCCACTGGGCAGAAACCCATCGGATGCAAATGGGTCTATAAAATAAAGTACAACTCAGATGGTAGCGTCGATAGATATAAGGCGCGCCTTGTCGCAAAGGGGTATACTCAGATTGAAGGTGTTGACTATTCTGAAACTTTTTCACCAACAGCAAAATTAACAACTTTGAGGTGTCTCCTCACCATTGCAGCAGCTAGAAATTGGTTTACTCACCAGCTGGATGTGCAAAATGCCTTCTTACATGGCACATTGCATGAAATTATTTACATGAACTTGCCACCTGGGCATCATCGACAGGGGAGAACATTGTATGTCGACTCAACAAATCCCTTTATAGTCTTAAACAGGCATCCCGGACATGGTTTTCAACATTTTCTCATGTGATTAAATCTGCAGGATTTCAACAGTCCAAGACAGACTACTCTCTATTCACAAGACAGAATAACTCATCATTTACTGCTCTTTTAATTTATGTGGATGATATTCTCTTGACAGGAAATGATTTGACAGAAATTCAGCGTGTTAAAGACTGTCTTTTACAACAATTTCGCATTAAAGATCTTCGAGACTTAAAATATTTTCGAGGGATCGAATTTTCCCGTTCCAAAGCTGGAATTTACATGTCACAAAGAAAATATGCACTTGATATTTTGCAGGATACGGGACTCACAGGTGCTCGTCCAGACAAATTTCCAATGGAGCAAAACTTAAAACTCACACCAGACGGTGGAGAGTTGTTAAAGGATCCAGTCAAATACAGGCGACTTGTGGGACGAATGATATACCTCACGGTTACTCGGCCTGATATAGTATTTTCTGTTTGGACCCTAAGTCAATATATACAGGCTCCACGGAAACCTCATTGGGATGCTGCAATTCGAGTCCTAAAGTACATAAAAGGATCACCGGGACAAGGATTGTTATTGCCCGCTGAGAACAATTTGACATTGACAGCTTATTGCGACTCAGACTGGGGAGGTTGTCAGACAACTCGGAGATCAGTATCTGGGTATTGTATTTTTCTTGGTCCCTCTATTATTTTATGGAAATAAAAAAAAAAAACAAACAAACGTATCAAGATCCTCCGCGGAAGCAGAATACCGCGCGATGGCCAATACTTGTTTGGAGATAGTTTGGTTGCGATATTTGTTGCAGGATTTAAAGGTGTTATGTAACTTGCCAACTCAACTTTTCTGTGACAATCAAGCAGCATTACATATAGCAGCAAACCCAGTATTTCATGAACGCACAAAACACATTAAGATAGACTGTCATATTGTGCGAGAAAAATTACAAGTTGGGATAATCAGTCCTTCATATGTACCGACCCAGTATCAACTCGCAGATATTTTTACGAAGGCACTCGGCAAGGAACAGTTTTTGACGCTGCGACACAAGTTTGGGGTTCATGATCTTCACCTACCAACTTCAGGGAGAATATTAAGGAAATAATAATTATCAAATTATACACAATTATTGTATGAAATTATTGTATGATATTATGCAATATTATGTGATATTGTACACAATATTATGTAATTAATTTAATAATTATAGAATCATGATTAGGTTGTAATTTGGAGAGAGAAAGTCTCCATACACTTGTATATATTTGCTATACATTGAGTGATGTAAATACACACAAGAGAATAAGAAATATATATTTTTCTTACATATCATTTTCTTATACCTTTTGATAACATATTTCTCGAAAGATCCACGAATTGAACATGCTTCAAATAACAAAGTTGAATAGGAAGACTTCCAGAAAAGTGATTCTCTCGCATGATCAAGATTATCAACTGCTGCATGATTTCTCCTATCCATGATGATATTGGACCGGACAACATATTTTCACCCACATCCAACATAAATAAATTGCTGCAATTCTTTAAAGTGGAAGCTAATTCACCCGTTAGGTTATTGTTTCGTAAGACCAAGGCTTCCAATTGAATAAGACTGCCCATGGACACAGGAATCCTCCCCGACAATTTATTGTTGCTTAAATCAAGACACAGTAACCGATCTACAAATTTCCAACAATCTGGAAGGTGTCCCTTCAATTGATTATTTGATAAATCTAAAATGACCATTGGAGAGGTTCTTTGGTCACATATGAATGAAAACAAGTCTGAAAATTTGTTGTTAGAAAGCCTCAACTGTGAAGCTTGTAGTAAAAACGACGGAACTTTGCCTTCAAAGTGATTTGACTTCTTCTTCCTATGCTGACCACTTTACGCCTTCTACTTTTCACCAATGCTCTGTTACTGGTTCTAATTATAATTTATTTGAGATCTTAGTTAAGATTTTCTGAAATAAGAGTTTTATTTAAGACGTTAGTTAAGATTTTATGTGAAATAAAGGTTTAGAGTGAACCGCGTCCCCTCCGACCTGTCTAAGGAGTGGACCGCGTCTCCTCCAGTGTGTCCTGGAAGCAGGCCGTATCCAGCCCATACAGCTGCATCCGACACCGTGCACGCACCCGCCGTGTATTCGTGTCGCGACGTGTCGGAAGCGCAAACGGCCTGATTTTTGGCGTATCCGAGCTTCACAATGAATTCATATTGATATACGGTCTATTGAGAAGCTTCACTGATATACTAGGAATTGCACCAGTGAGATTGTTGTGAGACATATTCAAAATTATCATATTTTGCAAGTTATTCCAAAACCATCCTGGTACTGAGCCATTAAGCCCATTATCTGAAATGTCAAGTTCATTTAACCGACTTTGAGTCTGGAGCCAAGTAGGAAAAATGGGGCCCAACTTGCAAGATCTTAGTTTAATTTTTATTATTTGAAAAGGAGGAACCCAGTTAGGGACTATTTTTAGAGACAGAGAGTTCTCTGACAAAGCTAAGTACCTTAATTTGGAAAAATTGGAAAGATGGGATTCGGTGAGGTCACCCTCCAAATGATTTTCATCCAACAACAAAACTTCCAATTCAGATAGCAATCCAATACTTGCAGGTAGCATGCCAGTAATCTGGTTATCAGATAAATCCAAACTCTGAAACACGTGTCTGTTGCACCATGAAGAATTTTGAAAGAAGTTAGAAATTTCTCCACTCAACTTGTTATTTGAAAGGTGTAACAAATGCAATGTGCACATGTTTCCAAAGAAATATGGAATTTCGCCTTGCAGTTTGTTAGCAGAGAGGTCAAGAACTTCAAGAGAGTTTATTACTTTTCCCGATCCATCTAGAATGGGACCTTCTAACACGTTATCATTAATGTAAAGCGCACGAAGATTGGTAGTGGAGTTGAAGAGCCAGTAAAATATGGATGATGATTTGAACAAATTTGAGGAGATGTCAAGGGAGATGAGAGAAGATGAAGAATTTGTGATTGAAAAAGCTGACATGAGAAAACTATCGTCCCTTAGACTACAATTTTCCAAATAAAAATTTTGAAGTTTTGAACTGAAGTTGAAACTACCTTGAAAGACCAATGATGTCATATTATTATAAGAAAGGTCAAGGGCCACAAGAGAAGGAAGATTTGAGTGGAGAGCATATGACAAAAGAATGTTATTATGAGAAAGATAAAGTTGTTGAAGATTAAGGCTAAAGTTTGACAATAATTGAAATGTTGAAGATGTAAGCATATTATAAGAAAGATCAAGGATGGTAAGAGAAGTTGAGAAATTTGAATATGAATAAAACAGGGATTGTATATGGGTATATGAAAGAGAACAATCAACTAGCCTCAACTCTCTTAAGTTTGGAAAAATAATTGCAACCAATCAAGATTATGCAAATAATACAAGGAAAGATTTGTTAGGTAAGAGAGATTAGACAACCATTCTGCATCCTTAGGTTTAACACCAAAATTGCCAGCAAGTCTAAGAGTGTGCAATAAAGGAAGATTCCCAACCTGGAAAGGGAGTGCTCGAGAAAATGAATTTCTTCCAAGATCAAGATACCTCAATAGTGACAGATTTGTAAGTTGATAAGGGAGTTTCCCGTCAAGTTTATTGAAACTGAGATCGAGATACCTTAAATGTGTAAGGCTTCCAAGTTGGGTAGGAATGCTCCCACCAAAACCATAAAATGAGAGATTGAGATATCTTAAATTGGTAAGTGAGCCCACCCATGAGTTGTGGAATGCCACTCCTTAAAAAATAATTGTTGTTGAGATCCAAATGTTGAATATTTTGCAAGAAAAACAATGAAGTGATATTGATTATACCTTTCAAACTTTTGGTCGCTGACCAGGGAGACTAAGGATGGTTACATGACCTGTTTGATGATCGCATTGAATTGAATGTCTTTCTTTTTACAACAATCTCGACTGTTGTCAGTATCCCTCCATGTAGACAGCATGTCGAAGGAATATGAGGCCATGTTTGAAGTGGAGGAGTGCGTGTCTCTCCTTTTCAATAATGTACTTTATTTGTGAGGTATTGTTGAATGGGTGAATGGAAGATGCAAGATGGAAGAAAAGGAAAAGAAGGAGAAGTGCATAAAGATAACAAGAAAGCATTATTATTATTATGAAGTGGCTGATATAATATGAAACAACTGTTTAAGCATTAATGACTCTTCCACACACTGTAGAGATATATTCTAACACCCTTTTATTTTTATACAAATATAAATATCTTATCACACTTCTGGGTATTTCTTTAGCCTATATTTCAACGAAATGTATTATTTTGTATTCTTCTATTTATATAATTTAAATATATGATATATTTTTCCATGCCACTATTATTTTTGTTATCATTTTCTAACTTCCATAAAAATATTATATTATTGTTCCACTAAATTATATATGAGGTTCACCTTAGAGTATTTCTAAATTTCACTAACAAATGTTTGTTTAGAAAAACGTGCACAGACACGGTTTTTACAAAAGTACTAGAAATGAAGTTTCCTTCAATTCTACCTATACTGAAATTTTAAATGTTTGCATTTGTTTTACTTTAATTTATGTGATTGCTTAATTTCTTTAAATGGCGAAAGGATAAGTTAGAAAATTATGTCTATTTCTTTTATAAAATCTCATTATTTTTCATGTTTTTAACTGATTGTTTAGTGATATTTGTGACTGGCTTTTTTTTTTGCATGTTATTTTAGTGATACTTTTAAAAAAAAAATCAAATGTCAAACCTTTTTTTCTTCTTAATTCCTTTTCACTCTTCCAATCATATTAGTTGCATAACAAAAAGACGAAACTATATTGAGAAAAGTCTACATAAAATCATGGAATTTTACCAAAAGCATGGAAAAACAGAAGTTTAATTTTTCTTTATATAAATTTTGGGAAGACTTGTAATTTCAAAGTCTATGCAATTGTTTCATATTCTAAATTTGATGTGATTGTACACATAATTTTCTAACCCATTAAAGGGTTACAAAAGAAATATATAAGACAACCATAACATTTATTATACTTTTCGTAATTGTTTAAGAACACTAATATATTTCGATAAATGCAATTTTCTAAAAATTACAATGTATGAGAGAAATAGTATATATATATATATATTTATCTTATTTAAATTAAAATTAAAATATTTTATTATTCAGTCAGGTAATCATTATAAATATAAAAATATCATAATTTATCTAATTATTATATCACCATACTGTTGAGAAAATCACAAATAAGAAAATAAAAAGAAAACAATTTTCAAATTCTTTTTATAAACAATCTCACTACAAAAATAACGTTAATTAACTAAAAGATATACATCAGACTAATAGCATCATCTCAAAACCTATGAAAGTGGAGACAAAAATAAATATACCAAAATAATTAAATAAAAATCAATTTTATTAAACATTAAAAATAATTAGTTGTATAGATTAAATTTAATAATATTTTAAAAACTAAATAATTATTGATATTTAAATTAGTTCTATTATTGATAAATAGATTTTAAATTGGTATCTAATTAGCTACCAAAATTTTAACTATCAATTATTGATATTCTAAAATTGGTAATTAAAATCTTGATAGAGGAAGATCAAAAGATGAGACTTACTAATGTCTGACTGGATTGTAATTCTGCCTATTTGTGCTGCGTTTATTATTAGGACAACGGTTGCTTGGATGCTTCGTAATCGATGGAATACTTGTCTTACTTACTGTGGAAAAATCAGATTTACGGTTTCTCATATTTTTCGTGAAGGGAATGCGTGTGCGAATAAGTTGACTAATTTAGGATTTATTCATAGAGAATCATTTCATTAGTATAATAGGCTTCCATTTAGTATGTTCTTAAAATTCTTTATGAATAGGTATAGTCTACCTATGTATTGTTTTTGTTAACATATGAGTTTTGGTTTAGTCTCTCCATATTTTTGTATTTTTTTAATTTTTTCTTTTAATAATACTTTTTTCATGTGATGACAAATATTGTTGTTACTTGAGGTGTTAGCCTAGTTAAGATGTCAAGTTGCATAGTGATACCTAATATGAAAACTTTTATAAAATATATAAAAAATACCAATTTAAAAACTATTGATTAATAATAAAAACCAATTTAGATATCAATAATATTTTAATCTCTAAAATATTATTTAATTTAGTCAATATAACAACTAATTATTTTTTATCTTTAAAATTATTTTTATTTAATAATTTTTTAATAATAAAAAAAAAAACTAGTGTTAATCAAACAAACAGAAGTTACAAACAAAAATTAAAAAAAAATATATTAAAAACTATGTTGTGTAAGCCTAACAAATATAAACAGGGACAATAAATTTATGTTATGAATAAAAATTAATCTGAGTAGGTTTGACGACAGTATGAATTTTATAAAGTTTAGAATTTAATTTAAATTTTGTTTTATGTGTGGGGTCGCTTAGCTGACCCAAAGTAATATTAGCGGCAGTGGTGCCGACATAATGTTGAATAGGATTAGTTTATTTTTCTTGATTATATACACATTTTGTTATAGGTGAGATGTGATTTAAAATAGTATAATTGAATAATATTTATATAATGTTATTTAATAATAAAAAAAGTGTGTAAAATAATATATTTCAAAAATATTTATGGAATATGATTATAATTTAGTAATACATTTTATAGTATATGTTTTTGTATAAGGTTTGTTAGAAATGTAAGTTAAACATTTAGTAATTTTACCGTTATAAATAATAAAAAAATAAAATAAAAATAAAGAAGTAATATTTTATTTGATTTTTTATCTATAAAAATCAAATGAATAAATTTCAACATTTGGAAATATTCCAACTATTATAAAAATAATAATTTATGTCATACTACAGTAAATATATCAAATCGATTGTAATAATTTATCTTAGAAAGATGGATGTTCAATTCACAATAATATTTATTTAAATTATTAATTATAATACTTATTAGTATAAAATTACATATCAAAATATTTATCTAACTTATCTTATTTAAATTTGAATTAAAATAAAAATATTTAATTATTCAATCAGGTAATTATTATAAATATAAAAATATCATAATTTATCTAATTATTATAAAATAATAGTGTTGAGAAAGTTAATAAAAAAAAAAACAAATTGGAGATTAGTTCTTCTTTTTATAAACAATCTCACTGTAACAGCATAAAAAAAAAAGATAAAGAAGCATAACCTTTGTCTCCAATGTCACGCACCATTCTCTTTCTTTGTTTTTTCTCCTTCCATATCTCCCTCCTATCTTCTCTCTTAATTTCTCACTCCATATCTCATCTATTTTAGAATTTGATAGTACCACGCTGTAGCTGAGGAGTTAAGGAACATTTCTACCCGATCAGATTTTCAAACAGAGTAGGTTCATTTTTGCTCTAAAGTTCCTTTGTTCTCTATTTTTCCTTAGGATTTAGTCATCAATCTTGATGGAGTCAGTTGAGAAGTTTAATCCTCTCAACTTATTCTACTATATAATGAATTTTTGTTCTGTTTGGATAACTTGCTTTAGGCCCGTAAATTTTGAAGTTTATACAGACGGTGGGGAATAAAATTCTAGAAGTTGCTTGGAAAGCAAGCAATTGAGGTAAGGGAAGCTAAATTTAATTTTTTTATAGCACCCTAGGATAGAAGATCTGAATGCGGAAGGGACGTGGTCCCAATATTGAATCTCTCTTGCAGGAGTGTTATTTGTTTATATATTGTGTTTTTGTTTATATATTATTTAAACTTTAGAAATATTATATTTTGATAGTTTGAGAGTTAAATATTGTTTTTGACGTTGGAAAAGTTCTGAAATGATATGAATTTTTAAATGTTATGTGATTGAATGATATGTATTATATACGAATGATGTAAATTGTATGAAATTGATGTCATACATTTGGGATAATGTATGAGTTGTTGTTTGATGGTACATTAACACTACAAAAAAAAGTGTATATTGTGGCGGTTTTTTTCGTATGCAGAAAAAGAAAGTTGTTGCCTACGCTTCTCGTCAGTTAAAGGTGCATGAAAGAAATTATCCAGCTCATGATCTAGAATTGACAGCAGTTGTCTTTGCTTTAAAAATATGGAGACATTTTCTTTATGGAGTTAGTTTTGATGTGTTCAGTTATCATAAAAGCTTGAGGTATTTGTTTGATCAAAAGGAGCTTAATATGTGGCAGAGGAGATGGATTGAATTTTTAAAAGACTATGATTTCGAGCTAATATATCATCCTGGGAAGGAAAATGTTGTTGCAGATGCGTTGAGTCGTAAAAAGATACAAATGTCGTCGCTTATGATTAGAGAGCTAGCATTGATTGAAGATTTCAGGAGTATGAATTTGGAGGTTTCCATGTCTTCAAATTGCATTAGTTGTAATACACTTGTTATAACTAATGAATTTCTGGAGATGGTGAAGGAGAAGTAGTTGGAAGATTTAAAATTGAAGAACTTCATGGGCTTATTAAATACTGACAAAGCTAAAGACTTCTCTTTAGGAGTGGATGGTATTTTGAGATTCAAAAATAGAATATGCATACCAGAGGATAATGAACTAAAGCAAACAGTGTTATCTGAATGTCATAAAAGCAAACTCAGTTTACATCAAGGAATGACCAAGATGTATCAAGATCTGGAGAAGTCTTATTGGTGGCATGACATGAAGAATGATGTAGCTAAGTTTGTAGTTGCTTGCTTGACTTGTCAGAAATCAAAGATTGAACATCAACGACCTGGAGGCATGTTAACTCAGTTAGATTCCAATGTGGAAGTGGGATAGTATCTCAATGGATTTTGTTACCCACTTACCACGTACTTTGCGGAAGCATGACTCTGTTTGGGTCATAGTGGACAGGTTGACAAAGACGACACACTTCCTACCTATAGATTTGAGAATCTCTATGCGAAAGTTGACCCAGATTTACATAGATGAAATAGTCATATTGCATGGTGTACCCACCAGCATAATTTCTGATAGAGATCCTAGATTCACCTCTAGATTCTGGCAAACACTTCAACAAGCTTTGGGGACTAAACTCATACTTAGTTCAGCATACCATCCTCACACTGATGGACAATCAGAGAGAACTATCCAGTCCTTAGAGGATTTATCATTTGGGCAGTTGGGATGAAATTCTACCATTGGTAGAGTTCACCTACAATAATAGTTACCAAGCAATCATAGGAATGGCTCCTTTTGAGGCATAGTACGGAAGAAAGTGCATGACACCTCTGTGCTGGTTTGAGGATGGTGAGAGTGTGTTAATTGGACCATAATTAATACAACAAACCAATGAAAAAGTCAAACTGATTCAGGAAAGATTAAAAACATCTCTCAGCAGGCAAAACTCTTATGCAGATCAAAGATCTCTGCGGGTGAGCATGTCTTTTTGAGAGTTACACCGATCACTGGTGTAGGAAGAGCACTGAAATCCAAGAAATTGACTCCTAAGTTCATAGGACCTTATCAAATTCTCAGGAGAATAGGCCCTGTGGCTTACGAAATTTCTTTGCCTCCTTCTTTAGCTAACATTCACAATATTTTCCATGTATCCCAACTAAGAAAGTATGTACCTGATCCCAACCACATTCTAGAGTCTGATTTAATCCAGGTGAAAGAAAATCTGTCATTTGAAATGTAGACAATCAGAATTTTAGATTCACAAGTGAAAGAGCTTCGTGGAAGAAGTATTCCCATGGTGAAAGTATTGTGGGATCTCATATCTAGAGACTCCACTTGGGAAATTGAAGAGGAGATACGAGTATGATACCCTAGTCTCTTTATTGGTAAGTTAATTTTCGAGGATGAAATTTTTTGTAGTTGGATATAATGTAACAGCGTAAAAAAAAGGATAAAGAAGCAAAACTGATGTGATTCCACTAGCACAATTAGAATGATTCTTGACATTCTTAGGAATCTTCTTGAGTTGGTTAAGAGCTAGGCACTTTATCATAGAAATGGATCAAGGTTCTATGAACAAGAACTCACCAAAACTAGTGCCAAAACACAAACTCATATAGAAGATCCAATTATTGTCAAATTGAACCGAACAAAAAAGGCACAAAAGCTAAGCAAACTGAATTTGAATGCTGGAAATTAAATTGAACCGAACAAAAAGCTAGAAAATGAAGAAGAAAGATGAGAACAGCAAGGCATAATGAAAGAACCGAAGCAATACAAACTAAAGCTGAAACTGCCGAACCAAATTCAACAAGGAAACAAGAAGGAAATAACAAAAGAAGAAAGGAAGGAGAAGAGAGTGCTCATGAAGATGGATGTATGGTTGGATGATCACGCCACTAGAAGGATGGTTGCTCCTAGATGAGTGTGCTGTCGCCACTTGAGGACACCATGGATCCTTCAAGATGAGACTAGAGAAGAAGGCTCAAGAGCTCTCCAATGATCACTCAAAATTTGAGTATAGTTTCTTTTCTCAAAAATTCAAATATGAAATTTACAAAGGAAGCACCTCTATTTATAGCCTAAGGTGCTGAAATGCAAGCTAAACAATTTCAAATTTCCCCCCTAAATCATTCTAGAACCGGCGTCTATTTACAAGGCATGAGGAAGGTGTGACCTCTTCCTTCACTTTGGCACCTCCTATTCTACTCCTACACCTATTTACTAATGCACCCCCCTCCTAAAGCTCCTAACTAAAGCCTAAAAGATGCTATAACAAAAGAGGTTTCTAATGTTTTCCTCTAAGCACCTTCAACCAAAGAAATTACAAAAAGAGAAAATAAATGTCCCCTAGCTCCTAAAGCTTTGAACATGCTTCTTCTAAGCCTTTGAGGTGGGCTTTGACCTCCATGGGCGTCCTCCATTTGTGCCTCTACCTCTTCTTGATGTTGTTGATTAGCCTCCATGTCCTCTTGAGCTTGATCTCCATCATACTCCCCGAGTTGGAGAGAATTCGACCACGAATTCTGGAGACCTACAGAAAAAGGAGTTAGATCGCTGACATTAAAAGTATGACTACCTAAGAATGTATCAGGCATATCTAACTCATAAGCATTGTCATTAATCCTCTTGAGGATTTGGAAAGGTCCATCCCCTCGAGGCATTAGTTTGGACTTCCTTTGAGTAGGAAAGCGATCCTTCCTCAAGTGAAGCCAAACCCAATTGCCCTCATCAAACAACAATGGTTTTCTTCTTTTATTGGCAAGTTCAGCATACTTGCCAACCTTCTTCTCAATTCTCTTCTTGATGTCTTTATGCAAAGTTTTCACAAAAGAAGCCTTTTCATCACCATCTTTGCACAAGACATCTCCAAGAAAGGGAATAGGAAGAAGATCAAGAGGTGTTAGGGGATTAAACTCATAGACTACCTCAAAAGGAGAATGTGAGGTGGTAGAATTTACTACACGATTATATGCAAACTCAACATGGGGTAGTAAATTCTCCCACACTCTAGGATTCCCCGAAATAAAACATCTTAATAGTTGTCCCAAAGTTCTATTCACCACCTCGGTTTGACCATCAGTTTGTGGGTGGCAAGTGGTAGAAAATAAAAGCTTAGTTCCAAGCTTGCCCCACAAGGTCTTCCAAAAGTGACTCAAGAACTTAGGATCTCTATCGGACACTATAGACCTAGGAATCCCATGTAGGCGAACCACTTCTTGGAAGAAGAGGTTTGCAATGTGGCATGCATCATCCACTTTGTGGCAAGGAATAAAGTGAGCCATCTTTGAAAAACGATCCACTACCACAAAAATGGAGTCCTTTCCCTTTGATGTCTTGGGTAAGCCTAAGATGAAATCCATAGATATATCTACCCAAGGCATTGAAGGGATAGGAAGAGGCGTATATAGACCATGGGGATGCATTTTAGATTTAGCTGTGCGGCAAGCTATGCATTTATCACACAAACTATGAACATGTTTATGCATATGAGGCCAAAAGAAATGTTCATGCAACACATCCAAAGTTTTAGCAACCCCAAAATGTCCCATTAAACCCCCCTCATGAGCTTCTCTAACAAGAGATAATTTAATAGAGCTTTGAGGAACACAAAGACGTTTTCCTTTAAAAAGAAAGCCATCTTGAATAAAAAAGTCTTTGTGTCCTCCCTTAAGACACTCTTGATAGATGAGAGAAAAATCAAGGTCATCATGATAAAGTTCCTTAATGTGATCAAAACCAAGATATTGAGAGGTTAAAAGATTTAGCAAAGTGTATCTTCTAGAAAGAGCATCCGCCATAATATTTACTTTGCCTTGCTTGTGTTTGATCACATAAGGAAATTTCTCAATGAATTCCACCCACTTGGCATGCCTCTTGTTAAGTTTGTTTTGGCTTTTCAAATATTTAAGAGATTCATGATCACTATGTATCACAAACTCTTTGGGAAAAAGATAGTGTTGTCAAGTAAACAAAGCCCTAACAAATGCATATAATTCCTTATCATAGGTGGAATAATTGAGATGACTTCCCATCAGTTTCTCACTAAAATAGGCTATGGGGTGGCCCTCTTGAAGGAGAACAGCCCCAATACCTATGCTTGAAGCATCACACTCAATCTCAAATGTCTTGGTGAAATTAGGAAGGGCCAAGATGGGAGCATTAGTCAATTTTTCTTTCAAAGTGTCAAAAGCATTTTGTTGTGCTTCTCCCCAATGAAAGACCACATCCTTTTTCACTATGTCATTGAGTGGTGTGGCAATGGTACCAAAGTTTGGGAAAAATCTTCTATAGAAAGAAGCAAGTCCATGAAAACTTCGGACCTCATTCAAAGATTTCGGTGTAGGCCAATTTTGAATGGCCATCACCTTTGTTTTGTCCACATGGACCCCTTTGCAACTCACAACAAACCCTAGGAATTCTATATGATCAAGAGCAAACATACATTTAGCAAGGTTAGCATACAAATGTTCCTTCCTAAGGGTTTCTAAAACTTGCCTAACATGCAATCTATGGTCATTCAAAGATAAGCTATAAATGAGAATGTCATCAAAGTAAACAACAACAAACTTACCAATGAAAGGTCTAAGAACATGATGCATGAGGCGCATGAAAGTACTTGGTGCATTAGTTAGACCAAAAGGCATAACTAACCACTCATATAAACCAAAGTTGGTCTTAAAAGCCGTCTTCCATTCATCACCCGGTTTGATACGGATTTGATTGTAGCCGCTTTTAAGATCAATCTTTGAAAAGATTTTTGAACCATGTAATTCATCCAACAAATCATCTAGTGATGGAGATCAAGCCCAAGAGAACATGGAGGCCACTCATCAAGCTCAAGAAGAGGTGGAGGCACAAATGGAGGATGCCCATGGAGGTCAAAGTCAACCTCAAAGGATTACAAGAAGCATGTTCAAAGCCTTGGGAGCAAGAGGACATTTATTTTCTCTTTTTGTAGTGTCTTTAGTTGAAGGTGCTTAGAGGGAAACCTTAGAAACCTCTTTTGTTATAGCATCTTTTAGGTTTTAAATAGGACCTTAGGGGGGTGTATTAGTAGATAGGTGTAGGAGTAGAAAAGGGGGTGCCAAAGTGAAGGAAGGGATCACACCTTCCTTGCTTAGGCAAATTAGCGCCGGTTCTAGTGGCTTTTGGAGGGAGTTTTTGAATTGTTTAGCTTTCATTTTTCAGCACCTTAGGCTATAAATAGAGGTGCCTTCCTTGTAAATTTTAGATTGGAATTTTATCTAAAGAAACTATACTCAAAATTGGAGTGAGCATTTGGAGAGCTTTGAGCTTCTTCTCTAGTCTTATCTTGAAGGACCATGGTTTCCTCAAGTGGCGGCTTCCACACTCATCTAGGAGCATCCATTCTTCTAGTGGCGTGATCATCCAACCATTCCTCCATCTTCATGAGCATTCTCTTCTCCTTCCTTTCTTCTCTTTCAATTACTCTTGTTGTCTTGTGTTCTTGAGCATGTTTTGGTTCGGCTATTCCTTTTTCCAGCATCTATTTTCTTTTTGTTCTTAAATCTGTTCGGTTCTTTTGTTTAAGTTTCAATTTCTGTTCGGTTTGTTCTTTTCCTTCTCCTTTGTTGATTCAATTTGACAATATTTGGTTCATCCAAATGAGTTTGGGATTTGGTACTTGTTTTGGTGAGTTCTTGATCTTAGAACTATGATCCAACTTCTAAGAAAGTGCCTCTACATTTTCCAGCTCAAGGTGATTCCTCAAAGTGTCAAGAATCTTGTTCTTTGTGGCTATTGGAATCACATCATGTGGTATCATGAGTCTTAGGTTCATTCTTGTTTAATTGTTGAGTTGTGTGCACTTTAATTTCAAGAGCTCTTTAATTTTCTTGCAATTTAAGTTTCTGTTTTAGAATTTTAATTGAGTATTCTTGCTGTTTTTCTTTTGCTCCAAGTGTTTGTGGAAAGGTTTATGGCACTCATAATTCTTATGAGTATGGTTGCTCTTTTGGAATGGCATTATCCTTCCTAGAGTTTACCTTAAGCTTCCTTTCACTTGTTACAATTTGTGATGTGTCTTTTAATTTTTGAATCATGTCAAGTTTTGTCTTAGTCATGTTATTCCATATATGTCATTACTTCTAGTAGTATTTTTATTGTTTTGATTGTTTCTTGCTTTGGTGTCATATAATTTTCTGAATTGATGTTGATCCTTTGTGCATTTTCTTTTTAGAATTGAGTTCATACTTGTATTCTAGACCTATACAAGTTCCAATACATCATTTTCTATTATGTCTTTGCTAGTTCATCATTCTGTTTTTTTTATTCCTATTAGGATTCCTCTGTTTCTGAAAAGAGTGCTTACTGTTTTTCCTTATTGCAACTGATTTACGTACTGTAAAATTCTGAAATTCTGGATTTGAGATATTCAAAGTGTTAGAAAAGAATAGAAAAAAGAATCATTCAAAAATATGAAGTACACAAAAATGATAAATAAAATAAAAAAAGTGTACATTCCTGCCGAAAAAAATACGGTAATCTGGCAGTGATTTTAAAAAATTTATTTCTCTCAATTGGCTTACTGTTTTTAATTGATTCCAGTGCCATTATTGAGTTAACATCTTGAAGTTTCGGTGGTTTAAATTTCATAATCCAGTTCGCTCTACATCGTTCCAGTTAAATCAGTGAATATCAAGCACAGTTTGCATAAAAAATATTTTCCAGTAGCTAATATTTTTTTGTTTTCTTCATCTACTCTAGTGCTTTTCCTTAGGTATTCTTTTGTGTGCCTACTTTTCTCATTGAGTTCTTTATTTTCTTGATTGTCTTTCATTCTTATTCTTTGAGTTTGTCTTATATATAGTATTCCTTTTGCAATTACCTTTCCTTGCTTATACCTTTTCTTGTTTGTCTTTATTGTTTCTTTGGTTTTGTGGTGGTTTGCTCTTAAGATTGGTGTGCTTGCTTTGACATATTTCATTTGAGGATTCCAAGGCCTCAAGATCAGATTGGTGCAAGAACATTATTTCTTTGAGAGTGATATCTTTTCAGCCTTAAATTCACTTCGGCAGTTTCAATTGGAAAGCTCACTGTTTTTGTTAATTTTTAACTTGTTTGCTGTTTTGTGTGTTTGCTGTTTTTTAATTACAAAAGGCTGGATCTTCAAGTGATGCATCCTCCAAGCAGAATTCTCCTTCCAAAGCTTCAATTCTTGGTGAATTACATGAAGCTCAAAGAACAATTAGAAGGTTGGAAGAGAAATTGCAAAAGATGGAGGTCAAACAAAGTAGACCATCTCCTTCTATCCATGATGGACATCATTCTCATAGACCATCTTCAAGAGCTTCTTCAAATGATGTTGGCCGTGAAGATGAGCATAGGAGAAGGAGACCTCCACCCCAAGTCCATGGACAAAGACATCATCACCAAGGGGAAAGAATTCACTACGGCAATGGCTTCTACCATGATGCAAAGTCCAAGCTTCCTTCGGTCAAACTACCTTGCTTTAATGGTTGTAGTGATCCAAATGTGTATTTAGATTGGGAGGCTAAGTGTGAACAAATTTTTGAGATCCAAGATGAGCATAAGCTCAAGCTAGCCACCCTAGAGTTTAGTGATTATGCCATGAAATGGTGGCATGGAATTGTAAAGGACATTATCTATCACAAGGGTCCTCCCGTGGACTCTTGGAACTCTTTAAAGGATCATATGCGCGCTAGGTTTGTGCCCCCACATTTTAGGAAAGACCTCATGTTGAGACTCCAACGGTTTCAACAAGGCACGCTAAATGTGGATGAATATTATAAGGAGCTTGAGACGCTTGTGCTTAAAATTGAATTAGAAGAAAGTGAAGAAGCCATGGTTGCTAGGTTTGTGAGTGGTCTTAGGAAGGATATCCAAGACATTGTTGAGTTACAAGAGTATTCATCATTGGGCTCTTTAGTTCATCTTGCAATGAAGGTGGAAGCCCAACTTGCTAAGAAAAACTCTTTTAAAAATGCTTCCAATAATGGATACTACTCCAAGTCTTGGAGAAACAAAACTTCTTTTTCAAAACATCCTTCCAAAGATTCTTCTTTCAAACCCAAGGAATCTAAGCCATCAACATCTAGACCAAAGTCTCCCACTAGAACATCTAACACTAAATGCTTTAAAGGTATGGGTTATGGTCATATTGCTGCAAATTGTCCTTCAAAACGAAGTATGTACATGCATGAGGGCATTGTAGTTAGTGAGCATGATTCGGATTCTTCAAAGCATTCATTGCATTCTCATGCATCTAGTGAGGAAGAGAGTGAATGTCCACTTGAAGGGGATTTGTTAGTTGTGAGAAGACTTCTTGGACAAGTTTCACAACCTTTTGATGAAAGTCAAAGGGAAAATATTTTCCATACAAGATGTCTTATTCAAAACAACATTTGTTCCTTGATAGTGGATGGGGGTAGTTGTGCAAATGTGGCTAGTACAAGAGTAGTAGATAAGCTTGGATTGCCTACTATCTCTCATACAAAGCCCTACAAATTACAATGGCTTAGTGAAGTAGGAGAAATAATTGTTAATAAACAAGTCCTCATCCATTTCTCCATTGGAAAATACAAAGATGAGGTATTATGTGATGTTGTGCCCATGGAAGCCACTCATGTTCTTTTGGGAAGGCCTTGGCAATTTGATAGAAAAGTTTTACATGATGGCTTTACCAACAAATTATCTTTTGAATTCCATGGTCACAAGGTTACTTTAAAATCTCTCTCTCCAAGAGAAGTCCATGAGGACCAAGTTATCATGAAGAAAAAGAGGGAGAGTGAAAAAGATAAAAAAGATAAAAAAGATAAGAGTTCTAAGCCTACACTCCTTGTGTCTAGGCGTGACATTGAAAGGGAAATAGTGGCTCATCATCCTCTTTTTTTAGCCATCCCTAGAACTCTTAGCATAGAAACACTTGTTGATAGTCCTCATTGCTTGGAAAATTTGGTAGAAGAGTTCAAAGATGTGTTTCAAGATCCTCCAAATGGACTTCCACCTTTGAGAGGGATTGAGCACCAAATTGATTTGATACCGGGCTCTTCTTTACCAAATCGTCCCGCATATAGGACCAATCTAAGTGAAACCAAGGAAATTCGCCAACAAGTTGAGGCTTTGATTGAAAAAGGGTGGGTGCAAGATAGCATGAGTCCTTGTGCTATGCCTATCATCTTAGTGCCAAAAAAGGATGGCACATGGCGAATGTGTTCGGATTGTAGGGCCATAAATAACATAACCATTAAGTATAGGCATCCCATACCTAGATTAGATGATTTGTTGGATGAATTACATGGTTCAAAAATCTTTTCAAAGATTGATCTTAAAAGCGGCTACAATCAAATCCGTATCAAACCGGGTGATGAATGGAAGACGGCTTTTAAGACCAACTTTGGTTTATATGAGTGGTTAGTTATGCCTTTTGGTTTAACTAATGCACCAAGTACCTTCATGCGCCTCATGCATCATGTTCTTAGACCTTTCATTGGTAAGTTTGTTGTGGTTTACTTTGATGACATTCTCATTTATAGCTTATCTTTGAATGACCATAGGTTGCATGTTAGGCAAGTTTTGGAAACCCTTAGGAAGGAACATTTGTATGCTAACCTTGCTAAATGTATGTTTGCTCTTGATCATATAGAATTCCTAGGGTTTGTTGTGAGTTGTAAAGGGGTCCATGTGGACAAAACCAAGGTGGTGGCCATTCAAAATTGGCCTACACCGAAATCTTTGAATGAGGTCCGAAGTTTTCATGGGCTTGCTTCTTTCTATAGAAGATTTGTCCCAAACTTTGGTACCATTGCCGCACCACTCAATGACATAGTGAAAAAGGATGTGGTCTTTCATTGGGGAGAAGCACAACAAAATGCTTTTGATACTTTGAAAGAAAAATTGACTAATGCTCCCATCTTGGCCCTTCCTAATTTCACTAAGACATTTGAGATTGAGTGTGATGCTTCAAGCATAGGTATTGGGGCTGTTCTCCTTCAAGAGGGCCACCCCATAGCCTATTTTAGTGAGAAATTGAAGGGAAGTCATCTCAACTATTCCACCTATGATAAGGAATTATATGCACTTGTTAGGGCTTTGTTTACTTGGCAACACTATCTTTTTCCCAAAGAGTTTGTGATACATAGTGATCATGAATCTCTTAAATATTTGAAAAGCCAAAACAAACTTAACAAGAGGCATGCTAAGTGGGTGGAATTCATTGAGCAATTTCCTTATGTGATCAAACACAAGCAAGGCAAAATAAATATTGTGGCAGATGCTCTTTCTAGAAGATACACCTTGCTAAATCTTTTAACCTCTCAATATCTTGGTTTTGATCACATTAAGGAACTTTATCATGATGACCTTGATTTTTCTCTCCTCTATCAAGAGTGTCTTAAGGGAGGACACAAAGATTTTTTTATTCAAGATGGCTTTCTTTTTAAAGGAAAACGTCTTTGTGTTCCCCAATGCTCTATTAGATTATCTCTTGTTAAAGAAGCTCATGAGGGGGGCTTAATGGGACATTTTGGGGTTGCTAAAACTTTGGATGTGTTGCATGAACCTTTCCTTTGGCCTCATATGCATAAACATGTTCATAGTTTGTGTGATAAATGCATAGCTTGCTGCAAAGCTAAATCTAAGATGCATCCCCATGGTCTTTATACTCCTCTTCCTATTCCTTCAATGCCTTGGGTAGATATATCTATGGATTTCATCTTAGGCTTACCCAAGACATCAAAGGGAAAGGACTCCATTTTTGTGGTAATGGATCGTTTTTCAAAGATGGCTCACTTTATTCCTTGCCACAAAGTGGATGATGCATGCCACATTTCAAACCTCTTCTTCCAAGAAGTGGTTCGCTTGCATGGGATTCCTAGGTCTATAGTGTCCGATAGAGATCCTAAGTTCTTGAGTCACTTTTGGAAGACCTTGTGGGGCAAGCTTGGAACTAAGCTTTTATTTTCTACCACTTGCCACCCACAAACCGATGGTCAAACCGAGGTGGTAAATAGAACTTTGGGACAACTATTGAGATGCTTTATTTCGGGGAATCCTAGAGTGTGGGAGAATTTACTACCCCATGTTGAGTTTGCATATAACCGAGTAGTAAATTCTACCACCTCCCATTCTCCTTTTGAGGTGGTCTATGGGTTTAATCCCCTAACACCTCTTGATCTTCTTCCTATTCCCCTTCTTGACGATGTCTTGTGCAAAGATGGGGATGAAAAGGCTTCTTTTGTGAAAACTTTGCATAAAGACATCAAGAAGAGAATTGAGAAGAAGGTTGGCAAGTATGCTGAACTTGCCAATAAGAGGAGAAAAGCATTGTTGTTTGATGAGGGCGATTGGGTTTGGCTTCACTTGAGGAAGGATCGTTTTCCTACTCAAAGGAAGTCCAAACTAATGCCTCGAGGGGATGGACCTTTCCAAGTCCTCAAGAGGATTAATGACAATGCTTATGAGTTAGATATGCCTGATACATTCTTAGGTAGTCATACTTTTAATGTCAGCGATCTAACTCCTTTTTCTGTAGGTCTCCAGAATTCGTGGTCGAATTCTCTCCAACTCGGGGAGTATGATGGAGATCAAGCCCAAGAGAACATGGAGGCCACTCATCAAGCTCAAGAAGAGGTGGAGGCACAAATGGAGGATGCCCATGGAGGTCAAAGTCCACCTCAAAGGATTACAAGAAGCATGTTCAAAGCCTTGGGAGCAAGAGGACATTTATTTTCTCTTTTTGTAGTGTCTTTAGTTGAAGGTGCTTAGAGGGAAACCTTAGAAACCTCTTTTGTTATAGCATCTTTTAGGTTTTAAATAGGACCTTAGGGGGGTGTATTAGTAGATAGGTGTAGGAGTAGAAAAGGGGGTGCCAAAGTGAAGGAAGGGATCACACCTTCCTTGCTTAGGCAAATTAGCGCCGGTTCTAGTGGCTTTTGGAGGGAGTTTTTGAATTGTTTAGCTTTCATTTTTCAGCACCTTAGGCTATAAATAGAGGTGCCTTCCTTGTAAATTTTAGATTGGAATTTTATCTAAAGAAACTATACTCAAAATTGGAGTGAGCATTTGGAGAGCTTTGAGCTTCTTCTCTAGTCTTATCTTGAAGGACCATGGTTTCCTCAAGTGGCGGCTTCCACACTCATCTAGGAGCATCCATTCTTCTAGTGGCGTGATCATCCAACCATTCCTCCATCTTCATGAGCATTCTCTTCTCCTTCCTTTCTTCTCTTTCAATTACTCTTGTTGTCTTGTGTTCTTGAGCATGTTTTGGTTCGGCTATTCCTTTTTCCAGCATCTATTTTCTTTTTGTTCTTAAATCTGTTCGGTTCTTTTGTTTAAGTTTCAATTTCTGTTCGGTTTGTTCTTTTCCTTCTCCTTTGTTGATTCAATTTGACAATATTTGGTTCATCCAAATGAGTTTGGGATTTGGTACTTGTTTTGGTGAGTTCTTGATCTTAGAACTATGATCCAACTTCTAAGAAAGTGCCTCTACATTTTCCAGCTCAAGGTGATTCCTCAAAGTGTCAAGAATCTTGTTCTTTGTGGCTATTGGAATCACATCATCTAGTCTAGGTATGGGATGCCTATACTTAATTGTTATGTTATTGATGGCCCTACAATCCGAACACATTCGCCATGTGCCATCCTTTTTTGGCACTAAGATGATAGGCATAGCACAAGGACTCATGCTATCTTGCACCCACCCTTTCTCAATCAAAGCCTCAACTTGTTGGCGAATTTCCTTGGTTTCACTTGGATTGGTCCTATATGCTGGACGGTTTGGTAAAGAAGAGCCTGGTATCAAATCAATTTGGTGCTCAATCCCTCTCAAAGGTGGAAGTCCATTTGGAGGATCTTGAAACACATCTTGGAACTCTTCTACCAAATTTTCCAAGTAATGAGGACTATCAACAAGTGATTCTACTCTAAGAGTTCTAGGGATGGCTAAGAAAAGAGGATGACGAGCCACTATTTCCCTTTCAATGTCACGCCTAGACACAAGGAGTGTAGGCTTAGAACTCTTATCTTTTTTATCTTTTTTATCTTTTTCACTCTCCCTCTTTTTCTTCATGATAACTTGGTCCTCATGGACTTCTCTTGGAGAGAGAGATTTTAAAGTAACCTTGTGACCATGGAATTCAAAAGATAGTTTGTTGGTAAAGCCATCATGTAAAACTTTTCTATCAAATTGCCAAGGCCTTCCCAAAAGAACATGAGTGGCTTCCATGGGCACAACATCACATAATACCTCATCTTTGTATTTTCCAATGGAGAAATGGATGAGGACTTGTTTATTAACAATTATTTCTCCTACTTCACTAAGCCATTGTAATTTGTAGGGCTTTGTATGAGAGATAGTAGGCAATCCAAGTTTATCTACTACTCTTGTACTAGCCACATTTGCACAACTACCCCCATCCATTATCAAGGAACAAATGTTGTTTTGAATAAGACATCTTGTATGGAAAATATTTTCCCTTTGACTTTCATCAAAAGGTTGTGAAACTTGTCCAAGAAGTCTTCTCACAACTAACAAGTCCCCTTCAAGTGGACATTCGCTCTCTTCCTCACTAGATGCATGAGAATGCAATGAATGCTTAGGAGAATCCGAATCATGCTTACTAACTACAATGCCCTCATGCATGTACATACTTCGTTTGGAAGGACAATTTACAGCTATATGACCATAACCCATACATTTAAAGCATTTAGTATTGGATGTTCTAGTGGGAGACTTAGGTCTAGAAGTAGATGGCTTAGTTTCCTTGGGTTTGAAAGAAGAATCTTTGGAAGGATGTTTAGAAAAAGAATTTTTGTTTCTCCAAGACTTGGAGTAGTGTCCATCACTGGAAGCATTTTTGAAAGAGTTTTTCTTAGCAAGTTGGGCTTCCACCTTCATTGCAAGATGAACTAAAGAGCCCAATGATGAATACTCTTGTAACTCAACAATGTCTTGAATATCCTTCCTAAGACCACTCACAAACCTAGCAATCATAGCTTCCTCACTTTCTTCTAATTCAATTTTAAGCACAAGCGTCTCAAGCTCCTTATAATATTCATCCACATTTAGCGTGCCTTGTTGAAACCGTTGGAGTCTCAACATGAGGTCTTTCCTAAAATGTGGGGGCACAAACCTAGCGCGCATATGATCCTTTAAAGAGTTCCAAGAGTCCACGGGAGGACCCTTGTGATAGATAATGTCCTTTACAATTCCATGCCACCATTTCATGGCATAATCACTAAACTCTAGGGTGGCTAGCTTAAGCTTATGCTCATCTTGGATCTCATGGATCTCAAATATTTGTTCACACTTAGCCTCCCAATCTAAATATACATTAGGATCACTAGAGCCATTAAAACAAGGAAGCTTGACCGAAGGAAGCCTAGACTTTGCATCATGATAGAAGCCATTGCCGTAGTGAGTTCTTTCCCCTTGGTGATGATGTCTTTGGCCATGGACTTGGGGTGGAGTTCTCCTTCTCCTATGCTCATCTTCACGGCTAAAATCATTGGAAGAAGCTCTTGTTGAAGGTCTATGATGCTCATCATGAATTGAAGGAGATGGTCTATCTTGTTGCACCTCCATCTTTTGCAATTTCTCCTCCAAGCGTCTAATGGCTCTTTGAGCTTCATGTAATTCACCAAGGATTGAAGCTTTGGAAGGAGAATTCTGCTTGTATGATGCATCACTTGAAAATCCAGCCATTTTGGAAATAAAAAACAGCAAACACACAAAAACAGCAAACAAGTTAAGAAACAAAAATTAGCAAAAACAGTGAGTGTGGCCAGCAAGAATGCCGAAGTGAAAAGAGGCAGAAAAAAGAGGTCACTCTCAAAGAAATAATGTCCTTGCACCAATCTGATATTGAGGCCTTGGAATCCTCAAATGAAAGATGTCAAAGCAAGCACACCAATCTCAAAGGCAACCACCACAAAACCTATGAAACAATAAAGACAAACAAGAAAAAGTATAAGCAAAGAAAGGTAATTGCAAAAGGAAAAACTATATGTAAGACAAACTCAAAGAGTAAGGAATGAAAGACAATCAAGAAAATAAAGAACTCAATGAGAAAGTAGGCACACAACAGAATACTTAAAGAAAAGCACAAGAGTAGATGAAGAAAACAAAAAAATTAGCTACTGGAAATTTTTTTTTTTAAAAGCAAACTGTACTTGATATTCACTGATTTAACTGGAATGATGTAGAGCGAACTGGATTATGAAATTTAAACCACAGAAACTTCAAGATGTTAACTCAATAATGGCACTGGAATCAATTAAAAACAGTAAGCCAATTAATTGAGATAAATGTTTTAAAATCGCTGCCAGATTACCGTATTCTTTTCGGCAGAATTGTACACTTTTCTTATTTTATTTATAATTTTTTGTGTACTTTGAATTTTTGAATGATTCTTTTTTCTACTTTTTTCTAACACTTTGAATATCACAAATCCAGAATTTCAGAATTTTCCAGTGAGTAAATCAATTGAAATAAGGAAAAAGAGTAAGCACTTTTTTTTTTAGAAACAGAGGAATCCTAATAGGAATAAAAAACAGAATTATGAACTAGCAAAGACATAATGGAAAATGATGTATTGGAACTTGTATAGGTCTAGAATACAAGTATGAACTCAATTCTAAAAAGAAAAATGAACAAAGGATCAATATCAATTCAGAAAATTATATGACACTAAAGCAAGAAACAATCAAAAACAATAAAAGTACTACTAGAAGTAATGACAATTATGGAATAACATGACTAAGACAAAACTTGACATGATTCAAAAAGGAAAATACTCAAACATATGATAGGCAAAATAATTAAAACAGCAAGTAAACTCAAAATAAGCCTAAAACAGAAACTTAAATTGCAAGAAATTAAAAGAGCTCTTGAAATAAAGTGCTACACAACTCAAAAATTAAACAAGAACACACCTAAACTCATGATACCACATGATGTGATTCCACTAGCACAATTAGAATGATTCTTGACATTCTTAGGAATCATCTTGAGTTGGTTAAGAGCTAGGCACTTTATCATAGAAATGGATCAAGGTTCTATGAACAAGAACTCACCAAAACTAGTGCCAAAACAAAAACTCAAATAGAAGATCCAATTATTGTCAAATTGAACCGAACAAAAAAGGCACAAAAGCTAAGCAAACTGAATTTGAATGCTGGAAATTAAATTGAACCGAACAAAAAGCTAGAAAATGAAGAAGAAAGATGAAGAACAGCAAGGCATAATGAAAGAACCGAAGCAATACAAACTAAAGCTGAACTGCCGAACCAAATTCAACAAGGAAACAAGCTAAGACAAGGAAATAACAAAAGAAGAAAGGAAGGAGAACAGAGTGCTCATGAAGATGGATGTATGGTTGGATGATCACGCCACTAGAAGGATGGTTGCTCCTAGATGAGTGTGCTGCCGCCACTTGAGGACACCATGGATCCTTCAAGATGAGACTAGAGAAGAAGGCTCAAAAGCTCTCCAATGATCACTCAAAATTTGAGTATAGTTTCTTTTCTCTAAAATTCAAATATGAAATTTGCAAAGGAAGCACCTCTATTTATAGCCTAAGGTGCTGAAATGCAAGCTAAAAAATTTCAAATTTCCCCCCTAAATCATTCTAGAACCGGCGCCTATTTAACAGGCATGAGGAAGGTGTGACCTCTTCCTTCACTTTGGCACCTCCTATTCTACTCCTACACCTATCTACTAATGCAACCCCCCTCCTAAAGCTCCTAACTAAAGCCTAAAAGATGCTATAACAAAAGAGGTTTCTAATGTTTCCCTCTAAGCACCTTCAACCAAAGAAATTACAAAAAGAGAAAATAAATGTCCCCTAGCTCCTAAATCTTTGAACATGCTTCTTGTAAGCCTTTGAGGTGGGCTTTGACCTCCATGGGCGTCCTCCATTTGTGCCTCTACCTCTTCTTGATGTTGTTGATTGGCCTCCATGTCCTCTTGAGCTTGATCTCCATCAAAAACCTTAGCCTCCAATGTCACGCACCATTCTCTTTCTTTGTTTTTTCTCCCTCCATATCTCCCTTCTATCTTCTCTCTTAATTTCTCACTCCATACCTCATCTATTTTAGAATCTGATAGTACCACGCTGTAGCTGAGGAGTTAAGGAACATTTCTACCCAATCAGATTTTCAAACAGAGTAAGTTCATTTTTGCTCTAAAGTTCCTTTGTTCTCTATTTTTCCTTAGGATTTAATCATCAATCTTGGTGGAGTCAGTTGAGAAGTTTAATCCTCACAACTTATTCTACTATATACTGAATTTTTGTTCTGTTTGGATAACTTGCTTTAGGCCCGTAAATCTTGAAGTTTATCCAGACTCTGGGGAATAAAATTTTAGAAGTTGCTTGGAAAACAAGCAATTGAGGTAAGGGAAGCTAAATTTAATTTTTTTATAGCACCCTAGGATATAAGATCTGAATGCGGAAGGGACGTGGTCCCAATATTGAATCTCTCTTGCAGGAGTGTTATTTGTTTATATATTGTGTGTTTGTTTATATATTATTTAAACTTTATAAATATTATATTTTGATAGTTTGAGAGTGAAATATTGTTTTTGACGTTGGAAAAGTTCTGAAATGATATGAATTTTTAAATGTTATGTGATTGAATGATATGTATTATATACGAATGATGTAAATTGTATGAAATTGATGTCATACATTTGGGATAATGTATGAGTTGTTGTTTGATGGTACGTTAAGTATGAAAAGCCTATGTTTAACGGAGATCTTTGGCTTCACTAATGATCTATGTCATGTAGACTAAGATATTAGGTGGTGAGAAGCTAAGAGGGAGTTCATACACACCGAGTCCCACTGTAGACACTCGGTATTGGATGTTTGAACTTACCCTGATCCTTTCTATTGGATTCGCTGGTAATCTTTGGGTCAGGTGTTTGTCTCTGGTAGGGGCATACTTAATGAGTCTTCCGGAAGACGAAGTGGGATTGAAATGAAATCCAATGATTATGATTGAAAATAGATCCATGTGTGGTCTATATGAATAATGAAATTGGTATTGAAATTTTACATGAAATTATTTAAAGAAATGTTTATAAATTATTAGTCTAAATTGGTTATATTTCCATGAATTATGTTAAGGATTTTCTTTGCACTAGCTTACCCTTTCTTTTCGTGTTGTGTTTGAACTACGATGACTGTACTATGTACACGGGCAGATGACCATACAGGTGTAGGAGAGCCTTAGAGGTTTCAGAGTTTTATTTTGAGCTATGGATATGTAAATATTTGTATTTCTATAAATCCTAATCATGTATTAGGAATGTTTTGAAAAACTCCAAGTTGGTATAGAAACGGGTATAACCTTTACTGTAATAGTTATATGTAAATTATGGCGTGTTATATGGAGATAATAAGTTTTTGGAAAAATAGTATATGGAGATAAATTTGTGTAAATTTCAGGAGTGTAGGGAAAAATTGAGATGAAAGGGCTAAAGGAGAATGCACAAGAGGAAAATGGAAAGTTTGAACATTAGAAACTCGCTCAAAACACAATCAAGCAAGATCACAGTAGTGGAACTCTCCAAGGCTCGCCCAAGTGAGTTCACTCTAGTGAAGCTGGACATTTTCTCGTCAAACTCGCCCAACCAAGTAATAACTCGCTTAGGCGAGATGTCACTTAGCCCAAACTCAACTAGGTTAAATAGAAGGCGTGAGACAACCCTAGACATCATTTAGGAGAATAGAAAGATAGAAAACCCTAGAGGAGGCAGTCGTCAAGGAGAAACATCCTCGATCTTCTTTTCTTGCTTACTATGCTTGTAATGCCCAACGTGAGTGGCTAATTCTTCTCTTTGAGATTGGGAGTTGATCCTGCCGGTTGACCAAGCGCAAGAACGATGCCTCGTCACGATCTTTCCTCACCAGCTTTAACACCACGTGCGCTTCAAGTCCAGGCTACAGATCACAATATGGCGCCGCTGCGGCCGGTGGCGCTCCGACGCTAAAGTCAGCAACAGGAACACCCAAAAACTGAGAGGAAACTAGATGCTGTAGAATCGTGCTCAAGTGTTCTCAACAAGAAAAATGAGTCGTAATGAACGTACCTCCCTCAAATTTTGTTAAGTTTACCTCTTATACTTGGGCATTTTCTCTCTCCAGACGGTTACACCTTTGGACACGTGGCTTGCATCCAACTCTACACGTGTCACTATCTGGGCTGAAGTAACTTAAGCGCCATTTCCTTGTATCCCGTTACGCGGCTAAGTCTCCTATTCAAGGTGTAACCTAGCACGTAACACACTCTGGAACGCCACCCGACAAAGCGAGTATCGGATGCAACAAAGTACATCATCCCTGTGATATCGCTTGTCACAGGTGCCACCTTCCTCACTGGCACGCCATGCATGTTCTAGCTAAGTAAACCTCGCCATCGACGAATGTCCACTCTGGGAATCCCGTCATCGATGAGCAAGCTGTTTCCTCCAACTCACTGCTCGTGCTGAGACATGGTCACTTTGTCTCTTAACCTCCATGCTTTATGCTGAGGTAACAAACATCTTTACTGAACTTACGCGCCTGAACTTACTTGCCTGAACCTCCAACAATTTCAACTAAGTTTACTGGGAAATCCGGCGATGTGACTCTTGTGGCAATTCCTGACCACCTGATCTTCTGTTCTCCAAATACGGTGATGTTATACAACTCTGGCGACCACCGACTATGCGCATTGGAGAACGCCGCTTCAACGAATGGCGATTGTGTCATCTTTCTCGACTACACACCTTTCTCTCGACCACGTGTCCCGCTAAGCACGCTCCACATGATTGCCTAATGCCACGTCATCATACCCGATGAACTGGCCGGTACACAAGCCCCCCAGTCTTAAGCTTGGACTTGTCCAGCGAAAAGACTAAGAAGTCGTATTCTCGGTGATCTACATGGCTTTGCATACTTACATCAGTACTATTTCACTTTTTCGACCTTTAGCCAACCCCCTTTAATCAAACGACGCGTGGACTTATCAACGACTGTCGTTTGTTGTCGTTTGCGCTTCTTGCAACGTTCAAAACTCTTAAAACACTCGCGCCACTTCACTGTTTCATTATCTTCTTCTTCACTCCAAACTCTCGAAACACTTTAGCAAACGCTTCGTCTCCCTCGATCATCATCTTGCTCAACACACCTTTGATCATCAAAAGATAAATTTTTATCTCTCCCACTGACATTTGTTGCATTTTAATCGGTTTGCATCATCCATTAACTGTCTGGAGCATACGTTGTGGGCTGTTTTGTTCTTTGCTTTACCTTTTTTTGCGTTTAGGTTTTATAGTTTTCTCTCTGCGAGCCCCCCTTGTTCGTTCCGTTTTCTTCTTTTCAATCAAGTCATTCTGTTTATGAACCCTCATCTCTTCCCTTTTTCATATTCTTTGCAGTTCTTCTGATGGCTCGCACCAAAATCACTCCAAACCTTCCTCCATCTTCTCGAAACCCTCTACCAAAAACTCATAAGGTCATCCCTTCGCGGAACCCCTCCTCTTCTCGCAATTCACCAAGGGATCCCAGTGTCCCTTCGAGCCAAGACGAGAGACCCGCATCCTCTCGACCCAACCAACCGCAACCAACCCCACCTCAAACCAGCGCAGTTGTGAGACCCCCTTCTGATTACGAACAACTGTACCCTTGGGCCACTTCAGCTTTGCTGGGTGAGACCTCTTCCATCAACACTGACATTAACGTCCTTCGTCTCAAGAAAGGTGATAAAGCTCATCTTTCCTTTAGCAAGGAGCAAGATTACAAGGTGATCGTTCGTCCTTGTCCCCCTGGGGAGCCCATCTGCACCGACGACCAGGGGAACAATGGTGAACCCTTTTGCTTCGTCTATGCTACCATGTTCAAGAAGGTCAAGCTCCGCTTCCCCTTCACTCACTTCGAGAGGGAGCTCTTGACCGAGCTCGACATAGCCCCCGCCCAGCTACATCCCAACAGCTGGGCATTCATCAGGGCGTACCAGATCGTTTGCGCGCACCTGGGGCACTCAGCCTCCGTGGACGTGTTCCTCTTCTTGTTCGAGGCCAAGAACCCAGGTGATCGTCTATGGGTTAGCCTTAACGGGATTGTTGGGAGGTCCATCCTCTCCATCTTCCAGCAATCCTACAAGGACTGGAAAGGCAAATTTGTGCGTGTTTGCTGCAACGACAAAGACCCCACCCTCCTCGACGGATTTCCCTTGTACTGGGTGAATAAGGGAAAGAAGGAGTCTAAGGACAACTTCAGGAGGGCTAGAAGTCCAGAAAAGATGGGGGAGCTCGACAAGGATCTATGCAACTTCTGGAAAGGAGTTGCCTCCTCCAACATAACCCTGGCCACCTTTTCCATCATCGCCTACGAATTCCATGAAAGTCAACTAGACTTTCATATAGGTTTGTCTTCCCCTCATCTCCAAGTTTCCCTTTCCCTGAGTTCGCATCACTCTATCTTTTATTAATGTTGCTTGTGTCATTCTGATCTGCATGTAGTCTTGACTGGTTAACTCATGCATTAGTTCACACTGCTTATTTTCCTGTGCATCATCAACTGCTTGAACTAGACTGGTTTGTGCTCATTGATTTCTTTATGCAGATACAATGTTGGGAAAGGAGCATATGGCGAGACTGCGCTCAATAGCCAAGCTTCATAATCTGGCGGCGGGCTCCTAAACCATTCCCAACTCTGCCGCAGAAGCCGCTGCTACCCAAGGCAGATCTCCACAGGTTGGCCCATCCCCTCCTATCGCTCTTCCTGCCCCTGAGCAAAAGAAGCTGCCACCAAAAAGGTTTAAGAGGAAGACCCCCAGAGTGGTGTCAGATTAGGAGGAAGACGAAAGCACTGAAGACGGGCTAATCTGCAAGAGAAAAAGGGCGACTGTAGCTGAGCCACCAGCAGCTGAAGGCACCAGCCCCAACTACACCGAGAACCCCCCAGCGCCTCCACACCCTTCGAGTCTGCTGGGGATGCTCTCCCTTCAAATGCCTCAGCTACTGGAGCTACACAAGAACAGATTGCTGACACACAATCTTCCCCCCAACCTGTAGCGGCGGAGCCACCCATCTCACCACCGCACCACGAAGCTCCCCTCATTATCCAATCTTGTGAGGGTGGTGGTGAAAATCAACCTTCAACGCCTCCTCCAGCTCCAGCTCTTCCAGCCCCTCTCAAAGAAGCCTTGAAGGCTTACGCTGCTCACCTCAGCGTCATAACAGCTGAGAGCGTGGAGAAACGCCTTTCCAAGATGGTTGGTGAGGCTCTAAAGGACTCCATGAGCAAATATGAACTTGACAACCGCATCCAACGGGAAGAGGCCAGCACCGCGAGGGCCCAGGTCCACAAACTTAACTGTGACATGATGATGGTAGGACTTGAGTTCTCGCGGGTGGAGAATGCCCTTAAAGACGAGCTGCGAAGTGAGCACAACAACAACGCTGACCTGCGCCAAAAGCTTAATGCCAAACTTGCAGAGATTATTGAACTGGAAGGCAAGCTCGTGCCTCAGAAGGTGAAAATAGCTGAGTTGGAGGGGGCTCTTGCGGCAAACAAGGCCCAAGTGGCTAAGCTTGAGGCTAAGTCAATTGGGGTCGAGGCAGAAAGAGATCGAAAAGCTGAAGAGCTGAGCAAGTCTACAACAGAGCTTGCCCTGATGCGCGAGGAGAACAGTGGGCTGAAGAAGAAGATTGAGGAACTTAATCTCAGCGCCACGCATGTTCTCACTTCAGGTTTTGGTGCTACTTTGGAGCAGATTGCCTGCGAATATCCTGACCTGGACCTCTCCAAATTCTCCGTTTACAATGAAGTGGTGGATGGCAAGATCGTGCCTTCAGCTTAACTGTTTTCATCTGCCACTTAAATCTTATCATCTTGAAAACTCTTGTATTTAACTTTTGATTTATCTGTAATAGCTTTCATTCTGTTCAAACTGCTTTGATATATATATATACATATGGCTCTATCTTTATTGTTGTGCGATCATCTGATGTAACAGGCTACTTTTTGCTTAGCCCAATTAACTTAGCACAAACTGATGCTTAATTCTCTGGAAATCAACTTAACCTGAACAAACTGTTAGTCTATAGCAATAACATTTAACGCGAAATCAGTTACTGGGCAGTAGGCGTAGGTCAATCTTAGTATCTGAAATATCGCTTGCCTGATCTGCCAAGTGACATGTGTATTTCTATGTCATCGCCTAAAACTTCGTTGATCTAGTTCTTGCCATGTAATCTTCTTACTATCTCAATCTCAAAGCCACAGTCTTTCGGCAATGTCATTTTCCTTTTAACTAAAAAGCGTTCTCTGCAAAGCTACCTTATAACTTCATCTTTGCTCAACTGGGAGGAGAGCTGCCTTTCGGATCTCCCTCTACCTCCAAGAGCTTTCAACCTTTACTTTCCTCCACTCATCTGAGAAGGAGAGGTACCCTTTACGGATCTCCCTCTACCTTCTCTGAGTCTTTAACCTGAGATAACTTGATCATTGTCCCTCTTCTAGGGGTAGAGCCGCCTTTCGGATCCTTCCCTACCTCCCTGAGATTTAGAACAATGACCTGGATGGTGAGGTGTGCTCTACGAACCTTCCCCACCCATCCTTTAACTTCTTCCACCCTTCACACCGTACCTGAACTCGTTTAAGACGAGAAGGATTTTATCTACCTTCACAACGCCCGCAAGCATGGAAGTTTTAACTGGTCTTACTAGGTCAATATTGATGTTTCACTCAAGGGAAAAGGCGTTTTCCATGAACCTTCCTTTCCCATACTTAAGATCATTAACACCCCTGACTTTGCAGTTTCATCTTGCCTGAACTCACTTGAGGGTGAGAAGGACTTTTTCTTATGCTTGAACTTGCCCAAGGGTTACATCTCCTCCTCCCCTGGATGCACTGAGGACTTTCAAACTTGCCTCAATTTGCGTACGCAAAGAGGTCTTGCAATCTATTCTTGCCTGCATTCGCTCAAGGCGATGAGGTGTTTTTTAATCTTTTCTCGCCTGCACCCGCTCAAGGCGAGGAGGACTTTTTAATTTTTTTTGTGTTGCCTCGAAGCGCATGAGGGCGTTGAGGACTTTAAACTTTGTTCTGATGCCTCCGATCACACGATGGCGACGAGGACTTAAAACTATATACTGGTGCCTCCGATCGCCAGATGGCGATGATGACTTAAAACTATATACTGGTGCCTCCGATCGCCAGATGCTGATGAGGACTTAAAAACTTTATACTTGTGCCTCCGATCGCCAGATGGCGATGAGGACTTTAAAACTTTATACTTGTGCCTCCGATCGCCAGATGGTGATGAGGACTTAAAAACTTTATACTTTAAAACTTTGTACTGAATGCATGCGATCTGAGTTCACCGTTGCCTTAAATCACACACGGGCGACAAGGTCTCTTTTCCGAAAACTTAAAAACGATAAGCATGCAATCTTAGTGACCTCTTTAATAAACTTCGAAACCTTCTTTATTGGGTGGCCTCGTTAAAAACCCTCCTTAGGGAAAAAAGAGTGCCCCCCTTGAAAAACTGTTTTAACTGAAACTGCTTTAAACTGTTCAAGTTAATCACTACTTACAATGCTTTAACTGTAATAAAACTTGAGATGGGTGGCGTTCCAAGTACGAGAAATCGCCCCTCCTTCCAACGTCTCCAAGCGGTAGGCGCCGTTTCCGAGTGCTTCAGTTATTCTAAACGGTCCTGTCCACTTAGGCGACAATTTATTCTCCATCTCATACTGGTGGGCCTTCCTCATTACCAGATCGCCATCTCTGAATTGTCTTGGTTTTATTGTAGAGTTGTACCTGCGTTCAACTCTTCTCTTCACTGTTTCTGCCTTCACCCGTGCTTCCTCCCCGCCGTAACAAGCGAGATTACAATGGGATCGTTGTCATGGGGCACAACATCCCTAAGATCTTCTTTGGTGAACGTGATGTCCACATCGGGCGAGTGGTCCTCAAAAGCTTCTACTGACATCACGAACCTCGCATATTTCTTCCATTGTGATGCAGTACACCCACCACCCGAGAATCCACCAGCTATAGTGTGGATCTCGCCGTGAATGGGTACTTCATGCTGTCGTCCCTCACTGCTCGCCGGTTGTGAACCTGACGATTGCCTCATTTGCTTCTCCAGCAAATAGTCTTTCAAGAACCCACACTTGACCAACTTGGCGAGTTGGTCCCCCAAAGCCAAGCACGAATTGATGGAGTGGCCAAAACTCTTGTGGAACTCACACCACGCGTCTGGTTTTGGCCCCAAAACCTTATCCGTCGCCTTCTCAGGCATTTTGAGCTTGGCAGCAATATTCGGAATGGCGATCAGATCAGCCAATCCCATCACAAACTCGTACCTCGGTGGGCGATTAAACTCTCTAGGCCGCCCTGGCCCCTTCCCCTTGCTCTTCTTTGTATCATAAGGATGATGCATCCTTTGATCCTTCTTCCCTGCCGCCGCCTCCATCATCCTCTGCGGCTGGATCCTCGTCTGAGCCCATGGCCTAGCTGGAGCCACACTTCCCCTCTTCTCAGAAACTTCACTCTCGGCGGCGATATGAGCCACAGCTCGCCGCCGGATTTCAGCAAATGTGGCGGGGTGGTCTCTGATCAACGCTTCGCTAAACGGTCCAGGCAACACGCCCTTCTTGAAGGGGTGAACAAACATATCTTCAACCTTACCTGGCAAGCAAACAATCTGAGCTCCGAATCTGTTCAAAAAATCCTTCAGAGACTCCCCTTGATACTGCCTCACATCGAACAGATCGTAAGATACCAACGGCGGTGCCTTGTTTACTATGTACTGCTCGACAAACATTTTGGAGAACTGCTGGAAGGTGGTAATGTGACCAGTAGGTAGGCTGACGAACCACTCCATCGCTCTTCCACTGAGAGTGCTCATGAACACCTTACAGTAGACTGCATCTGAACTGCCTGAGAGCATCATCTGCGTGTGAAACGCAGTGAGGTGAGCCTCAGGATCCTCTACCCTGGTGAAGGATGCTTTCACCGCTACCATATTCGCAGGAACCACCGTGTCCATGATCTCTTGAGAAAACGGCATTGGAAAATTACGCGGTGGGGATGGGGGTGCAGATTCGTCCCCAGTCGCACGCTCCGTCTGTCCCCGAAGGGCTTTACGTAACTCTTCATTGAATCTGTTAAGCTCTTCATTTCTAGCCTGTGAGGCCACTAGTGCCTCGTGCATTCTCTCTTGTTCAGAACGTGATGCAGCCACGTTCTCCTGCAACGTCCTCATCATCTCCATTACCTGCGCCATAGTTACAGCGCCCTCTTCAGTTGACGGTGCGACTGAACTGGATCGCGTTGCCCTCATCCTTTCTCAATAAACTTCAGGAAATCAGACCAAAATCACAGAATTACGTAATCACAAACACTCCGAACCAGAACAAAGATTCCAAACTCTTCGAACAAACTTCAGAGAGACGATTGATCCAGCAATCAATCGGTCAACCTTCCTTCGAACTTAAAGAATCCCCAAGAAATCGACTAAACCGACAAAATCTTTGAAAAGAACTTCAGCGAAGCGATTGATCCAGCAATCAATCGATAAAAACTCCAACAACTCAAAGAAACTCCAATTTAGTGATTAAAACCCCAAGCAAACGGTGAAACTCCAGAAAACCGATTGCGACAACAAGCAATCGAACAGATATTCTCGAAACTTCAACAAACTTGAACTGTGGTTGGGAATCACCTTTTACATGGCCCCACGGTGGGCGCCTGATGATCCTCCCGGTTGACCAAGTGCAAGAACGATGCCTCGTCACGATCTTTCCTCACCAGCTTTAACACCACGTGCGCTTCAAGTCCACACTACAGATTGTCTCTCTGAGAACCTGAAAACACAATATAGCGCCGCTGCGGCCGGTGGCGCTCTGACGCTCAAGTCAGCAACAGGAACACCCAAAAACTGAGAGGAAACTAGATGCTGTAGAATCGTGCTCAAGTGTTCTCAACAAGAAAAATGAGTCGTAATGAACGTACCTCCCTCAAATTCTGTTAAGTTTACCTCTTATACTTGGGCATTTTCTCTCTCAAGACGGTTACACCTTTGGACACGTGGGTCGCATCCAACTCTACACGTGTCACCATCTGGGCTGAAGTAACATAAGCGCCATTTCCTTGTATCCCGTTACGCGGCTAAGTCTCCTATTCAAAGTGTAACCTAGCACGTAACACGCTCTGGAACGCCACCCGACAAAGCGAGTATCGGATGAAACAAAGTACATCATCCCTGTGATATCGCTTGTCGTAGGTGCCACCTTCCTCACTGTCACACCATGCATGTTCTAGCAAAGGAAACCTCGCCTTCGACGAATGTCCACTATGGGAATCCCGTCATCGATGAGCAAGCTGTTTCCTCCAACTCACTGCTCGTGTTGAGACATGGTCACCTTGTCTCTTAACCTCCATGCTTTATGCTGACGTAACAAACATCTTTACTAAGCTTACGCGCTTGAACTTACTCGCCTGAACCTCCAACAGTTTCAGCTAAGTTTACTGGGAAATCTGGCGATGTGACTCTTGTGGCAATTCCTGACCACCCGATCTTCTGTTCTCCAAATACGTCGATGTTATACAACTCTGGCGACCACCGACTATGCGCACTGGAGAACGCCGCTTCAACGACTGGTGATTATGTCATCTTTCTCGACTACACACCTTTCTCTCGACCACGTGTCCCGCTAAGCACGCTCCACATGATCGCCATCATACCCGATGACCTGGCCGATACAAGAGTAATATGTTCAAACTCTTATATATTGAGTTGGTATTTATCTATAATATTTTAGTTCTTGATTGATGATTGATATTATCATTTTATTCTCAAAGATTGAATTATTCACGATTTTGATCCTTAGATTTAATTGGAAAGTACTTATAAGGATTTGACCTAAATGATAATTCTTAACATATTTGAATGCTATAAATAAATTGAAATGTTAATCGCTTTATAACATTTGTTCATAATGATAATGAATTTTTATAAATATGCGAGGAATCAATATTTAGGAGACTTTTAATAATTTTGTACGTTAGAAATTGATATGGATGATTTTTATGTGTATCGATATTAATCAAGATTGCATATTATAATATTTTTAAAAATACAGAAGAGTGAGAAGGATGAACCCAAATCCAAATTTTCCCAATTGACTCATACACATCTTTTACTTTGTTTTATTTAATTTCTTGCAAACTCATCATACACCTTTCAACAAACTTTTACATATTTTCTTATATTTAGTGAATATTATACTTGAGAATTTAACTGTTCCTTGTGGGTTCGATATCCATCCTTATGGACAAGTTTATTACTTCTGACACGATACACTTGTCATAAAATAGTCATCATGTTTTTGGCGTAGTTGTCGGGAAACAATTTTATTTTTTGAGTACAAATTCTTAAGTATTGTGAATATTTTTATTTTTATTGTTTTTGTTTATTTTTTTAATTTTTGTTTTATTTTATTTCATTTTCAGATTTTTATTTAATTTTATAATTTATTGTTTTACTGCTAGTTACACCTTGTGCTAATTCTTGAGTGAGTTGTCTTATATGATATTAAGAAGACAAGTTTCCAAAGACCAATTACAATTTGAATCAGAGATTTAAAAGCCAACTCAGAAGAACATGGTTAAGAAGAGAAAAGAAAAACAAGGAGAAGTTACAGAAGAATCCTCAACCACTTATCCACTTCCCATTGAATTTGTTCAAGAAAGTATTATGGCTAAAAAGCAACCACCACAGCCCAGGAGAACACTTGATGATTATGGTATGCAGAAGGGTCCAAGGCATTTTTCTAGTATTGTAATACCTGCTATCACCAAGGCCTTGGAGATTAAATATGCATTCCTCAGTCTTATCAGTACCTATCAATTTACAACAATGGACCATTGGGATCCATATACACATTTGTCTACATTCTATGAATTGGTGGGAACAATGGACTTTCAATCAAGTGATATTGAAAATGTTTATCTGCATTTTTTACCTTTCTCATTCGCAGAAAAAGATAAGGAATGACTCAAATCACATCCAAATGAGAACCTTTCCAGTTGGAAGGATGTAGAGGAAAAATTCTTACAAAGATTTTTTCCATTATCTCGCTACATCAAAGCAAAGTCTGATATTTCGATGTTCAGACTGTTAGAATTGTAGGCCTTAAACAAGAGGGGGGTGAATTGTTTTTAAAATATTTTCGCAAATATTGAAGGTGGAATGAAAGCCAATGAAGAATCAAAGAACAAGAAATCAGTTCAACCAAGAAAAAAACTTGTTTTAATATTTCCTGAAAAACCGGTTGTTTATGCGAATCAACCGGTTGTTTTTATTAGCAATTTATAAAAACTAAACTAAAGACAAATTTAAAGGAGATAGGGGATAGAAAGATCACACAACAAGTTTATGCTGGTTCACTCTATACCAAGAGCTACATCCAGTCCCTAGAAACCACTAGGTATTCAACTAAGCTATAAAAAACATTGATTACAAACCACACACACCCAAGAGATGATCTTAACCCCTTCAAGAACTCACACACCTTTGGCAAACAACACACCATAAATCAGAACACCCTCTGAATCAACACATGTTCTCATAGAAATACAATTGTCAAGAGAGAAAAGGAATGATCACACTTGATACAATCACAGATTGAATAGACAAATTACAAACCAATCTTATTCCACTCTTTGAAAGAATCCAAAGCTTGAAGCAATCTTGGAAAACTTGATCTGAAAGTGTTCTATTGAAATATCTCACAACCAAGAGCGTAAAAAAAAATATATACTTCAATTAGTTGTTAAAAACATTTAATGCAAGAACCAAATCAGTTTTAAATAAGTTAAAACAAACTTAACAAATTTTGTTAAGGATTTTCAAAAATCAATCGATTGAAAACATGAAACAATCGGTTGAAACGACAAAACAATTGGTTGATTTTCCACTTCTTTAGAAAACACTCTTTTTTCAAAAGAACTTGATTCAAACAACTTTGGATTATCACTAAGAGTGGATTAACAAATTCAAACTACCAAGAACCCACACACACAAGCAGCAGCAAAGCCTTCAAACAATCCACACAGATTTGGAGACATCAAAGCCCATGATCAACACAGACAAGGATCAGATGAAACTTTATGTAAAACATGGGAGATATTCAAAGTAATGTTGAGAAATTTCCCAAATCATGGGTTTAAAGACATTGCCCAATTGAGTACCTTCCATAATGGTCTCAGATCTGATACCAAAATGCTTCAAGACGCTACAGTTGGTGGCACAATGATGGCTATTGATGTAGAACATGCAACAAAGCTTATTGATGCATTGACATCAATAGATTATCAAGCCCAACATGATAGATAAGGTATTCAGAAGAAAGAGTTGTTAAATTGAATACTTTAGATGCAATTCTGGCTCATAATAAAAATATAACACAACAACTTGAGGCATTAACTAAACAAATGGCTAAACTGTCACAACAATTACAAGAAGGACAATTTTTTGAAAGTCAGAATCAACCAATAAGGTGTGATTTTTGCGAAGGTGATCATCCCAATGGTCACTATTCTTACAAAAATAATTCATCTGAAGCTAAAGTAAATTATATGAGTAACCAAGGAAGGCAAGGTGGTTTCTCAAACAATAACAATTATCCTCAAGGTTGGAGAATCAAAATTTTGGATGGAAACAAGATGTTGGTCCATCTTACAAGCAAGGACCTTTTCAACAAAAACAACAACCACTATATCCTTCAGTTCCAGAAAGACTAAGCAAAGTTGAAGACACCTTGGAAAAATATATGAAAGCATCTCTAGACAATCAAAAGAATAATGAATCAACAATCAGAAATTTAGAAACGCAGGTGGGGAAGATTGGCAGAGTGGTCAATTTTCAGCCAACACACAAACCAACTCAAAGGAACATTGCAATGTAATTACCACTCAAAGTGGTAAAGTAGCAAGAGAAGGGAGTGGTGAGAATTTAGCTGCTGAAAAAAAATAAGAAAAGATGATTCTAAGGGGGAGAATAAAAAGAATGAGGAGGAAAAAAAATAAAGAAAAAGAGTAAAAACAAAGAGAGAAAGTCTCTAGAGCAAATTCCAACTTATGAAAAATTTATTAAGGAGTTGTTAACAAAAAAGACGAGCTTCATTGATGAAAAGAATATAGAGTTGAAGGATGGTTGCAATGTTATCATTTAAAAAAACTTGCCCCTAAAATCTAAAGACCCAGGAAGTTTTACTATCTCAATACCTATAGGTGTTTTATCTGTGGACAAGGCTTTATTTGGTTTAAGGACAAGTATAAATTTAATGTCTTTGGCTATGCTGAAGAAAATAGGTGATTTGGAGATTAAACCCACCAGGATGACATTATAGTTAGCTGATAAAACAATCAAGTATCCGTATGGTACGGTTGAAGATGTTCTATTAAGGTGAATAATTTCATATTTCCTGTGGATTTTGTTGTAACGGACATATAATAAGACAAGGAGGTTCCTATGATACTTGCCAGATCTTTCATGAAAATCGCTGCAAATGTTATTGATATTGTTGAGGGAAGCTTAAAGTGAGAGCTCAAAATGATGAGGTAACTTTTAATGTTTTTTATGGTTTGAAATTTTTTAATATAGGGAAATACTGCTTACAAATAGTTGCAGCAAAGGAAGTCTTTCCTTAAACTAAAGAGCAGTTGGACCTTTTAAATGTATTTGAGAAATTTATACATCATTATCTTTGAAAAGCAGAGGAAAAAAAGGAAAGAGCTTGTACCGGAATTCGTAGAAAAGCAACTCCGTAATATAGAGACATCTACATCAGGTACGAAAGAGGAAGACAAAGTTCAACCAGAGGAAACTATAGTGAAGGATGAACTTTAGACTTAGGCCACCAATAATCCTTAGAAATGCTAAGTTAAAATTTCAACCTAGAAGGTTAAAAAAAATGGTCAAGTTTATGGTTATCATAGAAGTCAAGATGGATGGAAATATTGAACTTGAAAGCTTATATTCCAAAAGAACTAAGGTTGTAACCAGAAAATTGTTACAACAAAGAGCTCAGCCACCTTGATAAAAACAATCTTCAAGCTATACGACATTAACCAAAGTGCTTCTGGAAGGAAACCCAGTACATTTTTTATTGTTGATTTTTTATTTTAATTTTTTCTTGATTTTTACTAATAAAATCCATGTGTTTTGCGTAAGTTAGAAATTTTTATTCAGGGAAATTCGCCTAGGCGAGTTAAGCAATTTAAAAGGGGTGCTCTCTAGAGAAATCTCACCCAAGAGAGATAAATCCTGCTCAGGCAAGATTTCATGATGTGATTCCACTAGCACAATTAGAATGATTCTTGACATTCTTAGGAATCATCTTGAGTTGGTTAAGAGCTAGGCACTTTATCATAGAAATGGATCAAGGTTCTATGAACAAGAACTCACCAAAACTAGTGCCAAAACACAAACTCATATAGAAGATCCAATTATTGTCAAATTGAACCAACAAAAAGAGGTAAAACTTTAAATCCACCGAATAGAATTTGAAGGAAAGCAAACTGAACCGAACAAAATGTAAAAGAAAGGCATAGAACTGAAAATACTTGCTGGAAAAAGAAAGGTACCGAACCAAACACAGAAAAATAAGAACAGCTGCTGGAAAACTTAAAAACCGAACCAAAAACAACAAGGAAAAAAGCTAAGACAAGGAATTAACAAAGAAGAAAGGAAGGAGAAGAGAATTGCTCATGAAGATGGATGAATGATGAATGATCACGCCACTAGAAGTGTGGTTGCTCCTAGATGAGTGTGCTGCCGCCACTTGAGGACACCATGGATCCTTCAAGATAAGACTAGAGAAGAAGGCTCAAAAGCTCTCCAATGCTCACTCCAATTTTGAGTATAGTTTCTTTAGATGAATTCAAATCTGAAATTTACAAAGAGAGCACCTCTATTTATAGCCTAAGGTGCTGAAATGTAAGCTACACAAATTCAAAAACTCCCTCCTAAAAAGCTTCTAGAATTGGCGCCTAAAACAAAGCATGAGGAAGGTGTGACCTCTTTCTTCACTTTGACACCTCCTTTTCTACTCCTACACCTATCTACTAAAACACCCCCCCTAAGACTCCTAACTAAAGACTAAAAGATGCTTTAACAATAGAGGTTTCTAATGTTTCCCTCTAAGCACCTTCAAACAATATTCTTTATTATTTAAAACTTGGCCTTGCCCTTCATAGGATGGACTTGGGCTTGGGCTTGGGCTTGGGCTTTGGGCTTGGGCCTCTCTTTTATTTTAAGTCTTCTTTTAATTTTAAGAAGACTAGAAGGAAGAACTTCAAGTGTGATGGTGAATTGCCTCTTCCTTCATTAATAAAAACCTCCTTTACTTGACTCTCATCATTTCACTTATATACATGACATGTCAACCTTGCCTGAGGAAGAACTGCATGCTCAAGCTGTTAGAAAAGATGGCTTTAAACTAGAGGGGGGGTGAATTGTTTAAAGGGGTTTTCGCAAACTTTTCAAAGCTAGAATGAACTTATTTCAGAAACCAATTGATTCAGCAATTCAGTTAGCCAAAACAGCAAGCAAAACTGTAATACTAGAAAAAACAATCAGTTGTTTCTTCGAAACAATCAGTTGTTTATACCAGCAAACAACAAACAAACTGAATTTAAAGAGTTAGGGATAGAGAGATTGTACACAGTTGTTTATACTGGTTCACTCCAAACCAGAGCTACATCCAGTCTTCTCAGAAACCCTGAGGATATCCACTAAGCAACCACACCTTGATCACTTACACCACAACTAAGAGAATGACCTTGAACACCTCAAGAAACACACTCTCCTTGGCCAACACTAAGATTGCTGATCTTGAACACCTCAAGAACACATAGCCAATCTCAGCAACACACACAAACGAATTGTTCAGCAGTTTACAAAGATTACACTTGTTACAGATGAATATCTGAAATCAATACAAGTAGAATCTTATTAAGCACCTTGATCAATCTCTCAACTCTTTTGCAATCTCAGAACTCTTTAAAAAACTCTTAGATCAAAACTTTGTTTTCAAGATACTTAAAACTTAAAAAAAGTTTTTCAGAATATATCTAAGAATATAGTTTGTTATCAAATCTTAACAAACTCTTAATTGCATTTAAAACAGATTGGTCAAAGCATTTAATGACTGGAGCGTATTCAGTTAAAGCATTTAAAGCTCAGTCAAAGAAAACAGTTTTTCTGTTATGGTTTCAAAATAAACAATCGATTGTTTCCTCGAATCAATCGGTTGTTTTGTTACTTAACAAAATTCAGCATTCAAAAACAGTTTTCAAACTTTCTCAAAACATCTAAGTGTAAACAATCGGTTGTTTCGACAAAACAATCGGTTGTTTCAACTTAGTTTGAAAAACATTATGCTTTGTTAAAATTGAGATGCTAATTGCTTTGAGATTTAATCTAAGGGTTGATTACAACATAAAACTACCCCAAAACAAAGCTTAAACCAGCACAGCAGCATCAAGCAAAGCAGAGGCTTCATCATCCTTCAAAGGATTTTGTTCCGTCCGGTTGACCGGGACGTCTTCGTGCGCGACCTCAACCGTCAGCTAGGGACTCCTTCCCACTGGTTACCTGTGGATTCCTGCAAAAAAGAGGACAAAGAGGCGCCCTAGCGGCCGTGTGCACTCCGACGCTCAAGTCAGCCAGCAAGAAACACCAAAAACTGTCCACCCGCGTTTCTGAGCACCGCGTATGGCACTCTGAAGGTGGTAAAAGAACTGTGTATATGTGTGTGTGTTGTCTCTTTCAGGCAAAATACTTCCCAGTCACTTGTACGTAACCTTCAAGCACGAACAAGCAACTAAAGAGTTCTCTCGTAGATTTGCCAAAAGTTCCAACCCTCTTTCCAACATTCTCCGCGCTATTTAAACTACCCCAGCATTTAAAGCGCCTTAAAGCGCTTTTAATCACAAACGTAACGCACTCATTAAAGTGCTTAATTAGAAAACGTAGCGCATTTAAGACGTTGAAACGCTCGGGAGCCATTATAGTACCTGAATGCTCGAAAGGGAAATTGTATTGAATATCTTTAATTACCTGGCACCTGACTAAAGGGTGTTTCTATTCTGGCATGGCTGTCGTACACGTGGAGGGCCTCACGACGCCATGACCCCATCTGGGGGCGCTTCGGCCCGCCTGGGGACGTTTCTACGTGTGAGTCCTCCTACTGAGAGTGCTACTGCACTAGGGGTGACTTTTTGGGTGCCAACTCATGCCCCCAAGTATCTAGTCACTTACTCTGAGAGCGTATCTTCCTTCCTTTTGTACTCTGCACCCGGTTGCCCTGGGCTTGACTTTCCTCTTGAGTCGTATCTGCCCCACAGGCGTCTCTGGGGCGGCAGGAGCACCTCACGAGTCAGGCTGCCCTTCACTGATACTATTACTATGGCCTTGAAGCCACCTTTTCCTTCTCTTTATCACTTTCCCGAGATATCGGGACCTGAGGCCTTCCCACGGCGTCGCTCCCTCCATGGTCTTTCCTACCCATGGGTATCGGGGAACCACACCGTGATTGCCTTGCTTTAGCACTGTCTGATCTGGCGACGCCCTGGTTGGGCGACGTCTTCACCTAGGCGACGCCTGGCCTTGGCGACGCTTCCTCTTGGCGTTTCTATACCTAGGCGACGCCTTGTGTTGACTTTGACTATCCAGTCGTTGACTTTGACCTTGACTTAGTCAACGCCCGGTTATGGGACGGTACAGATTTGGATTCTTCAAAACCATGAACACCACTTGGTTCAACACAAGCGAGTTCCACTGAAAACGTTTAAAAAAACGCAAAATTGGACTATTCTTCCCAAATTCAAAAACCCTTTGTGTGATAAACCCTAAAGTGCAACTTTTGCTCTCTACCCTTTGCTAAAATCTTAGTTTTTTCTCTTTCAAGTTCCAAACTTCTTGCTTGATATGTGCCATGTAAGTGTTCTTGCATCTATTCTATGCTTTAATTCCTATTTCAAACTATTGCTTATTGATTTTTATTACATTTTTTTTTTGGTATTTTGGGGGTTTTAGGGTTTATGATGATTGTCTTAATTTTCTAGTACATTTTGATTGTATAGTAGTTGTTGAATGATAATTGAAGGATGCTGATAAATTGGATGGTTGATTAGGTTCTATTTGCTCATTAAATTCATTTTTAGGAGGCAAGTGTTTGATAAAATGCTTATAGGAAAGCTTTTAGTGTTAATTGGCGAATCCTTGGCATTTTTTTATTAGATGCAACATTATGAAAGTAGAAAACAAATAATTTTTTTTATTATTGACATGGTTAGGAAAATTGTTATAACTATAGTTTTGCAAAAAATTGGTTGTACAAAAAGCACCGCGAAGTTAGAATTGACTCTAATTCTCTTGAACCACTAGCCAGAAATAGGTTCGATAACAAGGAAAAAGAATGTAGATATGAAGAAATCACGAATTGGTCATTCGTCATAGAAAGAAGAGTGCAACTACAACCTGAACAATATGATATATTTTTAAAGGAGTTGTAGAGAAGAAATTGGATGAGACTAGCAGAACCACTAATTAAGTATCATCCAGAGGTAGTATATGAGTTTTATGCTAATACTTGGAAAAAGGGGCGAAGGGACTTAAGAAATGAGGTCCAAAGTTAGATAAAAATGTGTGATTTTTTATAGAGACTCTATCCGTGCTTTTCTGGGGATCCATTGCACCTAAGAGGTGATAATGACTACACTTATCGCTAGCTGGGGGGCAAAACCTATGGTTTTAATGATGATGAGGTAACTAGAGAAATTTGTTTAGCTAATCATTCCAATCAAGTAGGACCAACTGGGAAATGATGAAGAATATTATGGAAAATTATGAAGACTTTATCCCAAGTCTGGACGGTGTTCATGTTTGCCAAAATTGTGCCCATTAATCATTTGTTAGACTTGAATATTCCCAAGTGTCATTGATGTCAGTTGATTTTAGATTGCACATTTTAAAGGTTTCACTTTTGTTTAGATTTTTTAGATTAGCAATTTAATGCGGGAACCCTAAGAAGATCCCCACTAGACACGAACATAACCAAGTTGTTAAGTAAGTGTGAAGGTTCACTTCAGAAGGGCAAAGAGAAAAACACAAGTATATGGTGTGGATGATGCAAAGAGGAGCGAAAATTAAGACAAATGAAGCAACAAGAAACACACACAAGCAAGGAAAAATTAAAGAGAAGAAGATGATATAGAAGGAATGGAAAAGGAAGGCGTAACTTAAAAGAAAATAAAAGGAGGAAAGGGATGAAGAGATGCTTATGGAAAGAAAGGAAGCCACACCACTTGGAGCAGAGGGACCCCAAGGTAAGTGATGCAAGAGTCGCCACTTGAGATATCACCCACCCAAGATAAGACCCGGATAAAAACAACAGCACTCAAACTCACAATTTACTCTGACAAAGTTTTCTTACTTGAAATTCTAGGTGAAAATACATGAGGCAAGACACTATTTATAGGAATGGGTGCCTTGGTGGGCAGGAAGGGGAAGGGTAAAAGCGACAATGGAGAGGGGCGACCTCAGGGTGTTGACTAAGTCAATATTGCCCCTTTAGGCACATCTTTTAGAAGGCAGGTTAAAAACCCTAATTTTAGGTGTCTTGTCTTGAAAAAATGGGCTTGGCGCAAGCCCATTTCGCTAAGTACACTCCCTCTTATGCTATGTGAACCTACTCTGGGCTATTTTTCTATTTGGACCGCCAAAGTGAACCCAATTTATTTACAAACATATTTTTGTCTTTTAAGAAGACCAAAAGAAAGAACATTTGGTGTTCTGGTCTTTACCTAGTTCTTTTTCTGCTGAGGTCGGTCTAATATTTGGTGGGGCTTTGTCTTGATTGCTGCTCACAGTGTGAATTGTCTCTTGATACTTGGATTGTATCAGACATCTTCATTATTGCCTCTTAAAAGATTATTATTTTGTTGATGTAGCAAAAATCACTTTTTATGAGTTGTATAAATTTGTTAGATTAGAAGTAAATCAGAATAATCATAAGGAAAAAGGTTCTTTGGGGTTCCCTACTTTGATAACTGCACTTTGTGTAGCTCATGGGGTTAAGGTAAACCCAAAAATAAAAATTAGACCATCCATTGATCAGAAATTTATTGTGCATAATTGTACTATTACAGAGGAACAACCTCTACAAACTGGTGATGCTCCTGTCCATCATTCATTAATCCACCAACCTGGCTCATCATCTTCTATGGAGGCTCTGATGTTAGAGGAGATGTCAGGTCTTTGCACTACTATAGAGAGGATGCAATTAGACCAAAGAGTCACATGAGAGAAGATGCAAATAGAACAAAGAACCACGTGGGAACATGTGCAAATGCAATAGAGTGCTACTCATAGAGGAATGATTCATCTCCATCAAGTAGCTTATCACAACTTTCCTCGAGGGCAACCTATCCCCTGTATGTCTCCAGATTAGTTTGAAGCTTATGTAACATGGCATAAGGGGGCAGGTACTATTTTTCCGGAGGGACAAATTCAGAAGATGAAGCAGGACCATTTACAGTTGTAGATGAGGAATTTAATACAGAGTTGGATGAATTGATAAGAAAAGAGATTAAGCATAAAGCAGAACAAAAACATGGTTTTATCTTTCTAGTTATTTCTTTTTAGTTATTTAAATTGCTTATATTTTTCAATTTGAATTTTCTTATTTTGTTAGTTGTTTAATTTTCTTATATCTTAGTTTTAGTTTTTATTGTCGATTTATTTTCATATTTAATTTAATTGTTGAGTTGTTTTTCTAGTTTTATTTTTTCTTAAGTAATATTATAAGAACTCTAATATTTATTTGAATTGTGGGAAAAGTACCAATCAAACTTTGTGTTTAAAGATTATAACAATGAAATGTATTAGACACAGGTTGAAAAAAAAAATGTGTTGAATCCATATTCAAATGTGGTTAAGATTGTGATACATGAAAATTGAACAACATGATTCATTGGAACAGAGAATAACAAACAATAAGGAATTAGACTAATTAAGCCAAGTGAGTGTGTGAATCTTAGACAATTTGAAAGTTTCATAGATGAATTGACAATTGTGGTTGCTTATTTTTTATATGTTACATCATAAAAACGCATGAAAATGATTAAGGCATTTGTGTTAATTAGGAACCCAGGACTAAATAGCCAACATTTATGCAAATTGAATTCATTTTTTTTATAGCCATTTTGAGCCAAGAATTTTTGTTATTATTATTTCGTCCTAAACCTTGACTGATACATTTTCCTACCTATTGACATGTTTAAGGAAGGAGAATATAGATGCAACTTTTATATAAAAAAAAAAGGGAATGGTTGGTTTTAGTTATTTTAAAAGTTTAAATAATTCAGGTGGTTAGGATATAGGAATAATCTATTTTTATTAGTTCTTGATTGTTGAAATCATGAATAAGTAAAGAAAATAAGGAAAAGTGTTAAAGTTAAAGAAAATGGTGATTAGATAGCACATATGTAATGCAATAGGATTGTAAGTATGTTCTTCTTCTTTAAAATGTGCATTTTGTTATCTGAAAAACCAATACCTTTTATAAGCTCAGCCTAATTTTAACCCTGTAGAAAACCTTAAGAGTCATGTTTGTAATATGATTGTGACATCAGTCCTGATTTCTTTGATAATCCATAAACTTGACTCTTTTGTCTTCAATCTTTTAGGTAGGAGTTTTATCTTAGAGATACTAAACATAATTGGTTGACTAGGTTTAAATTCATCCTGCACTATAATTGCATCCTGATGAACCTTGTCATCCTCCTTTACACATGATGTAGATAACTCATTAGTAGTGAGTTGCTTTTACACATATTCGGGTACATGCTTTTTCTTCTTTTCAACTGCTTATGAAGTACAATGATATATAACTTTTTCTAAAATATTTGAAAGATTCAACTCCTCTTTATTTTCAAGAAAGGCTTCCTTTTATGCATTTGTTCTTAAACAATCTTTTCCTGTATTAGAATGTTTCAAACCATCAAAAACATTAAAAGTTACCTCATCTTCTTGAGCTCTCACTTTAAGTTTTCCCTCATCAACATAAATAATAACCCTATGATGAGCATATATTTATTCACACTCAATAGCCTTAATCATAGATTATTTGACTATAATAATAAATAAATCAATTGTTTTAATAAATATTCTTCTAATTGAGTTTATTTGGGCCTTAATTATTATTTATGTTATTTTTGTATTTTTAACCCAAGTTGCTTCTTTTGGATTAAAGCAGGAAACAAAATCTGAAATAAAGATTTAGAGAATTAAATATGCAAATATATGAGAAAAGGAATTGAATGCAAATTTCTCTCGATATATTCTCTAAAAATCGTGCAACTAAAATTCATTTGCAAAATCCTTCAAAAATAGAGAAATATACTTTGAAGATATTATTCAAGAAAATCTTCTGCAATATCTCTCACAACAATGTTGGAATCAATTGCATTCAATGCACAAATCTGAAGAAATTTGGAAACAATATTTCTTGAAGAAAAGCAAGAATAAAATCTGAGACTATTTGGGAATGAAGATATATGTTTAATAATTTGAAACAGGAAGGGAAACATCTAATAATTGTAAAACAATATCATAATATTTTTAATTAGATTTTGTGCAAGGGAAAGAAGATTATAAAAGAGACTTCAGAAGAAGGAAGAAATAACTTTTTTGGATCGCGTTTCATAGGAGCTTCATAGGGTTTTCTTAGTTTATTTTCTTCTTTGTAATTCTTTAGTCTTGCCTCCACATGAAATGTTAAGCCTTTTTGGTTGATTCTTTTGTAATTCCCCATTGACTTTTAAGGTTTGATCAATAAAATTTTCGTTTTTTACTTCTCTAAAGCAGTTGTTTTAATATTCTAATCTCTTGGAAATTTGGTTTTTGTGAAAGGTTGTACTTGAACGCATGATTGAGAGTCTTCCTTATCTTAAACTTTGGTTTCTTAGTTAGTTTACACTGTTCTAATTAATTTCTTGGGCGCATGATTCAAGAGAGAGGAGATATACATTCCCATGGAGTATACGTATGGAACATAGTGGGTATTGATTAAACTAGTATATGCATGCTTTACTGGTGAATTTCAGTTGAATAAGATTGGTGCATTTTCAATATGGTTTAGCTCTGTTGAAGGATTGAGAAATGATTAATCTTTGGAGAACCTGTGAAGAATTCAATCGTGGAAGAACTTGGGGATCAACCGCTTTTTATTTGCTATTTTAATCTCTTTTATATTTTCTGCACAACTATCTCAACCCCCTTTTTTTATCATTATTATTATTATTACTAACTTTTATTGCTTGAAGATAGATTCTAAACACTGATTTTACTATTGGATTCGTTGGGAGACGACTTGGGTCATTTGGCCATAATTACACTATCATCTCTCTAGCGTTAGACAGGTCTGTGTTGGAATCACTTTTAATTTGACAGGAAAACGACAGCTTTCACCCTAGTAGTTTTCATGGAAGGTCTACCAAGTATCAAGGGAATTTGGGAAGCTATAGAGAATGGACCTTTTATTCCACAAGTAAAAAAGGATGATGTGTTTGTTGATAAGACTTGGTTTGAATGGACTGAGACTGATAGTAAGAAAGCCAAGTTTGATTGGATTGCAAAATATATAATAACTTCTACTTTAAGCTGTGATGAATTTTTCAGGGTGTCACAACGCAATTCTGCAGAAGAAATGTAGGATATTCTTGAGGTCACACATGAGACAACCAATGATGTAAAGAGGGAAAGAAAGCATGCTCTCATCCAAGAAAATGAATGATTTCAATGCTAACAAATACACATGCTTTGGTTGTGGTAAGCAGGGACACATCAAGGAAGATTTTCCTAACAATGAGAACAAAGAGAAAACAAAATTTAAAGGAGAAAGAAGAGGCAAGACCAAGAAAGTATATGTAGCTTGGGATGACAATGAAGTGTCCTCTTCCAGTTCTTCAGAATATGCAGAAGCTAAAGGAGAAAGAAGAGGCAAGAGCAAGAAAGCATATGTAGCTTGGGATGACAATGAAGTGTCCTCTTCCAGTTCTTCATAAGATGCAGAAGCTAATCTGTGTTTAAAGGCATCAACATCAAGTAGTGTAAGTTCATATTCTTTATCTAAAGGTGACAACTATTATCAATTTCTTGAGGCTTTTAAAGAAACTCATGTAGAGGAAAACAAGTTGGCTTTCACAAACAATAGATTAAAAGGATTGAACAACTGGCTGGAAACTAGAGTTAAAAGCTTAGAAGAAGAGCTGGATAATTCCAAAAATGATTTTGAAAATCTTGAACTTATTTACAAAAACTCTTCTTGTGAGTATGACTCAAGTTCTTGAGAAAATTGCAAAATCCTTAAAAACAAAGTTTTTTATCTTGTGAGTGGATAAATTCACCAAAGAAAAATCAAATTTTGAGAGTGTGCTAGCATCTCAAAGTTGTGTATTTGGAAAATCAGGTCTTGGTTTTTATGCACAAAACAAGAAAAGTGAAAGTTTAAAACTGTTTTCAACCTTTGAAGAAAAACAATTGGTTAAAAAATCGAAACAACCGATTGTTTCTTGCTTCTATTGTATGAAAAGAGGGCATTCTGTTAGATACTGCAAAATAAGGAAAGTTCTTGTGCAAAGAGGCATATTAAAGTGGATTCCTAAGTTTCATAAAGTTTCTTATGATCAAACTAACACTTATGGATCCAAATTTTTTAAAGGATAAAATCTTGGTACTTAATATGTTCTTTTTGCAGGACTTTGCTTCCATATTGAAGGATCTATAGATTTTGGCTTTCGTGGATGCAAATACTCGAGATAGAGCCTTGGTTATGGAATTATGAACTGTTTCAAATATGTACAATGATCTTGAAAGACAATTTCTTGTTTTTCCTATGCTTGAACATTCTGTTTTTAAATCAAAATCAGTGTTTTCACTCTTGGTTTCTGGATCATTTTGTTATGTATTTCTTCTATTCTCATACAAACATTATGTGCTTTAATCTATATCTTTGTATTTTTGGTTTCTGTTAAAGAATTTGATTTTATTAAACTCAAATTTCTATCACAAAAAAATAATCGATTATTTTCACGAAACAACCGATTGTTTCCGCCCTGACAACACAGTGGTCAAATCTGCTTTAATTTTCTATGCTTTGGTTCGTGTCTGTGAACAATCCCAATGTCGTTAGTGGTCAATTATGCATTTATTATTACTTTGAACATATATTCCCTGTGCAATTACTACTCTTTATAGAATATATTCCTCTTTACATTGGAAGTTAAAAACTTTTGAGCTTGGTCAAATCAACATGTGATTTCTCTCTCTGTGCTTTTTGTTAGGTTCTGACAGGTTGCTTTATTACCTCTGATTTGATTCTTTTTCGTTTGAATTTTAACCCACTAAATGCCAAAGTTTTGACTGTCTTTTCTGGTTATAAACAAGTGTGAATATTAGTTGTTTTTATTCACAATAAACAACCAGCTATTTTCTCTTCTGCTCAAATCTATTTCTACAGTTTGCCTACACTCTTTTTCTTTCATTGAATCATGGAACCAACTCCTCCATCATCCAAAAGGATGAAAACAAGGGTTGTGAGAAGCGAAGGTAAACTTGAAAGCAGGTTTGCGGGAGAAACAAAATTGATTGATAAATACCTACATGAGACAAGTAGGAACATAATCAATACTCCAAAACTGATTTCCTTCAGCTGGATGAAGTAGCAAAAGCTCATTGAAGTAAGGAACTTGTTGAAGGAGCAAATGCTGAAGGGGTTTATTGAAATGTCTGGAAATATATATCCAGATTTGGTAAAAGTCTTCTATACAAACCTTCAATTTAATGGTAATAATCTTTGCTCTCATGTGAAAGGGGTGGACATTGAGATTACCCATAAGGTTTGGACTGCCATAACCAGGTTGACGTACACTGGACTGAGGCAATATAGGAGTGGTGGAAGAATTTAACAACATGCAATTCTACAAGAGCTGTCTTAAAAATCCTCTCTCAAAAGTGAGGAATTTTTTTGTTGGAGGATTAAAGCTGGATGAGAGGCTCGTTGCCTTCATCATCTCTTGGATGCTCACACCAAGGGGCAGCAACCATTCCACTCTTTCAAAAGAAGATTTGGTTCTGATTTACTGCAACATGAATAAAGTAAAACTGAATTGGATCCACATCTTTAAGGACCACATGCAAAAAGCAACAAGGTTAAGTTATTTTCATTATCCCTATGCCATTTTGATTTCTAAATTTTCGCACTATTTTGAAGTGGATTTAGAGGAAGAACTGTTTGAGGTTGTGAAGTTGTCAAGTGAAATCAGTAATGGTTCCCTAAGAAAAATGAGGTTTACCAAAATTGGTGGAAGGTGGGTGAGTAAAGAAGGAGACCAAGCTAGCTCAAGTGGAGCTCATGCTGAGGAAGAAAATGAAACTGAAGCAACTAGAGAAGAACCTGCTGCTGAAGCATATGAGGTTGGACCAAGCTCTGCTCACATGAATGAAAGGATAACCTCAATCTCTCCCTTTGAAAGACTCATGGTGAGTAGGATGGATAGTTTTGTTGAAAATCAAAGGAGTCTCCATGGGCTATGTGATACAAGATTTCAGAACATGGATGCAAGGTTTCAGACCTTGGATGAGCAAATTGAGGGAGTGCAGAATCATCTCTTTGATCTGTAGTATGACAAGGATGACTGAAGCCAGTTTACATCTTTCTTTCTCATTTCTGGTTTAATATTCTGAACAATTTCCTAGAATAGATTATCCTGTGTTTCTGCATCTATTTGTGATTGCAGGTTAAGCCAAATTCTAAACAGGACTTCCCAAAGCAACCCAGGGATTTGTCTTCATCAAATAGGGGAAGAATGTTGAAAATGAAGCTTTGATGCCTCCAAATCTGTAAAGAGAGCTTGACGCCTGTGCTGGTGTGTTTGGGGTTTAGTTCTAGGTAGTTTAGAATTTGTAAAATTCATTTTTAATCCAAAGCACAGCTGAATCAATTTGGTTTTGAAAATGAAAAGTGTTTTTCTAAGCTAAGTGAAAAACAACCGATTGATTTCTCAGTTTAGTTGGTTGTTTTACACCCAGCTTGTTTGGAGGGTTCACTACAAGAAAAACGCGAATTACATACAGATTATTACATACGGATCAAAATCCGTATGTAAAATCAACATTACATACGGATTAAATTTCGTATGTAAACAGGTATTACATACGGATTTTTTCCGTATGTAATTTTTGGCGCCATGGAACGGAAATCAAAATCCGTATGTAAATATTAGCACCATAAAATAAAATTAGCAGTGAATGGGATTCGAAGCCAAGTTTCTTCAGCAATCTTTCAGCAACCAAGTAAAATTTAACCACTACACTAAGCAAATTCTTTAGTTTTATTATGATTTTTATTATACTTATTATTATTAATAATACTAACAATATTAATAATATTAATAATACTAACAATATTAATAATATTAATAATACTAACAATATTAATAATATTAATAATACTAACAATATTAATAATATTAATAATACTAACAATATTAATAATATTAATAATACTAACAATATTAATAATACTAACAATATTAATAATACTAAAAATATTAATAATACTAACAATATTAACATATGAATCACATTTAATTTATCTATAATCTACTTGAATCTAAACATAATTTATTATATTATCTATTAGTATGAATCAAATTTAATATATGTCATACTCATAGTCATCATATTACCTATTACATTAAAATCAACTATCATATTAATTATTATTTTACGATCATATTGACTTAATTAAGTTCATTATAGGTAGTTGGTTTTACTTGTGTGTTATATATAGTAAAGAATATTGTCAACAAACAATATTATCTTTTAACATAAAATGATGACTTTTACATTAACTATTAATTAAATCTCTAATACAGATTACTAGTTAGCATATCATTATAGTTTAAACTATATTAATTATTTCATAAATCTATGTAAAAAGTTGTTATTAAATAACCCTTTCTACTAATATATAAATCATAATGACAAAGTGATTAAATAATTTATAATTTAAAATATTTTAAAAATTATACATTATATCAATTTTAATCTATGTAAGTAAATATTTGAAAATAAGATTTTTTTTATCGACAAAGAATAAAAAAAATTAAACAAAACATTTTAAGGATATTTCAATCCTTATACAAGAATCTCAAATCAGAAAAGAAGTGTAAGATACAAGCACCTATATAGCCATCTAACAAAAACTTCACAACTACCTATAATAACCTATATTTGAAAATAAGATATCAAATAATTTTATATTAATATATATATATATATAATATGAAAGTAAATTTAAATTTAACCATGAGATTTAAAAAATTAATGATTAAATAAAGAAATATATTAATCAATATATATATGTATTTATAGTATTAAAGTTATATTAATATTATATAATTTCTTCCTTTTTCTCTCTATCTATCTATATCCGGATAAAAGTAATATTACTCAAGTCAAATAAAACTACTATACACACACAATAAATATCTAAATGTATATTTATATCAAAATTAATATTAATAATATGAATATAATATTGATAATATGAATATTAATACTAATAATATTAATAATAATATTAATAAATATTAATAATAATATGAATATTAATACTAATAATAATAATATTAATAAATATTAATAATAATATGAATATTAATACTAATAATAATAATATTAATAATAATATTAATAATAATATTAATAATATTAATATTAATAATAATGTTAATAATAATATTAATAATAATATTAATAATATGAATATAATGTTAATAATAATATTAATTATAACATTAATAAATATTAATAATATGAATAATATTAATAATAATATTAATAATAATAATAATATAAATATAATTTATTTTATTATTATCATTAATAATAATTATATTAATATGTATAAATTATATTAATATGTATAAATTATATTAATATGTATAAATTATATTAATATGTATAAATTATATTAATATGTATAAATTATATTAATATGTATAAATTATATTAATATGTATAAATTATATTAATATGTATAAATTATATTAATATGTATAAATTATATTAATATGTATAAATTATATTAATATGTATAAATTATATTATATTTATAAATTATATTAATATGTATAAGTATAATAAAAATGATAATATGACCAAAGAACTTGTCTGGTCTAATGGTCAATGCTTCCTTGGGTCACTGAAAAGACTTGGGTTTGAATCCTGGCTGCTGTAGTTTGCTTGTAACATTATTTGGGGCTTGGTTTTGAGTCCTATGCGCTTTGGTTTGAATCCTAGCCAGTGCAAAATGCCTCTAGGATTAATAAAAAATATAGATAGTGATAAATAATAATTTGTAATAATGAAAAAATTAATTTTTATTTTTTTTACATTACATACGGATTTTGACTGTATGTAATACCGATTAAAATGACATTTCAATCGGTTGATTTTTTAATTTCTTAACAGCTTTTCAAAAACTTGTTAAATCTGTTTTCAGTTGATTTGAAATTGTTTTGGCTCGTATTTAACTACCTAAAACGGCTAGTTTGAAGAGCTATAAAACTGGTTACCCTCCATATTTGAATATACAAAAAGAAAGATTAAGAAACAATTTTGAGAGAAATTTCATTCAAGCTTTGCAAGATTGCCTAAGGCTGTGTCATTGGTTCAAGAAGTGAATTAGGAGCTCTGTGATTTCCTGTACACCAGGTGTAATCTGTTCCTTTTATTCTTGTAATTGTTTTCAATTTGTATTGTTGAAAAACAGTAAATTTGCAAGTCAGAGGATTGTTTTGACTGTGTGTGTAAAGGTAAAGAGGGTGTGTGTTCTTGTGTGGTCAAGATCACCTCTTTGTGGTGTTGTGTGATTGTAATCTGTTGTTGATTGCTTAGTAAAATACCAGTGGTTTTCTGGGGACTGGATGTAGCTCTGGTAAGGAGTGAACCAATATAATTTATTGTGTGACTTCTCTCTCTCACTCATTACAAACTGTTTGATGTGGTTTTTGTCTCTGATGCTATAAACAATCGGTTAAATCAAAATTTCAAGCGATTGTTTTTCTGCAAACATTTTTAACAGCTTTGATTTCTTGGCTTCCCTTATTGCTTGTAAGGTAGAAGGTGAATTAGAGAGGCCAAAAGGCATAACTAGAAACTCGTAATGCCCATCAAAAGTTCTAAAAGTTGTTTTGTGGCAATCTTTGGGGTCTACTCCTTTTTTATGATACCCTGAGCAGAGATCTAGTTTGGTGAACAATTTAGCCACAGTTAATTAATCCAATAACTCATCAATTGTGGGAATAAGAAAAAGGACCTTTCACTGTGATAGTGTTCAGTGCTCTGTAGTCTACGCAAAAACGCCAAGTGCCATTTATTTTCTAATTAAGATGAATAAAGATGAAAAGGGGATGTTGTTGGGACGAATGATGCCTTCGTTTAACATTTCCCGAATGCGGGATGTCATAATGTGTTTATGAGTGTGTGGATAGCGGTAAGGCTTGATATTGACTGGGGAAGGTTGGGGAAGGAAGGGAATGTGATGGTTGTGGGGTCGGTGAGAGGGTAGGCCATGGGGACATGAAAAATTGTGGTGTACTTTTGTAACAGTTGGGTAATATTTGGATGATGGGTAGAGTTGGGGTAATGAATAGTGTGTGTGTGGGGGGGGGGGGTATTGTTGGAAGGTAAGAAGATGCATAGAGGCTACAACGTTGTTATGTAAGAGTTGGCAAATATGGTTGGGTGAAGCATGGTTATGGAGAAGTTTGTTGGTGTCGTGGAGGGTGATTGGAAAACTCTGATGATTGAAGGAAAGATGAGGGATAGAAAAATCAACTTGTTAATGACCCAAAAAGCGTAGCCAGTCCATTCCAAGGACCATATCAACGCCTTCAATTGGAGTAAGGTAGAAGGGAGTGGAAAAATTATGGTGTTGTATGAAAACCAAAACATAAGGACAAAGAGACGAACAATGAATTCGTTCTTTGTTTCTCACCAAGAGTGAAAAGGGTGTGATAGGAATGATACACAATTGGAGGTGGTGGGCTAGACAGGGTTGTAGTATGTTATCGGAATTGTCTGTGTCTATAAGGATAGTGATAGAAAAATGACCAATGAGGCCTTCAAGTTTAAAAGTATGGGATGAAGGGGTGTCAGAAAGGGCTTGGAATGATGGGTGAATATGAGTGGTGTCGTTTGTTTCTGGGTTGGAAAAAGTATTAGGTTGTGGTTTGGAAAAGGTCTTCAGGGAGGTATCAATAGGGTTTTCTGGGGTGGTATCTTCCCTCAGCAATAGTAGAAAATGACTAGAATTGCATTTGTGACCTGGGAAGAATTTTGCATCACAATTGTAGCATAGGCTAGCAGTTGTATGCTCTTGGAGTTGGGTGGAGGTGACTTTTTTATAGGTATTGGAGGGGTGTAATGGATGGCGGATGGGGTGGGAAATAGGGACGTGGTGGAGGTAATAAATGTGGGGAAGGTTGGGGTAAAAATGGTATAAGGCGAACGTTTGGAGTCCTAGAACTTAGATTCCAACAATTTTGTCAGACACATGGCCTGTGTGATAGAGTTGGGTTGGAGAACAACCATTTCCCTCTGTATGAGGTCGAAGATGAAACAATTTAGAATCATTTCAAGCGTAAGGCCCAAAACCCGATTGCAAAGTTTTTCAAATACCTTTTGATATTCAACTACATTGTCATTTTGTCAGAGTTTAAATAACTCAGTCTAGTGGTTGGCCTATGTTAAGAGGACAAAACGCAACTCCAAGGCTCTCTAAAAGAAACCAGTCAATGAGTTGGTGATTTTGATACATCCATTTGAACCAACCAAGGGCATCACATATAGAAAGCAACCATGTTTTAATAGGAATCCCATGGAATGGTATAAAACTGGAAAAATTGATATGCCTGAAATATCCAATCTAATGGGTTTATACCATAAAAAAAGAAAAAGTTTAATTTTTGGGGGACGTATAGGGGAAGGAGTGATGGGGGAGGAACGATGGTGGTAGTGGTGGTAGTAACATTAGCTTTAGAAGTGTTTGATAAAGGCGATGGAAGAGAGGTTGTAGTATCTGTGGAGAAATGGTCGATGTGATGAGAAGTGGGATCTGTAATAGGTGGAGTGGAGTGGTGTTAGGCGGATAGGATAGTGAAGAGGTTAGTGAGGGTATTGGTTAGGGTGTCTTCTTTAGATTCTAATGCCATTTGACGGGTTTCCATGGTTTATTATAGAGCCAGGTAGCGACTGTCATGGTGTTCTTGGGTGGTATGGAATTGCGTTTGCAAATTAGCTAATTTGTGTATGATGGTTTGGAGTGTTTCTTTAAGATCTTTGGATGGTTTGGGAAGCATGGAGGTAGGTCAATGAAAGCACTAAGTTGTTACGGCGCTTTAGGGGATGAAGGGTTAAAGGTATAAAAATATGCAAAGGAAGGAATAGTCTAGAAAATGAAAATTAACTTTGTCTTTTCTATTACATAGAAATGTCTTATAAAGACCCTAAAAATTATTGTAAGTCAATCCCTATAAAACAATTGTTTCCTCTAATATCAGAAAGATATAACCATAAGATTTTCCCTTAGATATGACCGTTAATGCTTCTGTGGACTTTGATGTTTTTCTTATGGATCTTGAAGATGTGGGCCTAGTATCACTGTATGTCTCCTTGTACTTAAGTACACATCAATAATGAAATAATATTATGTGATGAAACAATGTACATAATATATCTATGAATGTATTGATAGAGATTATATAAAATTAACTCAAAACACCCTAATTGTGAAATTTTAATTTTTATTATGAAATTTTAATTTTTATTGATCAAGTCAAATTTTAAAATTTTAATTATTAAATAACTCATCTCGTCGAATAATGAAGATATTAAGATGCTGTAGACTTTATTTTTATTTTTTATAAGATGTAGAACTTTAAATGTTACATTTAACCTTATTATTACATCAAAATATTTATCAATATAGGCATATTTAATATATTTATATTGTAGATATTTTTTATTTAATTATTAACTTTTGCTTAAAAATAAGAACAATTTTATAATATTAAATAATGCGTTTAATTATAAATGAACATGTATATCTAATTATTGTCCCTTTTTTATATGTACTTTTTTTATATGTAAGTGTGTGTTATAGTTATGCATCAAGAAACCACTTTATTTTAAAAGATCTTATTTTTTATGAGATTATTGACATAATTAACGTGTAGTTATATCAATAATCATCATGTGTAACAGTAAATCACCACTTTCATGATTTAATATTTTAGAGATATAATATTTTATAATAAATAAATAATGGAATACTTTAAATTTTTTTATAATTTTTTTCAAAATATATTTTAATTTTTCCCTTAATTTAAATCCTATTCTTTGAACTGAAATGAACAAGGTCTTACATAGTTTTTACATTGGAGTATTTCTAATTCTTTCTCACAATTACTAAACAAAAAGAGGATACTATCTATTCATCAAGTGATCAAACGTTAGGAGTAGAAAACTCTCACACACGTGAACCAAGAGAAAAAGAGGATGCTAGATGATTTGATTTTCCATAAACGATACTATTTTATAATAAACGAATAATGAAATATTTTAAATTTTAATCTATATTTTTTTTTTCACAAACACATTTTCATTTTACGCTCAATTTAAATTCTTAAACTCAAATAAATATGGTCTTACCTAGGTTTACAAAGGAGTACTTATAATTACTTTTAACAATTACAAAGCAAAAGGAGGACACAATATTAAAAACAGTCTACATAATTTGTCAAATCATGAAAAAGTAAACTTAATTTGCCTTGAAATAAAACTGCTACAAATACTAACAATCATAAAGGCTTCTTCAATTGTTTAACTTTCCAAATTGGATGTGATTGCATTTCTCTCCCATTTAAATGCAGAAATATATTTTTAAAAATGGCAAAACATACAGATAAGGCCATTAACTAGAAACAAGTGGGTATCTTCAATCATAATATGAAAACTAGCAAAAGTGTGGTTGAAAATAAAATATAAACTGATCACATTAGGATCTTACAATTCTAAGGTATTGAATCAGAACGAAACAACGTTACAAAATGTATTATGCAAAATAACTGAATCAAATCATAATCTGGAAATAAGATTTTGAAAGACATTATTTACTACAAAATACTAAATAACTATCCTTCACTCCTATGGCAACCAATGATGCCTTCATTCATCCCAGATCAATCAGAAGTGCGTAGCACAAATAACCTGCAATTTTTGTACAACCATTAATGTGGTTTATTACAAGATAAATAAAGACGGAATTATATTTTTCTAGGTGAAATTGTAAAAATGAATGTAATTAAACTCCCCTTCTCCGAATTCCACACATAATTAAACTGCAACTGTTTCAATAAATTATACTAAGCATTACCTTTGAGGGTAAAATTCATGTAAGATAAATCATATCTATATTCCCATTAATATCACTAGTTTTTAAATGACAAGAAGTTTCAACCACGTAACTTGCTCGTTAAGTTAAGAATTAAAATCACCAATTTCTTATGATCTTCCTTATTAAGTTATATTTTATAATAATAATAGTCAAACTATAAAAAATACGATTTAATTATTAAAAAAATAAGAGAAATATGTCATATCGCAACCATCACATATTTATTATCTTTTCCCAATGTCTACGCATATTATGTTTGTACTGAGCGAAACATTTTTTTTATCAGTACTAAGTGAGCAACACGTAAATGCAAAAAGAAAAATACTGAAAGTGAAGAAACAAATATATATAAATAGAGAGAGAAAGAGAAAGAGAGAACACTTATATAAAGAAATATAAATCTCAAAATTAAATTATCAATCTCTAATATGTTTCTAATATATATATATATATGAGATCTTAATACCAAAAAACTAATATTAAATGACTTTATATATATAAAAGAAGATTAAAAAAATCTTAATATCTTCACACTACATATTGTAAAATAAGAATAAATGTTTTATCAAAAAAACTGTCAATAGATGGATGATATTCATTTTACAAACATTCTCATGAAAATATGAGTTTTTTTTTCAAATAAAAATAAAATATTTTTCTAAAAAAATATATTATTTTTACTAAATCATTTAATATGATAATAAATTAAATTTTTAATAATATTTTTTACTAACCAAATAAAATTTAATCAAATTTAAAATCTTAATTATGAAAAATTCATCATTCTTCTGTTAACGTAAAAAAAAAAAATATCACCTGATAAAATAAGTTACATAATTTGATGCAAATAATTATTTGACCTTTAGATTATAAAATTAAACACACTTCAATCATATAAGCTATATTTTTTTCTTTTTTTTCCCTCTAAGTTACACTCCAGTTGAAGCAATAAGCGTTATAGTAAGGGATAATTACTGCATATGTTTAGCGAGGATGAACAAAATTCAATACTACTCCTAACAATTGGATTACATTTAATTGCAGCTTTCTGTTTAAAGTATGTATTCCACTTCATTTGTGAAGGAAATATTGATATATTTGATTAACATACCTTTTTCTTGCAGTCAACAACACCTGGCACCTGGCACATTGTTCATACATACAGTCTATGAATCTGTTTAGGAAGTTGAGATAAGCATTTCTGAAAGAACGTGAAAGTAGTATTGGCCCTAATAAGCCCCAAAATCCAGTGAAGTATCCTATCCCCATGCTTATGTACAATGCCTCGTACCAATCACTCTCTTCATCACCATTCATATCTTCACCTTCTCCAACCTTTTCTCTTCTTTCATCTCCATCTCCATCTCCATCTCCAGGACAACTTCTAATCACTTGCTCTCCACAAAGATCATTGTTTCCTTTAAAACTAGAGCCATCAAAGGTTTCAAAATGTCTTCCTGATGGGATTCTTCCAGAAAGAGAGTTGTATGACAAGTCTAGTTTGCCTAGACCGTCAATTTGAGAAAGAGAAGAAGGAATTCCTCCACTTATATGATTTCTTGATAAGTCAAGGGACTCTAGTGAACTTAAATTCCCAATCCCAGAAGGAATTTCTCCTCTCAGATTATTTCTGGATAAATTCAAGGAATTTAGCCCAACCAAATATCCAATCTCTTTCGGTATTTCACCTGTTAAACTATTACTTGAAAGATCAATGCTCTTGAGCCGTAACTCTGGATCAGAAAACCACTGTTCCACACCTTTCCACATCCATGTTATATTAAGTGTATAATTATCAGAATTGGACGTAAAAGAACGGTAAGGTTCATAGTAAGTAAGATTGCCAGACCAATATATCTGATTTAGAGTTTTACTTCTATTGATGATCTTTTCAGACATTGCAGTCAAATTCTTTAAGCACGTTGGAATACCTCTGGATAAGTAATTCCTAGAAAGATCCAACGATTGAATATGCTTCAAATAACAGAGATTAACTGGAAGATGTCCATAGAAGTAATTCCCTCGCATGTTCTAGATTATCAATTGCTGCATACTTTCTCCGATCCATGATGGTATTGGACCAGACAATATATTTTCACTCACATCCAATGTAATCAAATTGCTGCAATTCTTCAGAGTGGAAGCTAATTCACCCATTAGGTTATTGTTTCGTAAGACCAAGGCTTCCAAGTTAACAAGGCTGCCCATGGACGCAGGAATCTTTCCTACCAATTTATTGTTGCTTAAATCAAGAAACAGTAACCGATCAACGTATTTCCAACAGTTTGGGAGTTTCCCCTTTATCTCATTGTTTGATAAATCTAAAGAGGCCAAATTTGCAGTTGTGCTCCAATCACATAAGAATGAAAACAAATCTGAAAATTTGTTTTTGGAGAGCTTGAGCTTCGAAGCTTGTAGTAAAAATGGTGGAATTTTTCCTTCAAATTGATTTGAGTGCAGAAATATAAACGGTTAGTGAAGAAGCTTCAATGATATATTGGGAATTGCACCAATGAGATTATTGTAAGACATATTTAACTTTCCCATATTTTGCAAGTTGTTCCAAAACCAGTATGGTACGGAATCATTAAGCCTGCTCTTAGAAATATCTAGAAGAATTATGGAACTTTGAGTTTGAAGCCAACTTGGAAAAGTCGAGCCCAGATTACAAGATCTTAGTTCCAAAATTAATAGTTGGAAAGGAGGAACCCAAGTAGGTCCAAATTTTAGAGAAAATGAGTTATCTGATAAGCTTAACATGTATAATTTGGAAAAATTGGAAAGATGGGATTCGGTGATGTCACCCTCCAAGCGATTTCCATCCAAGGATAAAACCTCCAACTCAGATAGCAATCCAATGCTTGCAGGTAGCCTGCCGGTAATCTGGTTATCAGATAAAGACAAACCCTCCAACCTGTGTTTATTGCACCATGAAGAATTTTGAAAGAAGTTAGAAATTTTTCCACTCAACTTGTTTTCTGAGAGGTCTAAAATCTGCAATGTGCACATGTTTCCAAAGAATGATGGAATCTCGCCTTGGAGTTTGTTACCAGAGAGGGAAAGAATTTCAAGAGAGTTCATTACTTTCCCAAATCCATCTGGAATGGGACCTTCTAACAAGTTACCATAAATGTAAAGCATACGAAGATTAGTAGTGGAGTTGATGAGCCAATGAAATATGGATGATGATTTCAACATATTGAAGGAAAGATCAAGGAAGGCGAGAGAAGATGAAGAATTTGTGATTGAAATAGGTGACATCAGAAAACTATCATCCCTGATATTACAATTTTCCAAATGAAGATTTTGAAGTTTTGAACTGAAGTTGAAACCAGTTTGAAAGACCAATGATGTCATATTATTATAAGAAAGGTCAAGGATCACTAGAGAAGGAAAATTTGAGTGGAAAGGAGATGACAAAACAATGTTATTATCAGAAAGATAAAGCTCCTGAAGATTAAGGCTAATGTTTGACAATAATTGAAATGTTGAGGATGTGAGCATATTAGAAGAAAGATCAAGGATGGTAAGAGAAGTTGAGAAATTGGAATATGAATAAAACAGGGATTGTATATGGATATCTGAAAGAGAACAATCAACTAGCCTGAACTCTCTTAAGTTTGGAAAAATAATCATTTGCAACCAATCAAGATTATGTAAATAATACAAGGCAAGATTTGTTAGGTAATAGAGCTTAGACAACCATTCTGCATCCGTAGGTTTGACATCAAAATTGCCAGCAAGTCTAAGAGTGTGCAAGAAAGGAAGATTCCCAATCTGGAAAGGAAGTGCTCCAGAAAATGAATTGCTTCCAAGATCAAGATACCTCAACTGTGACAAATTTGCAAGTTGATAAGGGAGTTCCCCGTTTAGATAATTGTAACTGAGATTGAGATACCTTAAATTTGTAAGGCGTCCAAATTGATAAGGGATTTCTCCATGGAAAAGATAATTGTAACTTAGATCCAGAGAGAGTAAATGTGTAAGGTTTCCAAGTTGGGTAGGAATGCCCCCACCAAAAAAAGAATAGGAGAGACTGAGATATCTTAAGTTGGTAAGTGAGCCCATCTCTTGAGGGATGTGACTCCCTAAAAAAAAGTTGTGGCTGAGATCCAAATGTTGAATATTTTGCAAGGCAAACAATAAAGTGATATTGATTTCACCTTTCAAATATTGATCAGGATACTGACCAGGAAGACTAAGGATGGTTACATGACGTGTTTGATGATTGCATTGAATACCTTTCCATTTGCAACAATCTTGATTGTTCTCATCATTCCTCCATGTAGACAGCATGTCATAGTTATCTATGAGGCCATGTTTGAAGTTGAGGAGTTCCTGCCTCTCCCTCTGATTGCACTTCAAATTTGAAGTATTGTGAAATGGGAGAACGGATGGTGAAGCATGGAAGAAAAGCAAAAGCAGAAGAAGAAGTGCATAAAGATAATAAGAAGACATTATTATGTAGTGGCTGATATGATATGAAACAACTGTTCAAGTATATGTAAGAGATATATTCTAACACCCTATGCCTCTTATACAAATATAAATATCTACATATTGCGAAAAGTCTACATGCTTTAATTTTGCTAAAGCATGAGAAACGGAAGCTTAATTTGTTTTTATATAAAATTTGTATGAATACTAACAGCATCAAAGTCTGTGCAATTATTTTAGTTTTCCAAATTTGATGTGACTTTTAACAACCTTATAGATCGCATGGAATAGATTCATTTTATACATATTACAAAAACCAACTTTCAGGATTACTTACTTGTGGGACTACATGCTTTCACGGTAAAACACATAGGTGAACTAATTAAAATTTTAATAAATACATAACTAAACAATAATCATAGTAGACTTGCTTAAGGTAGAGGTTCGTACAGATTTGAAAAATGTTTATATCTATACAAAGGTTTAGGTATCTACTTCTATTATTATTTTTAAAAAAAGAATCATTCCTCTAAATTGAAACCTCTTATTTAATGTATAATGGAGCTAAAAAGACGTCTTTTAAAACAGCTTTGACATCATCAAATTCTAAGAGTTATAGGTAATTCAGATTAAGACGTATCTAGAAATAAAATATATTGTAATTTTCTGCTTGATTGGTTAGTGTTAAAAATTAACAAAAATGTTGTTATATATTTAGTCGCAAAGATATATTATGATTTTTTTATTTTGATGAAAGTTAGTTTTTATCATATTGTAAAAGTAACTCAATTATCCTATAAAAAAATGGATATCAAAATATTTTAAAATCTTTCAGAAATCTTTGGACACTAATGTAAGTAATAATAAATTTTAGTATTAGTATGGACACACGAGGAATCTTTACATCATTAATTTAAAAATAAACTATATATTATAACTTTTTTATTAATTTGTTATTAACATAAAAGAATAAATGTAATATATTTAGAAATAAAATATTTAACGTTTTTGTAATTGATTTGTTAGCAACCCTTACTATATATTTAGTTAAAAAGATATATTGTGATTTATTTATTTTTTATAAAAATAGTTTCTTAAAAACATTATAAAAGTGACTTAAGAGTTGCATATTGAATACACATTTGTCATCATCTCCAATCCCTCTCATAGAAAATGGTCCAAAAATATTCTACGAAACTGTCATTATGTTGTTTCATTAAAGATTTAATAACAAATATTGTGTGGACTCAGTATTAAATTTTTTTTTTGTTTTAAATACTAATTAATCAACCTGTATAATATGTATTTTATACAATTTAAATATATGATAGATTTTTTGTTCTACGTCACTATTATGTTTATTATCATTTCTAACTTTCATAAAAATAATTATGTACAGTCAAAGACGGAATGGTTCCCAAACGTATCAGTAATCGATACCGATTAAAACGACACAAGGTAATATATGTTAGCTAAAACACAGATTAGTAATGGTTAAAATGTACAGAAAATTAGGTAATACAAATGTTAATAATGACACATGCTTTAATTTATCCGTCTGATACTATAAATAGACGTAATAATTAAGATAAAGTTATATCATTATTACAACATTTGTTACATCCAAATATCAATTACTTACTTGTGTTAGAAAATTTTTAGAAAGTACACTCCGATCAAAAGTTAAAGCCTGAACGATAAATGAAATGAAGAAGAGAACTATCAAAGAGGAAAAAAATCAATTGTTCAGATGTTATCATTATCTCAGTCCTCACACAAGAACAATTCACACAACGTAACTCAATTATCACTCTTTATAATAATAAATGTTAGTACTAATAACTAATAATAAATATTAGTCTTAGTATGAAATTTTTACATTAACTTAGATATAAACTGATTATTAGATCATATCAAAGCTATATCCGAGCTCATGTTTAAAACAAAATATGTATTATAATTTTGTTATTAATTTTCTATTAATATAAAATAATAAATGTTTTAAATATATCATGTTTTTATTATTGGTTTGTTAGCAACCGTTACTATTTTATTATTTATTTAGTTAAAAGATATATTGTGATTTATTTATTTTTTATGAAAGTTATTTTCTTAAAAAATTATAAAAGTGAATTAAGAGTTGCATATGGAATACACATTTATCATCATTCCAATTCCCGTCATAGAAAATGGTGCAAAAATATTCTAAGAAACTCTCATTATCCTTGTTCCGTAAAAGAGTTGATAACAATACTGGGTGCCCTCACAGTAAGAAAGAATTTTTTCTCTTTCAAAAACAATGTGTATAATATGTATTATCTTTTATTCTTTTTTTTAACCAGCAAATCTTTTATTCTTTTTATTTTATATACTTTAATATGATAGATTATTTTTCTATCATTATTATTATTGTCATCATTTCTAACTTTCATAAAAAATCCTATAATAATGTCCCACTAAATTGTTTACATTTTAAAAAAAATTCAAACATTAAACCTTTTGCTCTTCTTAACTCCTTTTAAGTTATATTAGTTGTACCTAAGAGTATTTTTAGCTCTTTCTAACAGTTGCATGACAAAAAGACAAAAGACAAAACTATATTGAGAAATTCCTACATAAAATATTGGCATTTTACCAAAAACATGGAAAGACATATGTTTAATTTGTCTTCATATAAATTTTGTGAAGACTTGTAATTTCAAAGTCTATGCAATTGTTTCATATTCTAAATTTGATGTTGTTGTACACATAATTTTCTATCCCATTTAAGGGGTTACAAAAGAAATATAAGACAACAATATCTATTAAAAACACTAATATATTTCGACAAATGTAATTTTCTAAAAAAACTTATATAAAGTATGAGACAAAAAATATAAAAACAAGAAATATCAAATGTCTAACTTATCCTATATAATTTAAAATAAAAATATTTCATTATTCAGTGACGTAATCAAATTAAATATAACAAAAATCATAATTTAATCAATAATTATTATATCATTTGTATGACAATATTGTTGTGAAAAAAAAAAAAAGACTGTACGGGTCGGTACCGAACGAGTCAGTCTCGGCTTTGGTAACTGACCGTCCAAGTCAAATAATATATAAACATACATAGTGGATACAATAAGTAACAACAGTTACAAATAGCGTTGAATGAGTCAATATACATTACGAAATATCTGAAAAATATTTTCAACATAACAGATAAAACTGATGAAACCGAAAGATACACTTCCTTGATATTAAGGAACCGTTATGCATGTCAGTTAACAACCGATGTTCAACCCTTAAGGGTCAAAGCCCATAAACCAATACTATAAATAGAGCTCTTGAGAGAGGAGTAAGGTACATTTTTCCCATTCATCATAATACACTTTAGAGCAATTACTTACTTGAGCGTTATAGTGCCTTTTGTAGGTAACTCCCCGACCGACCGAGCACCAGCATCGAAAGAAGGAGACTTGAAGGAGCAGGGAGACTACCGACACATCAACAATTATACGTCCAACAACAGGTACAATCTAGGCCCCTCAGTCCATACAAGTACAATTGGGGCCGAGACAGAAGCGACAACAATGGTTTCAACAAGGAATAACGCTAACAATGACCGCATGGCAAAGGAGCAAATAGTTATGATTTAGGCCCTCCAAGCACAAATGGAGGAATTATGGAAGAAAGGAATCGCGAATCAGTTACAAAATGAAGAAGAACGACGCCGACATAGAGGAGATGTTCCTTTTGAAGGAGAAAAATAAGAACTTGCAACAACGTCTTGAGGAGCGCGAACGCGAAGAGCAATCTTAGGCACCACCACAAACCCGTCAATGCATCAAACTCATCAAACTCACCAAAGTTCCAGAAATACCTCTCCCCTAAATGACAAGGAGGAACCGAGAGGACACCCATTCACAGATGAGATAATTGACACCCCGCTCCCTCCCAAGTGGAAAGGATTAACCATCAAACTCTATGATGGTTCCACCGGTCTGAACGAGCATCTGAACGTCTTCAAGACACAAATGACTTTCTTCACTCCCAACAAGGCAGTATGGTGGAAGGTCTTCCCTACTTCCCTTTAGGATGGACCATGATACAATCCAAGTAGCCGAAAAGATGACCAAGGACTTAAGAGACAATTCACATTGTGATCAGTCATCTCAACAATCAAGATAAGGCCCCATCAAATATCTGGAGGACCTCAACAGAAGAAGAACATAGACCAGAACATCAAATGTTCTTTCTTCTGGTATTCTTAAAAGACAAAAACATGTTTGTAAATAAATTGGACTCACTTTGAGGGTCCAAATAGAAAAATAGGCTAGAGTAGGTTCACATAGCATAAAAGGGAGTCTGCATAGCGAAATGGGCTTATGTCGAGCCCATTTTTTCAAGACAAGACACCTAGAATTAGGGTTTTTAACATACTTTCTAGAAGATGTGTCTAAGGAGCGATTTTGACCAAGGTCAACAACCCTAGGCCGCCCCTCTCCCTTGTCAATTCTACCCTTCACCCATCTTGCCCACCAAGGCACCCGTTCCTATAAATAGGGTGTCTTGCCTCATGTATTTTGACCTAGATTTGAATATAGCAAAGAAACTCTACTTCAGTGATTAGTGAGTTTTGTCTCCTAAATGATTTTGGGCCTTATCTTGAGTGCGTGAGCATTTCAAGTGGCGGATCTTCCTTCACTTATCTTGGAGTTTCCAGCTCTCCAATTGACGTGTTCATCCTCTCCATTCTCCATAAGCATCATTCATCTCATCTTTTTCCATCCTTCCTTGCGCCATTTATGTTACTTATTTTTGTTCTTGTTTATGTTTTTTCCTTGTGGTCATCTTTATTCATCCTTTACTTCCATGGTTCTTTAATTTCCGCCCTTTCATCTTAATCACCATACAATTTTGTTTTTCCTTTTGCTCTCTAGAAGTGAATCTTCACACTTACTTAACCACTTGGTTAAGTTCGTGTCTAGTGGGGATCTTCTTTGGGTTCTCACATTGCATTGCTAAAAAATCAACCATCATAAACAAGAGCAACCAATTAAAATGTGCAATCCTAAAATCAACTCACATCAGACCGCTCGGTTGGTTCATCGAGCTTCCCCCTAACTCCGTTAGAAACTTTAAGATTCTGACTTCAAAGTTTATCATGCAATACACAACTAGCCAACCACATCATACCTCATCCATGTGACTCCTGAAGGTGAAGTAAGAAAAAGGAGAATCCTTGCGAGCATTCATGGATAGATTTAGCAAAGTATGCATGGGCATCAAAAACTTAATGCCAGAGATAGCAATGCATCATCTAGTTTCGATCATCTGGCCGGGACAATTCACCGAAAGCCTAATCAAAAGCCAGCTAAAAATATGAACGACTTGAAGAATCGAGCAACTAAATTCATGCAGATGGAAGAACACATCGACTATTAAAGGAGTCATCAAGTGGAAGGTTATTAAAAAGGAAAAGACAAAGACAAAGACAAAGGTAATCGTCCCGCAGTAGGTCACACTAACCGTTTTAGAGAGAATCCAGGACCCCGGTTCCATAGTTACATACCTCTAACAGTCCCACGAGGAAGAGTTTTGGATGAAGCATTACAAGCCGAATTGATCTCGACCTTAAAGCAATCACAGACTTCACGAAATGTCGATACATCTAAACATTGCCAATATCATTGCAACTATGGCCATACACCGAAGGTTGTCAAACATTGAAAGATAAAATAGAAAAACTTATTCAAGCTGGAATTTTTCACAAATTCTTTAAGACCAACACTAATACATATCGATCACCACAAAGGGGTTGATATCCCTCTAGAGGACAGAAAGAACACTACGATCGGTCGGGATGAGGAGATTCACGTTGTCGTGATGACAACCTGCGTCCGACGAGGAAGAGACGAAATGAAAGCCTAGTAAGGAGGACTCAACCACGAAATGAAAGCCCTGAGAGGAGCAATCAGGACAAGCGTAGGGTTTAAGAAGTTATCAACACTATTGACGACCCGATGTCGCTCGACAATCCTAGACGAGAAGTCAATTACATAAACTGGAGGTTTCGCAAGAGGCAGATGCTCTAATTCGGCCAGAAAGAAACACCTCAGGGCCATCCAATCAGTTCATTCCACATATACTCAAAGACGACCGTGGATACCCTTGATAACTTTCACTGATGATGATTTCACTCCAATAAATATCTCCTTTCTTGCACAAATATTCAATAAGTGCACCAAAAGTGTAATGCTTATATAAAAGGATACAACAATTACCAGTATCTAGGACATGAACATCAGATAGATTATAATCTTTTTCATCTTCACCACCCATCACAGTAATTTGTTTTCCAAAATGAGCAAATGTGGCTAACTCGAGTAGATGGTGGCGTGTCAGATGTTGTAGCACGATTGCATGTATATGTTTCTTAATGATTATTTTACAGCAAGTGTATCGCGTCAAAAGTAATAATTTGTCCTTAAGGACAGAGTTTGTGATGATTGCAAGAATTGTAAAGAAAACAAGTTAAAGAGTTTGTTAGTTCAATTGAGAAAATTGGGATTGGGGTTCATCCTTCTTACTCTTTAGTATTTTGAAAAGAGTAGTAATATTTTGTTCTTTGATTGATATTGATGCCTATATAAAATTCATTTATATTGATTTATCGCATATAAAATTATTAAGAGAGTCTCCTAAATATCGACCTTGCATATTTATAAAAACTCTGTAGCATTACGAATAGATAATGATACCAATTAACATTTTAAATATATTCCTAGCATAGGCATTATCATTTGGGTTAGAGATACTTTTCACTCAAATCTAAGGATCTTAATCATGGAAAACAAGCATTGCAAATAAAATGACAATATCAATCATCAATGAAGAACAAAATATTATATATAAATATCACCTTAATACATAATGCTTTGTTTGGATTAAAGGATGTGGGGGAGTGAAAGTGTGAAGATTTGAGAAGAAAGTGGGAAGAAAGTTGAGGTTGTTTGGATTGGGGTATGTTAGAGTGGATGTGTGAGGAAAATTTATTGAAATACGTGAGTGATGTGATGGTTGTAAGAGTATTTTAAATTATTTTGAATAGTGTAAATTGTAAGATTACAAATTTACCTATATAAGAAAAGAATAAATAATTAATAATTTTGTGCATATTTTATTTAATTAAAATAATTAAATTTCATTTATAAATAAACGAAAAAGAATGTAAATTTCAAAGAAATAGTTAAATATAATTTTGAATGTAAGTATAATTTTATTATTTTCTATTTTATTAATTTTAATTAATTTTGTTACTTAAGTTAATTTATTTAGATAATTTTAATATTATTTATGATTCTTAAATTATGTTATATATATATATACAAAATTATTATTAATAATGATTTTTATTATTATTATTAACAAAATCAATATATTTTAAAAAGTAAATGGATATTTAAAACATAACATGAATATTAAGTAGTTGTCAAAATATATAATATAAAACCTATTTATTTTTAAATTATAAGGGTGGTATAAGAATATAAAGGGGTACAGAAAGAAACAAAGTAATTTAATTTTTTTTTGAAAAGTTGAAGCCCGTAGTGAAAAGAAGAAGAAGCCTAAGTTAATATGAAAACCTAAATTTGAAGGAGTAATGCGAGAGAAGAGACAGAGAGAAGAGAAGCCACGGAGGAAGAAGAAGAAGCAAGGGGCGCGTGAGGACGAAGACAGTGAAGAAATCTTCACGGCAAGTGATCGAGCATTACTATTCGAGGATCTCTATTGTTGTTGCAAAGTTGTGTAACGGCAGTGTATGCAATTGTGTAACGTGAAAAAAAGTAAGCGCAAGATGGTATTTCATTACATCCTACGTGGCTTTCCTCTCTAGCCACTCTCCTTTCTCTTCAATTTTGAGAGTAACCCCAATCCCCCCATGTTTCCATTCACTCTCACCCTCACCCTCTTCCTCACACAGAAGCAAACGGGGGTGGCACCCGCTAATCCGTCTGCAACTACAGTGCCACCCCCAGAACCAAACACACTGTAAGAGTTTGAATAGATTACTCTCAAATCCTAAAAGGTAGAATTAGCCACTAATGTTGGTCATTACTAGCATGTAAAGCAAGAAAAGAAGATCTAAGATGTTTCTCCATAACAACTGCCTCCTCTATGGTTTTCTAACACCTCTTATTCTCCCAAATGATGTTTAGGGTTGTGCCTCATGCCTCATATTTAACCTAGTTGGGTTTGGGCTAAGTGACTTCTCGTCTGGCATGATTGGGCTCGCCTGGACGAGTGGATGAAAACTGGTCCAATGTCTCTGGAGTGATCTCGCCTGGGACTGATTGAGTGTGCTTGGGTGAGATCCTCTGGGAGCTTCTAGCTTAGGCGAGTTTGAGTGAGTATTTGGAGCTTTCCAACTTTTCCTTTTAATCTGATATATTCTCTTTTCACCCTTTGATCTCCATTTTTTTCCTAAAATCCTGAAATTAACACAAATTTGGGAATAAATTGTTCTTATTCATATTATAATCATAAAATATGTCAAAAAAAGTTTAAATTCATAAATTAGAGGTTATATTATAACTATTTTATCAATTAAAATCGATAAATGCCTATATTTTAATATAAAATATTATTCAAATGTGACATTTATCATTTATACAAGTAAAAAGATGAAAATGAATCATTAGTATATTTCTCTTCTTATCCACTAATAAAAATGGAATGATACAGAACAAAGTAAATTGTATAACGACCAAATTTGTGCGCCCACTAACCAAGCCCAACCTTCCAGAAGAATGACTAGGAGCATGACCTAGGATTCAAGGCTAGGTCAGGACCCACCACTAGCCGGTGTTTCAGAACTCATGATTCCTCAAAGGATCACAAGGAGTAGAGCCCAAGCCATGGGATCTGAGCACCAACTAGTTTCCTTATTTTTAATTTAAGTAGAGTAGGGTCCATTTAGCTTAATAGGGAGGGCGTATAATTATCATTTTAGCTTGTGCCTAGGCCCTTTAGGGTAATGTAGCCCTACCTTCTAGAAGCCAAGCTAAAGGGTGACATTGACCTAGGTCAAACCCCTAGGCCGCCCCTTCTCTATTCCTTTTATGCTCATTTCCCTTCTTGTCTTCCAAGGCACTCATTCCTATAAATAGGATGCCATACTCCATGTACTTTCATGTTGGGTTTGAAAAGTAAAGTTACTATGCACATTTTGTGTGAGGTGTTTGTGAGGCTTGTGTCCTCTTAGCATTAGGACTTATCTTGAGTGAGTTGAAAGCTCTCAAGTGGCAGCCCTCTACACTTATCTTGGAGAATTCCATACTCCTAGTGGCGTGTTTCATCCTTTGATCCATCACCATAAGCTTCCTCCATCTCGTCTTTTTCCATTCCTTTCCATTTCGCCTTTTACTTTCCTTATTACATTCTTGTTTATGTCTTGTTTCTATTCGATCATCCTTTTCATTACTTATTTCATTTCATGCTTATACTTTCCGCAATGAACATCATCATCACCATATAACTGTTTTTTCTCTTTACCCTTCTGAAGTGAACCTTCATACTTACTTAACCACTTGGTTAAGTTCGTGTCCAATGGGAATTTTCTTAGGGTTCTCACCATATAATTTCTAAAATCTCAATTATAAGTAAAGTGTCACCTCTAAAATGGAACAATCTAAAATCAACTCACATCATATAACAACCAAATAGTGCAACCTTCCTTGCACTTTAGTCACAACTGAAATTATAATTTTCTTATCTTTCACTCTAAGTTTTGTAACTTTCCCCCCAAAAGATTCCTCTTAAGCATTCGATTCTCTCTCGCTCTCCATTGATCATGCTTCAAAGCTTGGTCTCGCAATCCCTTGCACTTCCAACCCTAACGACGCGAAAACTAAGTGTGTCGTTGACACAACTGACTCCCCCGCCAATCAACCTTCTTTCAAGCAGACCAACGTCTTCGTCGATACAACCACCGAGGAAGAGCATGCCTTCGATCCCCTACCACACATTGACGAGTCCAGTGGACTCAAACTCCTAGGCCTCCTTCTGCAATGCACCACCATGGATAAACTCGACTTCGCCAACGACCTGCTCCCGGAGATCGCCAAATTATCGTCACCATTTGGCACCTCATCGGAGCCTACTTCTCGCAAGCATTGCAGGCGCCTATGGTGAGCTCCTTCCTCAACTTCTACTCTCTTCTAACCACGAAATCAAGAACTCTAGTGAATCATCAACCACCAATCTCAAAATTAAAAAATCTTTGTTAGTTATAGACAACCCTATAAAAGTCTATAATACATCCAACAACTCACCTTATCTCTATGACAGTTGGTAAAGGGATCTTCTTCTCTGCCTCGTCACCATCACTTTTAATCCTCCACAGTAAGAATGGGGATTTCAATCGGAACCCGATTTAAAACTACATTGCAGCTAGAATTTATCAGTATGATACTCAACCATATAAAAAATAGGTATAAAAAAATATTTAGCTTCTACGTGACTACGAAGGTAAGGCAGCGGTAGGAAACTAAGAAAAGTAATGAAAAAGCTAAACTGAGAAGGGAAAAAGAAACTAATGAAAATGTATCGTGACTCAATTATGTATGGAAAAGGAGGGGCCTAGATAGTACCTGAGACTGGACGTACAATTGCTGACGTGTCAGTAGTCCTCTTGCTCCTTCCTCAGATCTCTTCCTCCAAGTGTTGGTGCTAGGTCGATGGTTGATGCCCAGTCGAGGTGACCTGAATAAGAGACTCTGATGCTCAAGTAAGTACTCTATGTAAAGAGTGTATATTGTAAAGCTAATTAAAGCGTACTTTACACCACCGCAGAGGGTTTTATTTATAGTGCTAGTTATGGGTCATTGCCATGATGGGTCGGATATCAGTTATTGACTGATATGCATTGTGATCCCTAATTAATACGAAGGTATATTCATATATAATTATGTTGAAATATCTGGAGAATATTTGTAACATCTTTCAGTTAATCAGTATTTAACTGATTTGTCAGAGATATTTCCCGAAATATATGAATGTGACTCATTAAGTGCTATTATAACTGTCGTTACTGTTATTTATTATTTTCTTAAGGTGTCCTTTGGCTCGGGCGGTCGGTCACCAAGACGAGACTGGTTCATTCAGTACCGACCGGTACAAATTCCTTTCTTTGTTATCAGTCATTTACATTTTTAGCGTAGGCCAAAGACACGCTACCACGTCAGTTACGTCAGTCTATCATATTATAAAATTAAATTTCTTTTAGGTGATCTTTTTATAAAGCTTTCATGTTCGACATCACTATGAAACTTGACATCTCAACTATGCTGACACCTTAAGTAACAACAATCATTTTCCATCACAAGAAAAAAGTATTATTAAAAATAAAAGAAAAAAATACAAAAAAAAATAAAAAAATATAGGGAGACTAGACCAAAATCCATGTGTTAACAAAAACGGTACATAGGTAGTTTATACCTATTCATAAAGAATTCTAAAAACACACTAGAAGAAAACCTATTATACCAATGAAATGATTCTCTATGAATAAATCCTAAATTAGCCAACTTATCAGCACACACATTCCCTTCACGAAAAATATGAGTAAACATAAACCTGATTTTGCCACAGTAATTAATTAAGACAAGTATTTCATCGATTACGAAACATTCACGGTACATTAGTCCTAGCAGTAAATGCAACACAAATCAAGGCAGAATCATGTTCAAGCTATACAGTAGTAAGCCTCATCCTTTGTGCTTTCTCCATAGCATTTATAACTCCATAAAACTTAGCAACCAAAGTCTTCTGAATGTCAAGAAATGCAGAGAACCCACCAATAAACTCCCTCATACTACAACGGAAAATACCTCCACAAGTAGCAAGACCAGGATACCCTCGAGCAGCCCCATCAATGTTAATTTTAACCCAACCTCGTGCAGGGAACTCCAATCTAACACGAAGAGGACGAAAAACTTTACCCGTACGAGTATTAATACCAAAAAGCTCAATAACATTGAAATCCAACATATCACTCTTCATTGAAACTTTAAATGAATTTCCCACAAGACAAGTTAAATCTTTAATTACCGAAATAGTCCTAGAAAAATCAATTTTATCCTAAAATCTAGCATAATTCCTTATATGCCATATCATCCAAATAGAAAATTTTATCACAACAAGCTTAAGCAATTTAATCAAATGACTACCATCACACTTAATAAAAAAAAGATCAACCTTATTAGAGAATTGAGGAGTAAGAAAAATCTGTCGAACCCAACTCTAAATCCGTTTCTTTTATGTGAATTTAGCCCCTCAAAGTTTGTTTTTTTTTTTATTTCCAAAATTATTATTTGTGTCCCCGAAACACACGTTAATAACTTTTATTTTATTTTAGTGTCACAAGAACGTTCATTTAGCCAACTCATTTTTTTATTTTTTTACTGTCTTGTAGGGTGAGTTTGGTACATTCTAGTTAAGTCCACTACTGCCTGTATTTTTTTTTAGTGATTCCAGATCAGAAATACATAGCACATAATCATATTTTTCAATGTGAAATTGTAAATGAATGTAATTAAACTCAACTTATTTGAATTCCAATTCAATAAATTATATTTGTGACAGCGTTAAAAAAAACGCACAACAAAACCTTACCCCCCTACACCACAGTACCTCTTTTATTTCTTTCCCTTTCTCTTAATAAATCTCTCCCTTCTCTATTAATTTTCCCCTCCCAATCTTCATCTATTTTAGAATCTGATCGGATCACGTTGTAGCTGGCGAGTTAAGGAACATTTCTACCCAATCAGATTTTCAAACAGAGTAAGTTCATTTTTACTCTAAATATCCTTTGTTCTCTGTTTTTCCTTAGGATTTAGTCATCAATCTTGGAGGGGTTAGTTGAGAAGTTTAATACTCTTGACTTATTCTATTATATACTGAATTTTTGTTTTGTTTGCATAATTTTCATTAGGCCCGTAAATTTTGAAGCTTATCCAGACTATGGGAAATAAAACTCTAGAAAGTTGCTTGGAAAGCAATCAATTAAGGTAAGGGAAGCTAAATTTCATTTTTAATAGTACCCTAGGCTAGAAGATCTGGATTTGGAAGGCACGTGGTCCCAATATTGAATTTCTCTTGCAGGGGTGTTATTTGTTTATATTTTGTGTGTTTATATATTATTTAAACTTTATAAATATTATATTTTGATAGTTTGAGAGTTAAATATTGTTTGACGTTGGAAAAGTTCTGGAATGATATAAATTTTTAAATGTTATGTAATTGAATGATATGTATTATATACGAATGATGTAAATTGTATGAAAGTGATGTCATACATTTGGGATAATATATGAGTTGTTGTTTGATGGTACTTTAAGTATGAAAAGTCTATGTTTAACGGAGATCCTCTAGCTTCACTAATGATCTAAGTCATGTAGACTAAGATATTAGGTGGTGAGAAGCTGAGAGGGAGTTCATACACACCGGGTCCCACTGTAGACACTCGATATTGGATGTTTGAACTTACCCTAACCCTTTCTATTGGATTCGCTGGTAATCTTTGGATCAGATGTTAGTCTCTGGTAGGGGCATACTTAATGAGGCTTCCGGAAGAGGAAGTGGGATTGAAATGAAATCCAATGATTATGATTGAAAATAGGTCCATGTGTGGTCTATATGAATGATGAAATTGGTATTGAAATTTTACATGAAATCATTTAAAGAAATGTTTATAAATTATTAGTCTAAATTGGTTATATTTCCATGAATTATGTTATGGATTTTCTTTGCACTAGTTTACCCTTGCTTTTTGTGTTGTGTTTGAACTGCGATGGCTGTACTATGTACACGAGTAGATGACCATATAGGTGCAGGAGAGCCTTAGAGGTTTCAGAGTTTTATTTTGAGCAATGGATATGTAAATATTTGTATTTTTATAAATCTTAATCATGTATTAGGAATGTTTTGAAAAACTCCAAGTTTGTATAGAAACGGGTATAACTTTTATTGTAATAGTTATATGTAAAGTATGGGGTGTTACATTTAATGGTATCAGAGCAGTTCATCCTTAGGATAACCTGAGAGTGGGTTTATTCTGTTTCTCCTGCGTGTAGATTTTTGTTTAAGTCTAGCCTCAAGACTTAGTTAAAAGTTTCTAATAAGATGTTTGACAAAGTTGTTTTTCTTGAAATCTTGTTTATGTTCGAGTCAAATTAATTGTTATGAATAAAGATGAAAGTATTAAGAATGAAAAGAATCTTGATAGAGTGGAGAGGGTGCACACTCATGACTAAGTCAAGATTATTTTCTATCTTAATTCTAAGTAGCTAGAGTACATTTTAGAGATAAGTCTTGACTGGTTTTGTATCTATTTTGTGTGATTATTACTTTTAAGTTAATTTGTCTCAAAGATGTAGTTGGAAATATTTAGTAATTTTTAACCCAATTCTTTATGTGCTTAGTAGATGGCACGTAGACCACATACTCCTCCTCCACCAGTAGATATGCCCAACTTAGCTCGGGCAATGGAGATGATGGCAACAACCTTGCAACAATAGAGTGCTACTATGGCACAACAACATTAGGCCGCCCTTCATCAATTAGAAACAACTAGATTAGTAGTTGAAGCGTCTCAACTTCATCAACAACCCCATACCTTTAGTTTGGAGGATTTTCTGAGACACAATCCCCCAAGTTTAATGGGAAGGTAAATCCAGATGAAGCAGACCAGTGGGTGAGAGACATAGAAAGAATCTTTGAAGCTACTCAATGCCCTGAAGAGAGAAAGTTATCCTATGCCATTTATGTACTAAATGAAGAAGCTGAATTCTGGTGGATAGGCATGAAACAAATGATGGAAGACAGAGGAGAAGATGCCACTTGGGAGAACTTCAAAGTAAGATTCCTAGAGGAGTATTTTCCTGATAGTGTCAGATATGCAAAAGAAATTGAATTCATGCAGTTGGAACAAGGAAATCTTTCAGTCACTGAATATGCTACTAGGTTCAAACACCTAGCTAGATTCTACACCCAGACCATGACTGAGGCTTGGAGATGTAGAAAATTTGAGTTTGGGTTGAAGCAAGAGCTTAAAGAAGTGGTGATTCCTATGTCTATTAGAGATTTCCCTGCTCTAGTGGAGAAAGCAAAAATAGTAGATAGTTTGAAAAGTAGTAACAGACTTTCTAAGCCTCAAGTGGGAGGACCTTCTAGAAGCACACCCAAATATGAAGATAAAAAGAAGCCTTATTCCAGACCTCAATCTTTCAGGAGTGGAGGGCCTACTTCTCAGTTGCTACCAAATGTCAAATGTTTTAGATGTGGTGGGGAACTGATAAGTGTCTAATTTCAGTAATATTTCATATTAAAATATAGGCACTTATGAGGATTTATTGCTAATTTACATATAAAATAATTCATAATTTATGATTTTATACCTTTTTACATTTTTTATGATCTTTATTTGAATAAGAGTATTTTATTCTCAAATTTGGTGTTAATTGCAGATTTCTAAGGAAGATTGGAGATTTGGATTAAAGATGAATGATTTGAGCTAAAAAGATAAAGATAGAAGGTCCCAGAATGGAAAAAGATGCAAAGAAAGATTGGGCCTTTTTTAATGTTTTATCATTTAGCCCATTAGCGCGACACAATAAACAACCTAACCCTAGAAAACTAGGATAAATAGAGGGCTAGAGGCTCAACCTTAGGGTGCCAGATTGAGAGGAAAACACCATAGAGTGAATTGTAACCCAATTGAGAGAATGGAAGGTGATAGAAGTATGCGTGGCTAATTCTACCATTTGGGATTGCGAGTAATCTGCTCAAACTCTTATGTATTGAGGTGATATTTTATATATTAATATTCAATTCTTGATTGATTATTGGTATTGTTGTTTTACTTTTAATTTTCAGTGACAAATTGAGAATCTTAAATCTGACCGGGAGGTATTTTTAGGGTTCGGACCTAAACAACAATACTTAACATATTTGAGTGCTAAGAATAGACTTGAAATGTTAAATGCTATTAAACGTCTGAGCTTCGTTCTAAGTTGTTCTTATAATTATGCGAGGGATCGATAGTTAGGGGACATTCTTAAGGATTTTATATGCGAGGAATCGATATAAATGATTTTTATACGGGCATCAATTTCAATCAAAGAACTTAATATTGACATGCTAATCAAAATACTTGAGAGTGAGAGAGATGAAACTAATCCTTATTTTTCCAATTGAAACAACTAATTCTTTGTTTGTTTTCTTATTGATCAGTGCCAACACAATTAATTCAAAACTCTTTTAATTGTTCTGTTTTTATATTTAGCGATTATTGTACTCGATAATTCACTGTTCCTTGTGGGATTGATATCCGTCCTTAGGGACAATTATTACTTTTGACAAACGCGGTGCACTTGCCGTAAAAAGTCATCAAGTTTTTTTGCGCCGTTGTCGGGAAACAGGTTTGATTTGTTGAGTATAATTTCCTAAATATTGTGAATATTTTAATTGTTTTGATTTGTTTTGATTTTGTTTATTTTATTTCATTGTAGATTTTATTTTATTTTAATTTACAGATTTTCTGTTTTAAAAAAAATTGTTTTTATTTTTTTTTTCTTTACGTTATTTATGTTAGTTTGTTTTTATTTTTATTTTATTTTATTTTGATTTTAATTTTGTTTTGTTTTCTTAAATTTTATTTCGTTTTTTTTTCTTATAGATTTAGTTTACAGATTTAGTTTACGTAGTTTATTTGTAGGTAGTTTTATTTAGGTTTACGTAGTTTTTATTTATTTGTTTTAATTAATTATTTTTACGTAAGTTAGTTAGAAATTTTGTTAGTTGTTTACAATTATACTTTTCAGTTTTATTCTTGTTTAGCTTTATTTTATTTTATTTATTTATTTTATTTCTTGTATTTATTTTTTATTTTTATGTACGTTATTTCTTGTTTTTAAGTGTTTTCTTTTATTCTGTTTTTAGTTTTGGTTTTATCTGTATTTTTTTAATATTTTTGTTATTTTTCTCTTAACGTCATTTTAGTGTTTTATTTTTGTTTTTGTTTTATTTTTATTTTATTTTGCAGATTTGTTTTGTTTTTATTTTACTTTTTCTTCAAAGGAAAAAAATACTCTGTTTTTTTTTTCACTAATATATTTTAGGAAGAAAGCAACATGGCAGAAGAACAAGCATCACCTACTAAGAGGACACTTGGAGATTATGTCATGTACCAAGGACCAAGACATTATTCTAGTATCGCAATACCTGCTACCGCTAAGGCCTTGAAAATAAATCCTAATTTTCTCACTCTCATCATTACTCATCAATTCAAAGCAATGGATCATGAGGATCCATGTTCACATTTGTCTACATTTTATGAATTGGTGGGAACAATGGGCTTTTAATCAAGTGATCTTGAAAATGCTTATATGCGTTTGTTTTCTTTGTCATTGGCAGGAAAGGCTAAGGATTGGCTCAGATCACTTCCAAATCAGAGTCTCACTAGTTGGAAGGAGGTAGAGGAAAAATTTCTGCAAAGATTTTTTCCAATTTCTCGCTACAACAAAGCAAAGTCTGAAATTTCTGTGTTCAGACAAGGAGTAGATGAATCATTCTGTGAGACATGGGAAAGATTTAAAATGTTACTTAGAAAATTCCCAAATCATGGGTTTGAAGATATTGCTCAACTGAGCATATTTTTCACCGGTCTCAGATCTAACACAAAGATGCTCCTAGATGTTGCAGCTGGCGGCACAATGATGGCTCTTGATGTAGAACAAGCGACAAGGATTATTGTTGCATTGGTGTCAAATGATTATCAAGCCCAACATGATATACAAAATACTCAGAAGGAAGGGTCGTTAGAAAATGCACTCTTGGCTCAAAATAAAATTCTGACACAGCAGATTGGGCAACTAACCGCACAAATGGCTAAATTGCCCCAACAGTTATATGTTGTGCATTCATCTCAAAGCCAGAGTCAATCAATCATGTGTGATTTTTGTGGAGGTGATCATCCTAATGGTCACTGTTCTTATCTGAACAATTCATCTGAAGTTGAGGATTCATCCATGCTTGAAAGAATGAGTAAAGTTGAAGAAGCCCTAACAAAGCTTGTGATAATGGAAGAAAATAGCATGACAACGATCAGGAATATAGAGATCCAAATGGGAAAAGTGGCTAAAAAATTTGAAGAAATACAAAGTGGTCAGTTTTTAGTTGACAACCAAACCAACCCAAAAGAGCATTGCAATAAGGTAATAGCTGAAAAAGAAGATGAGACTGAGGAGTTAGAGAGAGAAATGAAAAGAAGTGAGGAAGAAAAAATTAAAAATAAGGAGAGAAGTGTTCTTGAAAAAGATTTATCATATCCTCATCCTCCTTCAAAAACAGAGAAGGACAGAAAATTCTTTGACAAATTGCTCCCTAGGAATTATTTTGCAGGAAATCTGAAGCAAGATTCAACATTTGAGAGATTTCTGAAGAATAGGAGCTATATTAAAGAGAGAAATAGAGAGTTGGAGGCTAGATGCAGTATCATGACTCAAAGGGACTTGCTTCAAAATTCTAAGAACTTAGGTGGTTTTAATCTTCCCGTGTCTATAGGTGTTTTATCTGTGGACAAGGCTGCACTGTATTTAGGCGATTTGGAGGTTCAACCCACCAAGATGCAGTTGGCAAAAGGATCCATCAAAGATCCTTATCGTGTGGTTGAAGATGTTCTTGTAACGAGGAAGAATGCATACAACATGATGCAACAAAGAGAGTTGTCCATCTTGAAATAAACAGGCGTCAAGCTAGATGACGTTAAACGAGCGCTTACTGGGAGGCAACCCAGTCCACATTTTAGTTTTATGTTGTTTTATTACCTTTGCTGATTTTATTTAAACTAAAAAATAAAAAATAAAAGTAAATAAGAATAATAAAAAAGAAAATCCTATATGCCTCCTAATCATTTTGCAGGTTATGTATTTTTGACCTGGGGACAGGTTCTATTATTCAGGGGGGCAGATCCAGCAAATGAAGCAAGACTGTAGATAAAAATTTTAACAAAATGCTGGATGACTTCTTAAGAATAGAGGATTGAACAAAAATATGGTTTTATCTCTCCAATTCTCTTTTCTTTTCAGTTATTTGGATTTTTTCTTATTTTATTTATTTTATTTTTCGGTTATTTTGTTTTCTGTTTATTTGCTTATTTGTTTGGTTTGTTTTTATTGCTTATTTTTTAATAAATTTCCTGTTTTATTAGTTTGGTAATTTTAAGTCTTGAATTATCTTTCTTGACTAAATTTCAGTTTTAATTTGTTTGTTTTCTAGTTTTTTTTTTCAAATTAAAAAGAACTAGAATATTAATTTTGAATTGTGGAAAAAAGAATTTGTGTTTAAATATTAAGTAGTGGGATGAATTAGACACAGGTTAGAAAAGAAAATATGATTGAATCCTTATTCAAATGTAGTTAAAATTATGATACATGAAAATTTAACAGGATGATTGATTAGGACAGATAATGACAAGACAAAAGGAATGAGACCATTTAAACCAAGTGAGTGTGTGAACCTTAAAAATTTGAGAGTTTTACTGATGAATTGACAGTTGTGGTTGCTTAATTTTTATTTTTATTGCATCATAAAAGAGCATGAAGATGATTGGGGCATTTGTTTGTGTTAATTAGGAGTCAGGGCTAAAAAGCCAACCTTTATATTAGAATTCCATTTTTTTTATATTCCCTTTGGGCCAAAATTTTTTTTGTTAATATTGCACCTTAACCTTTATTGATATAATTTTCTACCCTTTAGCATGCCTAAGGAAGGAGAACATAGATGCAATACATATAGAAAAGGGAATGGTTGGTTCTGATTTTGAAAGTTCAAAAAGTTGAAAATAGGAAGAATCTTTTCCTATTATTGAAAACAAAACAAAAAAGAAAGAGAAACAGAAGAAGAAAAAGAAATTAAAAAAAGAAAGATAGAAAAAAATTTCATGAAAATCATGAAAAGAAAGAAAATGAGGAAAAAGGTGACATCGAAAGAAAGTGGTAATTAGATAACATATATGTTCTCTATAATTGAATTGAAGGTATGTTCTTCTTCTTTAAGATGTGCATTTTGTTATCTAAGAAAAACCAATATTTTTGGAAGCCCAACCTCATTACAACCCTGTAAAAGACCTCAAGATTCATGTTTCTAATATATTTGTGATTTGAAGATGAAATGAAAAGGAACTGTGATTTGTTATGATTCAGTAAAAATAAGAGAGAAACACTTACCCATGAGCATATGAGAAGATATTCCTTGATGAATTGTCATTTATTTGTTTTGATTTGATCCTGGAAATTGATTGTGTCTATAATTATCTATATTTGAATTTGGAAGCATCATAAGTTTCTAATTTGATCTGTTGTTTAGTGAATTAAGCTGTTTGATATTTAAATTCAAATATATTCATTTACTTTGCTTGAGGACAAGCAAGATTCTACGTTGGGGAGAGTGATAAGTGTCTAATTTCAGTAATATTTCATATTAAAATATAGGCACTTATGAGGATTTATTGCTAATTTACATATAAAATAATTCCTAATTTATGAATTTATACCTTTTTACATTTTTATGATCTTTATTTGAATAAGAGTATTTTATTCTCAATTTTGGTGTTAATTGCAGATTTCTAAGAAAGATTGGAGATTTGGATTAAAGATGAATGATTTGAGCTAAAAAGATAAAGATAGAAGGTCCCAGAATGGAAAAAGATGCAAAGAAAGATTGGGCCTTTTTTTATGTTTTATCATTTAGCCCATTAGCGCGACACAATAAACAACCTAACCCTAGAAAACTAGGATAAATAGAGGGCTAGAGGCTCAACCTTAGGGTGCCAGATTGAAAGGAAAACACCATAGAGTGAATTGTAACCCAATTGGGAGAATGGAAGGTGATAGAAGTATGCGTGGCTAATTCTACCCTTTGGGATTGGGAGTAATCTGCTCAAACTCTTATGTATTCAGGTGATATTTTATATATTAATATTCAGTTCTTGATTGATTATTGGTATTGTTGTTTTACTTTTAATTTTCCGTGACAAATTGAGAATCTTAAATTTGACCAGGAGGTATTTTTAGGGTTCGGACCTAAACAACAATACTTCACATATTTGAGTGCTAGGAATAGACTTGAAATGTTAATTGTTATTAAACGTCTGAGCTTCGTTCTAAGTTGTTCTTATAATTATGCGAGGGATCGATAGTTAGGGGACATTCTTACGGATTTTATATGCGAGGAATCGATATAAATGATTTTTATACGGGCATCAATTTCAATCAAAGAACTTAATATTGACATGCTAATCAAAATACTTGAGAGTGAGAGAGATGAAACTAATCCTTATTTTTCCAATTGAAACAACTAATTCTTTGTTTGTTTTCTTATTGATCAGTGCCAACACAATTAATTCAAAACTCTTTTAATTGTTCTGTTTTTATATTTAGCGATTATTGTACTCGATAATTCACTGTTCTTTGTGGGATCGATATCCGTCCTTAGGGACAATTATTACTTTTGACAAACGCGGTGCACTTGCCGTAAAAAGTCATCAGGAACACATAGTTAAATTTTGTCCTCATCTTGTGCCAAACGTTACATGTGTTAGATGCCATTGATATGGTCATGCTACGAAGGACTGTCGTGCCAGACTTCCAGTCCCAAATATTATTGGAGTGTAGCAGAATAATAATCACAAACCCAAAGCTACTGGTAGAGTTTTTGCCATTAGTGGAGCTAAAGCTTCGCAGTCCGATAGCCTTGTTAGAGGTCTTAAGTTTCTAGTCCGAGAGTTAGAAATTGAGTTGGTGGTATCTACACCAACAGAAGGTATTATAGTAACTTCTTCCATGTGTGCTGAGTGTCCAGTAATTATAGATGGGCAGAGATACAAAATCAACATGAATTGTATGCCTCTAAAATATTTGGAGGTTATATTAAGAATGGATTGGTTGTCTGCTAATCATATCCTTATAGAAAATGGTCGGAAGAAGTTAATTTTCCCTGAATTAGAAGGAATGCAGGTTCTCTCAACTCATCAGTTTGAGAGAGAGATACAAGAAGGTGCAGAATGTTTTCTGCTCTTGGCTTATTCTATAGTTACAGATAAAGTACAAAAAGAGATGTTTGTAGTTCAGGAGTTATGGATGTATTTCCTGATGAGATTCTTGGACTTCCACCTAAAAGAGAGATAGAGTTTGCATTAGATTTGATTCCCAGAGCAGGCCCTATGTCAATTTCTCCACACTGAATGGCACCAGCGGAGTTAGCGGAATTGAAGAAACAATTCGAAGACTTATTAGAGAAACAATTCATTCGACCTAGTGTTTCTCCATAGGGAGCTCAGTGCTATTAGTGAAGAAGAAGGATGGTTCATCACGACTATGCATAGATTATAGACAATTAAACAAGTTAACAATCAAGAATAAATATCCTCTTCCTAGAATTGATGATCTGAAGGATCAGTGGCATGGGGTAGTTGTCTTTTCTAAGATAGATTTTCGCTCGGGTTATCACAAAATTTTAGTGAAAGCGGAGGATGTTCAGAAGACTGCTTTTAGATCAAGGTATGGTCACTATGAATTTCTGGTTATGCCATTTGGTGTAACCAATGCTCCAACTATCTTCATGGATTATATGAATTGAATCTTCAGACCTTTCCTCGATAAGTTTGTGGTAGTGTTCATAGATGATATCTTGATCTATTCTCGTACAAGAAAAGAACATGCAGAACATCTTAGAACTGCCCTGAACTTTTTGAGAGAAAAAAAGTTATATGCTAAACTTTCAAAATGTGAGTTATGGATGTCAGAAATACAATTTTTAGGACATGTTATCTCTGCACAAGGAATAGCAGTAGATCCTTCTAAAGTTGAGGTTGTACTTCAGTGGGAACGTCCTAAAACAGTTACAGAAATTAGAAGCTTTGTTGGGTTAGTAGGATATTACAGGAGATTCATAAAAGGTTTTTCTAAAATAGTGGCTCCTTTAACCCAATTGACTAGAAATGGTTATCCTTTTGTATGGACTGAACGATGTGAGAGAAGCTTCGAAGAGTTGAAAAGAAGGTTGACTAATGCTCCTTTATTGACAATCCCTGATACCAATCAGTCTTTCGAAGTTTTTTGTGATGCTTCCTATTTGGGTTGTGTTCTGAAGCAGAATAAGAAAGTTGTTGCCTACGCTTCTCGTCAGTTAAAGGTGCATGAAAGAAATTTTCCAACTCATGATCTAGAATTGGTAGCAGTTGTCTTTGCTTTAAAAATATGGAGACATTTTCTTTACGGAGTTAGTTTTAATGTGTTCAGTGATCATAAAAGCTTGAAGTATTTGTTTGATCATAAGGAGCTAAATATGAGGCAGAGGAGATGGATTGAATTTTTAAAAGACTATGATTTCTAGCTAATATATCATCCTGGGAAGGCAAATGTTGTTGCAGATGCGTTGAGTCGTAAAAAAATACAAATGTCGTTGCTTATGATTAGAGAGCTAGCAATGATTGAAGATTTCAGGAGTATGAATTTGGAGGTTTCCATGTCTTCAAATTGCATTAGTTGTAATATACTTGTTATAACTAATGAATTTCTGGAGAAGGTGAAAGAGAAGCAGTTTGAAGATTCGAAATTGAAGAATTTCATGGGCTTATTAAATACTGACAAAGCTAAAGACTTCTCTTTAGGAGTGGATGGTATTTTGAGATTCAGAAATAGAATATGCATACCAGAGGATAATGAACTAAAGCAAACAGTGTTATCTGAAGGTCATAAAAGTAAACTCAGTTTAAATCCAGAAATGACCAAGATGTATCAAGATCTGAAGAAGTCTTATTGGTGGCATGGCATGAAGAATGATGTAGCCAAGTTTGTAGCTGCTTGCTTGACTTGTCGGGAATCAAAGATTGAACATCAACGACATGGAGGCATGTTAACTCAGTTAGACATTACAGTGTGGAAGTGGGACAGTATCTCAATGGATTTTGTTACCCATTTACCACGTACTTTGCAGAAGCATGACTCTGTTTGGGTCATAGTGGACAGGTTGACAAAGACGGCACACTTCCTACCTATAGACTTGAGAATCTCTATGCAGAAGTTGGCCAAGATTTACATAGATGAAATAGTCAGATTGCATGGTGTACCCTCTAGCATAATTTCTAATAGAGATCCTAGACTCACCTCCAGATTCTGGCAAACACTTCAAGAAGCATTGGGGACTAAACTCAGACTTAGTTCAGCATACCATCCTCAGACTGATGGGCAATTAGAGAGAACTATCCAGTCCTTAGAGGATTTGCTTAGGACTTGTGTGTTAGATCATTTGGGCAGTTGGGATGAAATTCTACCATTGGTAGAGTTCACCTACAATAATAGTTACCAAGCTAGCATAGGAATGGCTCCTTTCTAGGCATTATACGGAAGAAAGTGCAAGACACCTCTGTGTTGGTTTCAGGATGGTGAGAGTGTGTTAATTGGACTAGAATTAATACAACAAACCAATGAGAAAGTCAAAATGATTCAGGAAAGATTGAAAACATCTCTCAGCAGGCAAAAATCTTATGCAGATCAAAGAAGAAGACCTTTAGAATTCTCTGCGTGTGAGCATGTCCTTTTTAGAGTTACACCGTTCACTGGTTGAGGAAGAGCACTCAAATCCAAGAAATTGACTCCTAAGTTCATATGACCTTATCAAATTCTCAGGAGAATAGGCCTTGTGGCTTATGAAATTGTTTTGCCTCCTCCTTTAGCTAACATTCACAATATTTTTCATGTATCTCAGCTAAGAAAGTTCGTATCTGATCCTAGCTACATTCTAGAGTCTGATTCCATCCAGGTGAAAGAAAATTTGTCATTTGAAGTGAAGCCAATCAGAATTTTAGATTCACAAGTGAAACAACTTCGTGGAAGAAGTATTCTCATGGTGAAAGTATTGTGGGATCCCTTCTCTGTAGATTCCACGTGGGAAATTGAAGAGGAGATACGAGCATCACACCCTAATCTCCTTCTTGGTAAGTTCATTTTCGAGGACGAAAATTTTTGTAGTTTGAGATAATGTGACAGCGTTAAAAAAAACGCACAACATAACCTTACCCCCCCTGCACCACAGTACTGTTGATTTTGGCTTAATCCAAGTCCCACATCGGTAGGTTCATTGTTTGGGAAGGAGGTTTGAGGGTTATAAATTAAACTCTCCTCCTTCACTGTTAAATATCCCAATTTGTAATATCTTCTCCCATAATAATAAAAGGGAGTTGTTTCAGCGGTGCTCGGAGATTAGGCTAAATTGGCCGAACTCCGTTAACAATTTTCTAGTGTGTTTTATCCTCTTTATCTCTTTTATTATTCCGCTTTATTTATTCAATATTATTTGTCGGGTAGCTCTGTTAGGGTTTTGTTTTAGTGGGAAAATTACCCGTTTTTTCCAACAAGTACCTCTTTTATTTTTTTTCTCTTTCTAAGTCTCTCCCTTCTCTCTTAATTTTCCCCTCCCAATCTTCATCTATTTTAGAATCTGATCGGATCACGTTGTAGCTGGCGAGTTAAGGAACATTTCTACCTGATCAGATTTTCAAACAGAGTAAGTTCATTTTTACTCTAAATATCCTTTGTTCTCTGTTTTTCCTTAGAATTTAGTTATCAATCTTGGTGGGGTCAGTTGAGAAGTTTAATCCTCTCAACTTATTCTATTATATACTGAATTTTTGTTCTGTTTGGATAATTTGCATTAGGCCCGTAAATCTTGAAGCTTATCCAGACTGTGGAAAATAAAACTCTAGAAAGTTGCTTGGAAAGCTAGCAATTAAGGTAAGGGAAGCTCTGGATGTGGAAGATCTGGATGTGGAAGGCACGTGGTCCCAATATTGAATTTCTCTTGCAGGGGTGTTATTTGTTTATATTTTGTGTGTTTGTTTATATATTATTTAAACTTTATAAATATTATATTTTGATAGTTTGAGAGTTAAATATTGTTTGACGTTGGAAAAGTTCTGGAATGATATAAATTTTTAAATGTTATGTAATTGAATGATATGTATTATATACGAATGATGTAAATTGTATGAAAGTGATGTCATACATTTGGGATAATGTATGAGTTGTTGTTTGATGGTACGTTAAGTATGAAAAGCCTATGTTTAACGGAGATCCTCTAGCTTCACTAATGATCTAAGTCATGTAGACTAAGATATTATGTGGTGAGAAGCTGAGAGGGAGTTCATACACACCAGGTCCTGGTGTAGACACTCGGTATTGGATGTTTGAACTTACCCTGACCCTTTCTATTGGATTCGCTGGTAATCTTTGGATCAGGAGTTAGTCTCTGGTAGGGGCATACTTAATGAGTCTTCCGGAAGACGAAGTGAGATTGAAATGAAATCCAATGATTATGATTGAAAATAGATCCATGTGTGGTCTATATGAATGATGGAATTGGTATTGAAATTTTACATGAAATCATTTAAAGAAATGTTTATAAATTATTAGTCTAAACTGGTTATATTTCCATGAATTATGTTATGGATTTTCTTTGCACTAGCTTACCCTTATTTTTCGTGTTGTGTTTGAACTGCGATGACTGTACTATGTACACGAGCAGATGACCATACAGGTGCAGGAGAGCCTTAGAGGTTTTAGAGTTTTATTTTGAGCTATGGATATGTAAATATTTGTATTTCTATAAATCCTAATCATGTATTAGAAATGTTTTGAAAAACTCCAAGTTTGTATAGAAACGAGTATAACTTTTATTGTAATAGTTATATGTAAATTATGGGGTGTTACAATATTAACCATTACTAAATTATATTAGTCTACAAGAAGATTAAAAAAATTAATATCTTGACACTATATATTGTAAGTTAAGAGGTAATGCCAAAACCCTCAAATGAACTCGACTTTGTAATAACCTTTTGGTAATCTGTTTTATTATTTAATGAAAGAAAATATTTTTGATTTGGCATTTTGTTTCCAAGTTGTGTAGGAATGCTCCCACCAAAAGCAGAATAACAGAATAGGAGAGATTGAGACTATTCTCATCATCCCTGTTTGAAGTGGAGGAGTGCGGGTCTCTTGAATGGGTGAATGGAAGAAAAGGAAAAGATAATAAGAAGGCATTATTATTATGATGTGGCTGATATCATATGAAACAACTGTTTAAGTATTGATGACTCTTCCACACACTATGTAAGAGATATATTCTAACACCCTTTTCTTTTTATACAAATTTATACATATCTTATCGCACTTCTGGTATTTCATTAGCCTATATTTGAACGAAATGTATCATTTTGTATTCTTCTATTTTATATAATTTAAAATATATGATATATTTTTCCATGTCACTATTATTTTTGTTATCATTTTTAACTTTCATAAAATATTATATTATTGTTCCACTAAATTATACATGTGAGGTTCACCTTAAGAGTAATTTTAAATTTCACTAACAAATGTTTGTTTAGAAAAACGTGCACAGACACGGTTTTAACAGAAGTCCTAGAGATGGCGAAAGGATAGGTTAGAGAATTATGTCTATTTTTTTTATATCCGCTAGGATTTTTTTTTTTTTTTGAAATGATGAGTTTTTTGTGATTTGGGTAAATTTATTTCACCTTCATCTATTCCATTTTTTAAAACTCTTATTCTCTCGAAAGTTTTTTATGGAGAGTTTCCTACATATCAACATATTCAAAATAAAAGTTTGCATATTTGTTTTATATGTACACTTTGCGAAAAGAATGTGAAATATATTCAACATTTATTTTTTAAAAGCCTTAATACTTTGTTTATTTAGAGTTGGGTTCGACAGATTTTTGCTACTTCTCATTTCTCTAATTAGGATGATCTTCTTGTTTTTATTAAGAGTGATGGTAGTCCTCTGGTTAAATTGATTAAGTTTGTTGTGATAACTTTTTTTATTTGGATGATATGGCGTATAAGGAATTGTGTTTGTTTTCAGGATAACATCGAGGTTTCTAGGGCTGTTTAATTTATTAAAGATTTAACTTGTCTAGTGGAAAAGTCGTCTAAAGCTTTGTGAAGAATGATATGATGGATTTCAACGTGATTAAGTTTTTTGGTATTAATAATCGTATTGGTAAAGTTCTTTGTCCTCTTCCTGTTAGATGAGAGTTTCCTTCTTCAGGCTGGGTTAAAATTAACACTTATGGGACTGCTAAGGGATATCTAGGTCTTGCCACTTGTGGAAGTATTTTCCATGGAAGTATGGAAAAATTTATTGAAACTTTTTATGCGCAATGATACCATGAAAACTTTTAATAAAAAAAAAAGTCTTACATAAAATCATGACATTTTACCAAAAGCACGAAAAGACAGAAGTTTAATTTGTCTTTTATAAATTTTGTGAAGACTTGTAATTTCAAAGTCTATGCAAATTGTTTCATTTGTACACATAATTTTTCTAACCCATTTAAAGGGTTAGAAAAAAATATAAGACAATAATAATATTTATTATACATTATTATACTTTTCGTAATGTTTTAAAAACATTAATATATTTCGATAAATGTAATTTTCTAAAAAATTATAATGTATGAGACAAATAGTATAAAAATATCAAATTATTTACTTAACTTATTTAAATTAAAATTAAAATATTTCATTATTAACTCAGGTATCATTATAAATATAACAAATCATAATTTATTATTATGATATCATTTGTATCACAATACTATTGAGAAAATCACAGACAAAAAAGGAAAAAAGAATTCAGATTAATTCTTCTTTATATAAATAACTGAAAAATATCAAGTAATAAAAAATAATAATAGACAAGATAATGGGATGTACTATACAGAAAATAAAAACTAACAAACTCTTAATGTGAACCAATTAGTCCAAAAAAAAACTTCCAGTAATAAAAATTAATAAGTACACTACAGATTTGTTTTTAACATTTAAGAATCAATAATAAAAAATTTATCTTATCTGATAGGATGTATAATAACACAAAAACTTAACAATAGAGAGAATAAAACACAGAATAATTGCCACAAAACATTTTCTTCTGCCTAACTCTTCTGTGTCGAACACACTGGTTATTATTGGCTTCTCCTTTTCTCTTTTTATTTTCCTTAAAAATCTTATGCAAATAATGTATTTTTAAAAATGCGTAATGAATTAGTAGTCTATAAAGAAAAACACTTTCCTTTTCTTTCTCTTTAATTAAGTCAGTATCGATCTAGTAAATTAGAAAATTACCTAAAAAATATCTGTAATAATATTACAAGTAAATAGATACGTTTTGAACCTTAATATTTATAGTTTTAGTTTTATAATAAATAAATATATTTTAATATATTATTGTTAAAATGTTTAAATATGTCGTGTAACACCCTAGAAATATACCTATTTACAATACAGGTTCTACACGATTTTGTACAAGCTTAGAGTGTTCCTAATACATTATTAGGATTTATATAAATACAAATAATTACATTGCAAAACTCAAATTAAAATCCTAAGGCCTTCCAGACATTCCTGCACCCCTGCATCAACATTTGTTCGTGTACATAGTATAATCATCGCAATTCACAACATAATAAGAAAAACAAGGGTAACCTAGTGAAAAGAAAATTTTATAACATGAATCAATTACTCAATTAAATTATTTTCATTTTATTCATACTAACAGATCCATTTGCATCACAGTACATTGATTTCCTTTCAATTCCCAATACTTTGGATTTTATTTCAATCATAATGATATTATATGGATATATCATCTTTTGAAAGACTCATTAAGTATGCCCCTAATAGAGATTAACATCTAATCTACACTTCTAAGATCAGGGTAATTCCAAACATCCAATATTTTGTGTCTCTCCAGGTCATTATGTGTATGAACTCTCTATTCTTATATTTGAACGAAATTTTTATAAGTTCTTTCAGGGAAAAAATAATTTTGATTTTCTTGTAAGTTAAAATTAATTTTTATATAAAATAAAAGTTAAAAATTTACAATATTTATATAAAATTGTACCGGTCGGTAATGGACAAGTCATGTCACTCAGTCTGGGTGACCGACCGGCCGAGTTAAACATATTTAAAGCAATTATAATAAATAGCAGTTGTTGAGACTCTTTGAGAATGAAGGTCACATCCCACTAAAATCGGGTAACGTCCCGGGTAATCAGGGAACCTCCCTAGTAAACAATTAACACTGATATTTAATAGATTCGATCCATCACAACAGAGGGCCCATGACCAAACACTATAAATAAAACATATGCAAAGGATTAAGGTACACTTTTAATCAGTTCTTAATATACACCTCGAATACTGTATACTTACTTGATCGTCGTAGTACCTTTTTCAGGTCAACTCCGACCGAGCGCCAACGAATTAAGGAAGAAGTCTTAGAGTATTGAAGAGCAAGGGAATTGCCGAATGACTAACACTTCAACAATTGTACAACCAGTTTTCAGGTACTATGTAGGCCCACTTTTTCCATACAAGTACAATTGGCACCCATCATGGGATCGAGATAGAATTAGAAGCAATCATGGTTTCAACAAGACATACCACAAACAACGAATGAATCTTTGAAGATCAGATGGCTATGTTTCAAACTCTACAAAAACAAATGGAAGAGATACGTCAAAAACCAGAAGAATGAATCATTGAGACGAAAATTAAATGAGTCTCCACGTGGACAATAATCTCCTTCAAGTGAACATACCTGGAACCAAGAAAAGACAGTCATTGTTCAGACTCAGACTCAGCAGGCATCTAGAGCACATACCGAACGAACTCATGTCATTGAAGATGATGATGAGCCAATCCCTTCATTGACGAAGTTATGGACACACAACTTTTCCCTAAATGGAAGAGTCTCAACATCAAGCTCTATGATGGTTCCACAGACATGGACGAACACATGAATGTCTACAAAACACAAATGAACCTCTACACTACAGACAAGGCGGTATGGTGCAAGGTTTTTGCTACCCCTCTCAAAGAAAGGGAACTCAATTGGTTTACTAAACATCCATTCGATTCAGTGGATAACTTCAAAACTTTGTTAGCCAAATTTAGTACTCGATTTGCAACTAGCCGACCGCACCACATATCATCTCTAGCTCTTCTCAATGTCAGACAAGAGAAAGAAGAACACTTGCGATCATTCATGAAAAAATTTAACAAATTGTCTCTAAGCATCATAAACCTCATGCTAGAGATAGCCATGCATCATTTGATCTCAACTCTCCAACCCGGACAATTCACTTGTAATCTAATAAAAAAACCAACAAAAAACTTAGATGAATTGAGAAATCAGACAACTAAATTCATTTAAATTGAGGAACTACTTGATTATTACAAGAATTCTCAAGGAGACAATGGATGAGACAAAGGAAAGGAAAAAGACTGAGGTAGCGACATATCCTCGGTCAGTCTGATAAATTCAGAGATAACTGAGGTCCTCAATTTCATGCTTATACCCCATTAAATGCTAATCAGGGAAAATTTATGGATGAAGCATTGCATGTCGACCTGATCCCGGTATTGAAAAAGTTGCAGAGTCCAAAAGATGCCAACATGTCTACCATAATTTTGGTCATACGACCAAAGAGTGTCAAGCATTGAAGGATAACATTGTAAAACTTTTCCAAGTTCGCCACTTGCAAAAATTTGTTCCAACGACGAACAAAAGCTCGTACTGATCTACATAAAGAGAAAGGTATCCATTTAAAGATGAACGAAGGGAACCATACTCTCGGCATAATCGAAAGGAAGAACGATCACGACGCCATAAGAACGAATGACATCCTACAAAACAACAAAGAATGAGTGAAAGCCCCAGGCGGGGTGATCGTTCAAGATGGAGTGAAAGTCCTAGGCGTGACAATCGCTCCTGACGAGGCGTTCGTGAAGTCATAAACACGATCATTGGGGATTCGTGCTCGGTGATCATGGTCAAAAGGAGGAACGTTTACGTCATTATAGAGACGACAAACGTTCTTCAAAACAACAAAGGAGTGAAAGTCCCAAGCGTGACTATTTTTCAGGACAATGTGTTCATGAGGTAATCAACACAATCACTGGAGGATTGGCATGCGGAGAATGTTCAAGTTCAACCTGCAAGAAACTTATAATGGCTATCAAGTCAATCCATTCAACCACAATCAAAGACCAACTGAGAATCCCTCCAATTCTCTTCACAGATGATGATTTTACTGTTATTAATCCGGCTCATGACGACCCTATGGTCATTACAGGGAAAATTGAAAAATTTCTATCACCAAGGTTTTGGTATATCAAGGTAGCTCGGTCGACATTTTATACTAGAAAACTTTCAAAAAAATGAAGATTCGAGAATGAGAAATCCAACCGTATGATGACCACATAGTATGATTTTCTGGCGAATGATTGGACACTCGAGGGTATATTGACTTATACATTACATTAGGCGAAGGCAGATATCTCTGCAAGACCATTAAAATCAGGTAACTTCTTATTAATGCCAATAATTCATATAACATCTTGCTCAGGCGGTCTTCCATCAACTGCCTTAGAGCAATAGTGCCAACTTCGCATCTCGCGATGAAGTTTCCATCTGTTTCAGGTGACACAGTCGTCGTTCATGTTGATGAAAAGGTAGCCTGAGAGTGTTACGTTGCAAGCCTGAAAGTCAAATCAACCAATCAACTATGTTACAAAGAATCACTGCATTGACAGTTGAGAGAATGTAGAAGAGGACGTTATCCAAGGTCTAGAGGACCGACCAGAGATCGGTCTCGGGAAACAAGATCTCCCAGAAGAGAACATATGGTCGCATTAGTCGACCTCGACCCCTAACTGAATGGCACTCGTATTGAGGCGGGTGAGGATCTCCATCCTCTACCCCTATGTGATGAAGAACATACAACACACATAGGATCTTCATTAAAGCCAGCCGACAACAAATTTGTAAGTCAGACACTAACTGACAATGCTGATTTATTTTCCTAGACGGTTTTTGATATGCCAGGAGTAAGTCCAGATGTTATCACACATCACCTTTTGGTCTATAAAGAAGCAAGACTGATCGCCTAGAAGAAGAGAAAAATGAGTGAAGAGAAAAATGGGTGAAGAGAAGCACAATGCAGCGGGCAAGGAAGTTGACAAGCTCGTCAAAGCCGACTTCATTAAAAAAGCAAACTACACCACATGGTTGACAAATGTGGTCATGGTCAGGAAAACCTAATGGTAAATGGAGGATGTGCATGGAATACACCGACCTCAACAAGGCTTGTCCAAAAGATGTTTATCCTCTACCAATCATCGACCGACTAGTTGATGGGGCCGTCCGTCACCATATTTTAAGTTTCTTGGATGCATACTCTAGATACAATCAAATCCAAATGCATCCAAGAGACAAGGAGAAAACAACTTTTATGACCGATTGCGACAACTTCTATTATGAAGTCATGCAGTTTGGTCTAAAAAATATTGGTGCAACTTACTCGAGAATGATGGATCAGATTTTTAAGGGAATGCTCGACCAAAATGTCGAAATTTAAGTTGACGACATAGTGGTCAAATCTTATTCATGTTTATAGCATATTCAAGATCTCAAAAAAGTCTTCAAAGCTCTCAGAGATCACGGTATGTGACTTAACCCTGATAAATGTGCGTTCGGGGTAGAAGGTGGAAAATTTCTAGGTTTCATGCTCACGCATTGTGGTATTGAAGCAAATCTAGAAAAAGTGTAGGGCTGTCGCTGAAATGAGAAGCCCCAAAAATTTAAAAGAAATTCAGAAACTAATCAATTGAATGATGACCCTATCTAGATTTGTGCCGAAGCTAGCAGAAAAAATCAAGTCTATCGTCCAACTTTTGCAAAAAATGGCTAAATTTAATTGGACACCCGAATGTGAAGAAATCTTTTTTCACTTAAAAGCATTTTTGGTGGTCCCTCCAGTCATACAAAAACCGAACACTCAACAACCAATCATAATATACCTTCGGTATCAGAGGAAGCGGTCAATGTAGTTCTTGTACAAGAAGTGGAGAAAGAAGAACGATTTGTCTATTTCATTAGCTGAGTCCTACACGATGCAAGTGCATGTTATCAAATGATTGAAAAGGTAGATCTAACACTCGTTGTCACCGCACAAAGAATCATCGTATTATAGTGAAAACCGACTATCCTATTATGAAGATTCTAGCTAAACCTGATTTGTTCAGAGGAATGATTGGATGGGCAGTTGAGTTGTCTGAATTTCACATCCAGTATCTACCAAGGGGGGCAATCAAGTCTCAAACCTTAGCCGATTTCATGTCTGAACTTAGCCCTTGGCCGACCGAGGGCAAGGATCTCCAATGGACCTTACATGTGGATGGTTCATCGAATGATAAGTCATGCGGAGTAGAAGTAGTTCTTGAAGGTCCGGGCGGCATTCTCCTTGAACAATCATTGAAGTTTGATTTCAAAATGTCAAATAATCAAGCAGAATATGAGGTCATCCTGGTTGAGCTTACTTTAGCATATGACATGGAAGCCCAACAACTTATTAAGGAGCGACTCTCATCTAGTAATCAAAAAAGTTAAAGTGAAATTCGAGGTAAAAGAGTCTTTATTGCAGAAATACTATCACCTCATTTGGAATTTGATGTCTAAATTAAAAAAATGTTCAAATTGAACACATTTGATGTGAGTATAATGCTAGAGTTGACATGCTTTAAAGGTTGGCTACTACTAAAAGGAAAGGGCTACGTCGTTCGGTTATATATGTAATCCTAAAAAATCCCAACATCAGCACGGACGAGTGCATGACCATTTTTGAAAAGGAAACCTGGATGACACCTATCAAACGAATTTTAGAAAATGATGAATATAAGGCACAAGAGGAGAAGACAATAAGGCAATAGACCGCTCAATTTGTCCTCATTGATTTCGATCTCTATCAACGAAGATACAATCTACCATTATTATCTAAAATTATATTTATTATGTCCTATCTATATAGTATTTTTTAAAATATCTTATTGAATTGATCGTTGTCGACGCAGGACTACAATCCTCTGGCTCTGATTCTGATTTTAATTATGACGACGAAGGTTAGAACACTTAGGAAATAATAACTGTCTGGAAACGGAAGTTCAAATTTGCCCACATCTTTTGGAGTACATGCATTTATAGAGGCAAATTTTCTTATAAGTTATTTTTTTAAAAATATTTTAAAATGAACTAATTACAAGTTAGAAGTTTTTCTCTTATTATTCTTTATTGCTCTCTATTTTCCTAAAAAATTATATTAGTCAGAAATAAAGATATGAGCAATAAGTTGGAAAATCACCCTAAAATCTAGGGACTTAAAACAAGTTATTCAAACATTACCAATTTTTAGTATGAGCTCAAACAAGTTGAGAGAAACACTTTTCTCAGCTGGTACTACTAAGATTGATGACTAAATCATAGAGAAAAAATAGAGAATAAGGGAACTTTAGAGTAAAAATGAACTTACTCTATTTGAAAATCTGATCGGATAAAAATGTAGCCTGACTCCTCATCTACAATATGGCATGATCAGATTTTGGAATAGATGAGGTATGGGAGAGAAATTGAAGAGATAAGGAAGAGGGGGAGAGAAAAATAAAAGAAAGAAAGGTGGTGGGGGTGGGGGGTCGGGTCTTTGCTTCTTTTACGGGGGTTCTTTTTCTTTCTTTTATTTTCTCTGTTTCTTTTCTTATGCTTTTTATTTACGTTGTTACAGAAGAAGTAGCATTATAGATTTATGCCTTTTGATGATTTATTGTTCATAATATTTTCAGTTGTACTTTTCCAAATTTATTGTTGCAGAGAAGTGATTGAAAAATAATTTATTTTTCAGATTTACATTTCTTATTATGGTACATATTGTAGGTTTATCATAAAAGAAGTATGTCGGACATGAAGAGGAACACATTTGATTGTTGAAGAATATAATATAGTGAAAATAACTTTTGTCCTATTTTGTGTTTTGTAAACAATGTTAGGTTTTCATTTGTATTACTTCATAGAAATATTCGTCTTTTATTGATTTCTCGTAATTTTTTAATGCATATTTTGTTTTTGAGTTTGAACTTCAATGTGTCTATTTGATATATTTTTGTACATATTTTAATTTAGTTATATATATATATATATAACATGTTAATTGATGAATGTTATATTATTAATTTGTTTTATTTATCAAAAAAAATAATTTAACAAACATAGATAATAAATAAGTACAATATATGTAAATAAGTGTGGTTGAAAAAAATACATAAATGCTTAAATGATAAATGAAAAACAAATGTTCATAGCTTTGAAACCTATGATATTTTACGAAGGTTCTGAAACCTATGGTATTTTATGTAGGTTCTAAAAGCTATCGTATTTTAGGGAGGTTTTGAAACTCATGATATTTTTTGAAGGTCGTAAAAAATCAATGATATTTTATGGAGGTTCTGAAACCTATGGTATTTTACGGTGGTTTTGAAATCCATGATATTTTGTGGAGGTTTTGAAACTCGTGGTATTTTACGGATGTTCTAAAACTCATGGTATTTAGCAGGGGTTTTGAAAAACTTTTCTTGGGGTTTAAAAAAACTCTGAGAACACACAGGATGGTGTAACAAAGAAAATTATAACCCTGAATAAATAATTTAATAGAGGTTTTAACTCTTGGTAATGTAAACATAAACTCCGTTAAACCTTTTTTCTTATAGTGATTTAATTATAATATAAAATATATGTTAATTATTTATAAATTATTTAATTATAATATAAAATATATGTTAATTATTTATATTTAATTTGTAGTCTCATATCGAGAAAATGAGTATAAATATTATGTGATGAAATATAATAACATCCCCAATAATATCCACCTAGATTAGTAACTCACCGAGGGAGAATACAAAATTAAGTCACATTAATTATGTAACTAAGAATTTTTATTTTTATTAATTAAGTCAATTTTTGAATTTTTAGTTATTTAAGGATCTATCCTTATTGAAGAATAAAGACATTGAAGATATTAGGATGACTTTCTTGTTGTAAAGTATCTTTTATAAGGTGTTGATCTTTAGTTTATTTAAATATCAATATGTAAATGCATTTAACCTTTTTACCATGCTTATTGTTAAATCAAATATTTATCTATATATGTGTACCATCTTTATAATTGTAAATATTTATTTATTTAGTTCTTAATTTTTAGTTAAAAATAATAATAAATGAATATATCTATTTAAGGATTTTACATTTTTATATCTAAGTGAATGCAATTGTTATGCATAGAAAAAAAATCACTAAAGCAATAAATTATGTTTTAAAAGAACTCACTTTCTGTGGTAATTCACTAATAAAAATCACCATTTTATTATTTAATATTTTAAAGAGATAATATTTGATAATAAACGAATAATAAAATACTTTAAATTTATTTATAGTTATTGTAAAAATATTTATTTTCATTCACTTAATTTAAATTATCCTTTAAATTTAAATAAATAAGGTTACATAGGTTTCGATAGGAGTGTTTCTAATTCTTTACTTCAATTATAAAAGAAAAACATGTGGAGTACAAAACCTCCCACACATGTGCCAAAGAGAAAAGGAGAGAAATTCAATTCTAGAATGAGAAGGGAGTTACCCAAATCAAAATTCTAACCCATTGAAAATAGTAGAGTGTTATTTCAAAAAACTAAAACGTCTAAAAAAGTTAAAGAAATAAGTTGTATATAAAGTGCGTAACTTGAAAGCTAAGAAGATCATTACTAAAGTCTGCTTTAAAATTCAGAATTTCATTATAATTTTTTTCTAATTATTTCAAAAATATTTTTCACTTAATTTAAATTATATTCTTTAAACTCGAATACATACGGTCGTACACGTAGGTTTACTTTGGAGTATTTCTAGTTATTTTTAACAATTACAAAGAAAAGAAAAGGGAGGACACAATTAAAAACAGTCTACATAGAATCATGTCATTTTGCGAAATCATGGAAAAGTAAAGTTAATTGGTCTTTACATAAAACTTCTAGAAATAGTAATAATAAAGGATTTCTACTGCAAAAACGTTGTTGAAAATAAAATATAAAATGATCATCACACTTGGATGTTACAATTCTAAGCACTTGAATTAGAACAAAACAACGTTATAAATGCATTATGCAAAACAACTCGATCAAATCATAGTCTGGAAACTATAATAATAAATATCTTGCACTTGTATGGCATCTAATGATGCTTTCATCCATCCCAGATCAATCAGAAGTGCGTAGCACATCTGCAATAACCTGCAATTAAGCTCAACTTATCAATGTGAAATCGTAAATGAATGGAATTAAGCTCAACTTATCTGAATACCAATTCAATAAATTATATTAACCATTAATAAATTATATTAATCTACAAGAAGATTAAAAAAAATTAATATCTTCACACTATATATTGTAAAATAATCAGTAGATACATTCATTTTACAATCAAACTTTCAAATAAAATTATGTCAATTAATATGAAAAATTATATATTAAAAAGACAGAAATAAATAAGTTAAGGGGTAACGCCACCCTCAAATAAATTCGACTCTGTAATAACCTTTTGATAATCTGTTTTTATTTAGTGAAAGAAAATATTTTTGATTTGCCATTTTGTTTCCATTTCAATATTTGATACATCTGAAAAGACAGTAAAAAATTAGAGAATGTAGGAAATGCCCTGTTGATTAAGCTCAGGCTTATCATCACATCCCAAATTTCACTTTCATTATTTGTGAAGCAAATATTGGTATATTTGACTAACATACCTCCTTCATGCAATCAACAAAACTTGCCACATTGTTCATATATGCGGTCTGTATATCTGTTTAGGAAGCTGAGATAAGCATTTCTCCGAGAAGGTGAAAGTAGTATTAGCCCTAATAAGGGCCAAATAGGTTCGAAATAGCTCTGATACGTGGACTTTAAGCCTAACTCAATCTCATAAAACCAGCTCATAGGATTGAGGTTTGCACCCACTTATATACAATGAAAGGCTCTAATCTCTAGTCGATGTGGGATCTTCAACACAAATATCCAATTTCTTTTGGTATTTCACCCGTTAACTTATTACAAGATCAATGCTCTTAAGCTTTAACTGTGGATTCTCGAACCCCTGTTCCACACCTTTCCACGTAAAGCTTATGTTAAGGTTACAATCATAAATGGTATTCTTCGGATATATACGATGTAGAGTGTCACTTTTGTTGATGCTCCTTTCAGACATTGCAGTCAAATTGTTTAAGCATGAAGGAATTCTTTTGGATAACATATTCCTCGAAAGATCCATGAATTGAATATGCTTCAAATAACATAACTGAATAGGAAGATTTCCAGAAAAATGATTCGCTCGCATGATCAGGATTATCAACTGTTGCATACTTTCTCCGATCCATGGTGGTATTGGACCAGACAACACATTTTCACCCACATCCAACATAATTAAATTGTTGCAATTCTTTAAAGTGGAAGCTAATTCACCCGTTAGGTTATTGTTTCGTAAGACCAAGACTTCCAATTCAACAAGGCTGCCCATGGACACAGGAATCTTCCCTGACAATTTATTGTTGCTTAAATCAAGAAACATTAATAGATCTACAGACTTCCAACAGTCTGGAAGATGTCCCTTCAATTGATTATTTGATAAATCTAAAAGGGCCATTGGAGAGGTGCTTTGGTCACATGTGAGTGAAAACAAATTTGAAAATTTGTTGTTAGAAAGCCTCAACTCTATAACTTGTAGTAAAAACGATGGAATTTTACCTTCAAATTGATTTGAGTTTAGAATTATAGTCGGTCTACTCTGAAGCTTCAATGATATATTAGGAATTGCACCAATAAGATTATTCTGAGACATATTCAACCTTGCGATATTTTGCAAGTTGTTCCAAAACCATTTTAGTACTGAACCATTAAGCCCATTATCTGAAATGTCGAGTTCAATTAACGAACTTTGAGTCTGGAGCCAACTAGGAAAAGTGGGACCCAACTTGCAACATCTTAGTTTCAAATTTATTATTTGAAAAGGAGGAACCCAATTAGGGACTATTTTCATAGACAAAGAGTTCTCTGACAAATATAAGTACCTTAATTTGGAAAAATTGGAAAGATGGGATTCCGTGACGTCTCCCTCCAAATGATTTCCATCCAAATACAACTCCTCCAACTCAGATAACAATCCAATGCTTGCAGATAGTATGCCGGTAATCTGGTTATCAGATAAATCCAAACTCTGAAACAGGTGTCGGTTGCACCATGAAGAATTTTGAAAGAAGCTAGAAATTTCCCCACTCAACTTGTTAGTTGAGAGGACTAACTTCTGCAATGTGCACATGTTCCCAAAGAAAGATGGAATCTCGCCTTGTATTTTGTTAGCAGAGAGGTCAAGAACTTCAAGAGAGTTCATTACTTTCCCAAATCTATCTGGAATGGGACCTTCTAACACGTTATCATGAAGGTAAAGTGTACGAAGATTGGTAGTGGAATAGAAGAGCCAATAAAATATGGATGATGATTTCAAAAAATTTGAAGAGATGTCAAGGTAGACGAGAGAAGATGAAGAATTTGTGATTGAAATAGCTGATATAAAAAAACTATCATCCCTGAGACTACAATTTTGCAAACGAAGATTTTGAAGTTTTGAACTGAAGTTAAAATTAAAACTCCCTGGAAAGACCGATGATGTCATATTATTATAAGAAAGGTCAAGGATCACAAGAGAAGGAAAATTTGAGTGAATAGGAGATGACAAAAGAATGTTATTATGAGAAAGATAAAGTTGTTGAAGATTAAGGCTAAAGTTTGACAATAATTGAAATGTTGAGGATGTGAGCATATTATAAGAAAGATCAAGGATGGTAAGAGAAGTTGAGAAATTGGAATATGAATAAAATAGAGATTGAATATCGGTATCTGAAAGGAAACAATCAATTAGCCTCAACTCTCTTAGCTTTGGAAAAATAATTGTTTGCAACCAATCATGGTTATGTAAATGACTGAAGGCAAGTCTAAGAGTGCGCAAGAAAGGAAAATTCCCAACCTGGAAAGGAAGTGCTCCAAAAAATGAATTTCCTATAAGATCAAGATACCTCAATTGTGACAGATTTGCAAGTTGATAAGGGAGTTCTCCGTCGAGATAATTGGAACTGAGATCGAGATACCTTAAATGTGTAAGGCTTCCAAGTTGATAAGGGATATCTCCATGGAAATGATAATTGTGACTTAGATCCAAAGACAGTAAATGTGTCAGGTTTCCAAGTTGGGTAGGAATGCTCCCACCAAAACCAGAATAGGAGAGATTAAGATATCTTAAGTTGGTAAGTGAGCCCATGAGTTGTGGGATGTGACTCCCTTGAAAATTATTGTAGCTAAGATCCAAATGTTGAATATTTTGCAAGGGAAGCATTGAAGTGATATTGATTGTACCTCTCAAATATTGTGGATACTGACCAGGGAGGCGAAGGATGATTACATGACCTGTTTGATGGTCGCATTGAATGCCTTTCCATTTACAACAATCTCTATGAGGCCATGTTTGAAGTCGAGGAGTGCCTCTCTCTCCCTCTCAATGCACTTTATTTGTAAGGTATTGTTGAATGGGAAAATGGATGTTGCAAGATGGAAGAAAAGCAAAAGTAGGAGAAATGCATAAAGATAATAAGAAGGCATTATTATGAAGTGGCTGATATGAAACAAATGCTCAACTATTGATGACTCTCCCATACATTATGTAAGAGATATAACACCCTTTGCTTTTTATACAGATATAAATATCTACATATTATGAAAAGTCTTCATGATTTAATTTTGCTACAGCATGAGAAAAGGAAGCCTAATTTGTTTTTATATAAAATTTGTATGAATATTAAGAATATCAAAGTCTATACACTTGTTTTAGTTTTCCAAATTTGACTTGACTTGTAACGTCCTTATGGAACACATGGAATAGATTCATAGTTAAATATTACAAAAACCAACTTTTAAATATATTATAATTCAAAACAACAAAAACGGTACATATAGTTAAACTTCCAGATTTGGCTACTGCCTCATATAGCTCTCTTACTTGTAGGACTACATGGTTTGACGATAAAACACCGAGGTGAACTAATTAAAATTTTAATAAATACATAACTAAACAATAATCATATTTATTATAATGTACTCTAATACCATTCATCCAAAATGAAACCTATCTTATTTAATCCATATCCAATGCTATAGATTAATATGCATAATGGGCACTAAAAAGAATCAATAAAAGATAGACGTCTTTTAAAACATCTTTGACATCATCAGATTCTAAGAGTCATAGTGAAGTCAGATTAAGTTATATTTAAAATGATTAAATAAATTATTGATTTTAAATGGAATATTATTATATTATTTTATAACACTTAAAATATCACAAATATAAAGAAAAATATAATTGTTGAGAAAGTTATCATACATCATAAAAAAAGTGAGAAGAAGTGATGTTATATATTTAGAAACAAATATAATTTTTTATTGATTTTTTTAGCAGAAAATAAAATATATCATTACATATATAGAAATAAATATATTGTAATTTTATGCTTCATTGGTTAGTACTAAAAATTAATAAAAATGTTGTTATCTATTTAGTTGCAAAGATATATTATGATTTTTTTATTTTGATGAAAATTAGTTTTTATCATATTGTAAAAGTAACTCAATTATGATTCTTTGACTCCTCCTATAAAAAATGGATATCAAAATATTTTGAAATTATCTGTATCATTATTTTATAAACCAATGTAAGTCATAATAAATGTTAGTATATATGGACACACGAGGAATCCTAACATCGTTAATTTAGACATAAGCTCACCTAATAAAAGATATTAGAACCATATTCAAAATCGTGTTTAAAAATAAAATATATATTATCACTTTTTTATTAATTTTTTATTGACATAAAATAATAAATGTTATATATTTAGAAATAAAATATATCATGTTTTTATTATTGATTTGTTAGCAACCCTTAGTGTATATTTAGTTAAAAGATATATAATGATTTATTTATTTTTAATAAAATCTCAGCAACCAAAGCAGTTTGAATATCAAGAAATGCAGAGAACCCACCAATAAACTATGATCCCATACTCTAACAGAAAATACCTCAACAAGTAGCAAGACCAAGATACTCTCGAGCAATTCCATGATCAGTGTTAATTTTAACCTATCTTGGTGAAGGGAACTCACATCTAAGGAAAATGACGAAGAACTTTACCAGTACGAGTATTAATACAAAAAAATTTAATAACATTGAAATTCAACACATTATTTTTCATTGAAACTTTAAACGAATGTTAAACCTTTAATTAACGAAATAGCCCTAAAAATATCAATTTTATCCTGAAATCTAGCATAATTCATCATATGTCATATTGTCGAAATAGAAAAAGTTATCACAATAAGATTAAGCAATTTAACTAAAGGACTACCATCACTCTTAATAAAAGAAAAAAAATCATCCTTGTTAAAGAATTGAGGAGGAAGAAAAATATATCGAACCCAACTTTAAATAAGTTTCTTTTATGTGAATTTAGCCGTTCAAAGTTTTTTTTCCCAAAAATATTATTTGTGTCCCCGAAACCCACGTTAATAACTTGTTTATTTTATTTTATTTTAGTGTCACAATAACGTTCCTTTAGCAGACTCTTTTTTTTTTTAATTTTTTGCTGTCTTCGTAGGATGGGTTTGGTACAGTCTAGTTAAGTCCAGTACTGGACCTATGCTTTATTATGGAAGTTATTTCTTCATTTTAATTTGTGGTGATTCCACATCGAACAGAAATACGCAGCACATCTGTAATATTTGTACAACCATTAATGTGATTTATTACAAGATAAATAAACACGGAATCATGTTTTTCAATGTGAAATTGTAAATGAATGTAATTAAACTCAACTTATTTGAATTCCAATTCAATAAATTATATTAACCATTACTAAATTATATTAGTCTACAAAGAAGATTAAAAAAATTAATATCTTGACACTATATATATTGTAAGTTAAGAGGTAACGCCAAAATCCTCAAATGAACTCGACTTTGTAATAACCTTTTAGTATTTATGGAAGGCTAAGGCGTTCCCTAACGTGTTAACCACAGCATGGAGGGTTTTGATGGGCAGAATGCCAACTAGGGTGTCTTTAGGCAGGAGAGGAGTTGTGTTAAGCACACTAGTGTGTCCGATGTGCCAGACAAAGGAGGAATCATGCCAACATCTGTTCTTGGAATGTAAGACTGCAATACATGTATGGGCTTTATGCTTCAGATGGAGTGGAATAGTGTTTGTCCAACATAATGACATTATGGCCCACTTTGTGAGTTTCCATTTAATGCAGAGCAGCAAGGTACAAAACGAGGTTTGGAAAGGTGTGTGGGCGGCCATAGTATGGTGTTTATGGGAGCAGAGAAACCAAGTGGTGTTCAATCAAGGAGTAGTCCATGTGTGCGTAGTCGGTGTTTATGATCGCCGGTGGATGAAACGGAGATCTCCATGTGTGCGTAGTCGGTGGTTGTCGAAGGTATGCAAAGGTCAACATGATCGCCGGTCGATGAAGCGGCGTTCTCCATGTCAATATGATCGCCGATCGACGAAGCGGTGTTCTCCATATGTGTGTAGTCGGTGGTCGCCGAAGTTATGCAAGACCAACATGATCGCCGGTCGATGAAACGGAGATCTCCATGCGTGCGTAGTCGGTGGTCGTCGAAGGTATGCAAAGGTCAACATGATTGCCGGTTGATGAAGCGGCGTTCTCCATAGGTCAACATGATCGCCAATCGATAAAGCGGCGTTCTCCATATGTGTGTAGTCGGTGGTCGCCGAAGTTATCCAAAGCCAATATGATCGCCGGTCAATGAAACGACGATCTCCATGCATGCGTAGTCGGTGGTCGTCGAAGTTATGCAAAGGTGAACGTGATCGTCGGTCGATGAAACGACGAGCTCCATGTGTGGTTTTCTCACTTTAAGGTTGTGCTGCTCCAACCATAAAGGAGAGTTTCTTTTGTGGATAATTTAGGAAGTCCACTTCTGGTTAATGTATATGGGTTGGGATACCCCTGAAGTATCCCCTTTAATTTTATTTATTCATTACTGATAAAAAAAAAAACTTTTTGGTAATCTGTTTTATTATTTAATGAAAGAAAATATTTTTGATTTGACATTTTGTTTCCAAGTTGAGTAGGAATGCTTCCACCAAAAGCAGAATAGGAGAGATTGAGATATCTTAAGTTGGTGAAAATAGTTATTGCAGAAATCCAAATGTTGAATATTTTGCAAGGGAGACAGGGAAATGATACTGGTTAAGGAGACTAAGGATAGTTATATGACCTGTTTGGTGGTGGACAAGTTCTCATCACCCCTCTATGTAGATAGGACATCTGTGAGGTCATAGGCCATGTTTGAAGTGGAGGAGTGCGTGTCTCTTGAATGGGTGAATGGAAGATGCAGATGGAAGAAAAGGAAAAGATAATAAGAAGGCATTATTATTATTATTATGTGGCTGATATGATATGAAACAACTATTTAAGTATTGATGACTCTTCCACACACTATGTAAGATATATTCTAACACCCTTTTCTTTTTATACAAATATACATATCTTATCGCACTTCTGGCTATTTCATTAGCCTATATTTCAACAAAATGTATTATTTTGTATTCTTCTATTTTATATAATTTAAAATATATCATATTTTTCCATGTCACTAGTATTTTTGTTATCATTTTTAACTTTCATAAAAATATTATATTATTGTTCCACTAAATTATATATGTGAGGTTCCCCTTAGAGTATTTTTAAATTTCACTAACAAATGTTTGTTTAGAAAAACGTGCACATGCACGGTTTTAACAGAAGTCCTAGAAATGGCGAAAGGATAGGTTAGAAAATTATTTCTATTTCTTTTTATATCGGTTAGGACTTTTTTCTTGAAATCAGGAGTTCTTGAAATTGGAGTAAATTTATTTGGTTTTCATCTATTTCGCCTTCCAAAACTCTTGTCTTTTTGAAAGTTTTTCATGGAGGGCTTCCTACATATCAGCATATTCAAAATAAAGGTTTGCATATTTGTTCTATGTGTACACTTTGTGAAAAAAATGTGGAATCTATTCATCATTTATTTTTTGAATGCCTTAATGCTTTGTATATTTAGAGTTTTCCTACTTCTCATTTCTCTAATAAGGATGATCTTCTTTCTTTTATTGAGAGTGACGGTAGTCCTCTGGTTAAATTGATTAACCTTGTTGTAATAACTTTTTCTATTTGGATGATATGGCGTATAAGGAATTTTGCTCGTTTTCAGGATAAAATTGAAGTTTTTCTAGGGTTGTTTTGGTTATTAAATATTTAACTTGTCTAGTGGGAAATTCGTCTAAAGCTTCAATGAAGAATGATTTGATGGATTTCAACGTGATTAAATTTTTTGGTATTAATACTTGTATTGGTAAAGTTTTTTGTCCTTTTCCTGTTAGATGGGAGTTTCCTTCTCCAGACTGGGTTAAAATTAACAGTGATGGGACTGCTAGGGGATATCTAGGTCTTGTCACTTGTGGAGGTATTTTTTGTGGGAGTATGGGAGAATTTATTGGAGCTTTCTCTGCGTTTTTTCTTGAAGTTCAGACTACACTGGTTGCTGAGTTTTATGGAGTTATATATGCTTTGGAGGAAGCTCAAAATATGGGGCTTACTAGTGTTTGGCTGGAATGCGACTCTTCCTTGGTATGTGCTGCGTTTACTGCTAGGAAAAATGTTCATTGAATGCTTCTTAATCGATGGAATACCAGTGTTACTTACTGTGAGAAAATCAGGTTTAGGGTTACTCATATTTTTCGTGAAAGGAATGCGTATGCAGATATGTTTGCAAATTTAAGTTTTATTCATAGAGAATCTTTTCATTAGTATAATAGACTTCCATCTAGTTTATTATTAGAATTCTTTATGAGTAGGTATAGTCTCCCTATGTATCATTTTTGTTAACATATGGGTTTTTGGTCTAGTCCCCCCCATATTTTTGTATTTTCTTTCTGTTTTCTTTTTTTTAATAATACTTTTTTCCATGTGATGACAAATGATTGTTGTTAATTGAGGTGTCAACTTATCTAAGATGTCAAGTTGCATAATAATGCCTAACATAAAAAATTTTAATCATAAAAAAAGTGCCATACATAAAATCATGACATTTTACCAAAAGCACGAAAAGACAGAAGTTTAATTTGTCTTTTATAAATTTTGTGAAGACTTGTGATTTCAAAGTTTATGCAAATTGTTTCATATTCTAAATTTGATATCATTGTACACATAATGTTCTAACCCATGAAAAGGGTTAGAAAAAAATATAAGACAATAATAATATTTATTATACATTATTATACTTTTCGTAATTTTTTAAAAACACTAATATATTTCGATAAATGTAATTTTCTAAAAAATTATAATGTATGAGACAAATAGTATAAATATCAAAATATTTATCTAACTTAACTTATTTAAATTAAAAAAAAATATTTCATTATTCACTCAGGTATCATTATAAATATAACAAATCATAATTTATTATTATGATATCATTTGTATCAGAATACTATTGAGAAAATCACAGACAAAAAAGGAAAAAAGAATTCAGATTAATTCTTCTTTATATAAATAACTGAAAAATATCAAGTAATAAAAAATAATAATAGACAAGTTAATGGGATGTACTATACAGAAAATAAAAACTAACAAACTCTTAATGTGAACCAATTAGTCCCAAAAAACTTCCAGTAATAAAAATTAATAAGTACACTACAAATTTGTTTTTAACATTTAAGAATCAATAATAAAAAATTTATCTTCTCAGATAGGATGGATAATAACACAAAAACTAAACAATAGAGAGAATAAAACACAGAATAATTGCCACAAAACATTTTCTTCTGTCTAACTCTTCTGTGTCGGACACACTGGTTATTATTGGCTTCTCCTTTTCTCTTTTTATTTTCCTTAAAAATCTTATGCAAATAATGTATTTTTAAAAATGCGTAATGAATTAGTAGTCTATAAAGAAAAACACTTTCCTTTTCATTCTCTTTAATTAAGTCAGTTCTCGATCTAGTAAATTAGAAAATTACCTAAAAAATACCTGTAATAATATTACAAGTAAATAGATACGTTTTGAACCATAATATTTATAGTTTTAGTTTTATAATAAATAAATATATTTTAATATATTATTGTTAAAATGTTTAAATATGTTGTGTGTAACACCTTAGAAATATACCTATTTACAATACAGGTTCTACACGGTTTTGTACAAGCTTAGAGTCTTTCAAATGTTCCTAATACATTATTAGGATTTATATAAATACAAATAATTACATTGCAAAGCTCAAATTAAAATCCTAAGGCCTTCGAGACATTCCTGCACCCCTGCATCAACATTTGTTCATGTATGTAGTATAATCATCGCAATTCACAACATAACAAGAAAAACAATGGTAACCTAGTGAAAATAAAATTTTATAACATGAATCAATTGCTCAATTAAATTATTTTCATTTTATTCATACTGACTACTCATAGATCCATTTGCATCAGAATACCTTGATTTCTTTTCAATTCTCAATACTTTTGATTTCATTTCAATCATAATGATATTATATGGATTTATCATCTTCTGGAAGACTCATTAAGTATGCCCTAACATCTAATCCACACCTCTAGGATCAAGGTAAGTCCAAACATTCAATATCTTGTGTCTCTGCAGGTCATTGTGTGTATGAACTCTCTATTTAAGTTATATTTGAATGAAATTTTTATAAGTTCTTTCGGGGAAAAGTTAAATTTGATTTTCTTGGTTAAAATTAATTGTTATACAAAATAAAAGTTAAAAATTTACAATAGTTATATAAAATTGTATCGGTCGGTACTGGACGAGTCATGTCACTCAGCCTAGGTGACCGACCGACCGGGTTAAAACATATTTAAAGCAATTATAATAAATAACAGTTGTTGAGACTCTTTGAGAATCTCACATCCCTATAAAACCGGGTAACGTCCTGAGTAATCAGGGAACCTCCTTAGTAATCAATTAACACTGATATTTAATAGATTTGATCTATCACAACAGAGGACCCATGACCAAACACTATAAATAAAACATATGCAAATGAATAAGGTACACTTTTAATCAGGTCTTAATATACACTTTGAATATTGAATACTTACTTGATCATCGTAGTACCTTTTTCAGGTCAACTCCAACCAAGCGCCAGCGAATTAAGGAAGAAGTCTTTGAGTATTGAAGAGCAAGGGAATTACTGAATGACTGACACTTCAACAATTGTACAACTAGATTCAGGAACTATCTAGGCCCACTTTGTCTTTACAAGTACAATTGGTACCAACCATGGGACCGAGATAGAATTAGAAGCAATCATGGTTTCAACAAGACACATCGTAAACAACGAACGAATCTCTGAAGATCAGATGGCTATGTTTCAAACTATACAAAAACAAATGGAAGAGATACGTAAAAAAGAATAAGAATGAAAAGGAGGTGTGCCTTCTTAAAGAGAAAAATGAATCATTGAGACGACAATTAAATGAGTCTCCATGTGGACAAAAATCTCCTTCAAGTGAACATACCCAGAACCAAGAAAAGACAGTCATTATTCAGACTTAGACTCAGCAGGCATCTAGGCCACATACCAAAAGAATGAGTCTCCATGTGGACAAAAATCTCCTTCAAGTGAACATACCCAGAACCAAGAAAAGACAGTCATTATTCAGACTTAGACTCAGCAGGCATCTAGGCCACATGCCAAAAGAACTCATGTCATTGAAGATGACGATGAGCCAAAAGGACATCCCTTCACTGACGAAGTTATGGACACACAACTTTCCTCTAAATGGAAGAGTCTCAACATCAAGCTTTATGATGGTTCCACAAACCTGGACGAACACATGAATGTCTACAAAACACAAATGAACCTCTACACTACAGACAAGGCGGTATGGTGCAAGGTTTTTCCTACCCATTTCAAAGAAAGGGCACTCAGTTGGTTTACTCAACATCCATTCGATTCAGTGGATAACTTCAAAACTTTGTTAGCCAAATTTAGTACTCGATTTGCAACTAGCCAATCACACCACATATCATATCTAGCTCTTCTCAATGTCAGACAAGAGAAAGGAGAACCCTTACGAGCATTCATGAAAAAATTTAACAAATTGTCTCTGAGCATCAGAAACCTCATTGCTAGAGATAGCCATGCATAATTTGATCTCAACTCTCCGACCCAGACAGTTCATTGGTAGTCTAATAAAAAAGCCAGCAAAAAAATTAGATGAATTGAGAAATCAAGCAACTAAATTCATTTAAATTGAGGAACTACATGATCATCACAAGAATGCTCTAGGAGAGAATGGATGAGACAAAGGAAAGGAGAAAGACTGTGGTAGCGACATATACTCGGCCAGTCTGATAAATTCAGAGATAACCGAGGTCCTCAACTTCATGCTTATACCCCATTAAATGCTAATCAGGAAAAAATTATGGATGAAGCATTGCATGCCGACCTAATCCCGACATTGAAAAAGTTGCAGAGTCTAAGAGATGCCAACATGTCTAAATAATGTCGATACCACCGTAATTTTGGCCATACGACCAAAGAGTGTCAAGCATTGAAGGATAACATTGTAGAACTTGTCCAAGTTGGCCACTTGCGAAAATTTGTTCAAACGGCGAACAAAAGCTCGTAGCAATATCCACAAAGAGAAAGGTATCCATTTAGAGATGAACAAAGAACGATCACGATGCCATGAGGACGACTGACGTCCTACAAAATAGCAAAGAAGGAGCGAAAGCCCGAATCGAGGTGATCGTTCAAGATAGAGCGAAAGTCCCAGGCGTGACAATCACTCCAAACGAGGCGTTCGTGAAGTCATAAACACAATAACTGGGGATTCGTGCTCGGTGATCGTGGTGGAAAGGAGGAATGATCACGTCATTATAGAGACAACAAACGTTCTTCAAAACAACAAAGGAGTGAAAGTCCCGAGTGTGGCTATTTTTCAGGACAAGGTGTTCATGAGGTAATCAACATGATCGTTGGAGGATTTGCGTGCGGAGAATGTTCAAGTTCAACTTGCAAGAAACTTATAATGGTTATCCAGTCAGTCCATTCAACCACAATCAAAGACCAACCGAGAATCCCTCCAATTCTCTTCACAGATGATGATTTTAATGTTATTAATCCATCTCAGGATGACCCCATGGTCATTATAGTGGAAATTGAAAAAATTGCTATCACTAAGGTTTTGGTAGATCAAGGCAGCTCGATCGACATTTTATATTGGAAAACTTTAAAAAAAATGAGGATTCCATAATGAGAAATCCAACCGTATGATGACCAGATAGTAGGATTTTTCTGGCGAATGAGTGGACACTCGAGGGTATATTGACTTATACACTACATTCGGTGAAGACCATTAAAATCAGGTATCTTCTTGTTAATGTCAATACTTCATATAACATCTTGCTTGGGCGGTCATCCATCAACTGCCTTAGAGCAATAGTGTCAATTCTGCATCTCGCGATGAAGTTTCCATCTATTTCAGGTGACATAGTCATCGTTCATGTTGATCAAACGGTAGCCCGAGAGTGTTACGTTGCAAGCCTGAAAGTCAAATCAACCAATCGATTATGTTACAAAAAATCACAGCGTGGACAGTTGAGAAAATGTAGAAAAGAACGTTATCCAAGGTCTAGAAGACCGATCAGAGATTAGTCTCGAGAAACAAGATCTCCCAGAAGAGAACATATGGTCGCATTGGTCGACCTCGACCCCTAACTCAATGACACTTGTACCGACAAGTCCTCGGACGTCGTTGACCGCTAGTAATGATGGGGCCACGTAAGCTGGGTCTGACGAGCGGCATGGGCCAGTGCCTTGCAGACGACACGCCCAGGGTGTCGAGGAGTGGTCAGGCGTCGGTCACGTATGTTGGGTCCCACAAGCGGTATACCCAGAGTGCCTCACAAACAGTACGCCCAGAGGGTCGAGGAGTGGTCAGGCATCGGTCATCAAGATGTGTTGACGTGTCCTCGGACATCGGTGAGTCAGATAGCGGAGCTGGGCCAAGAGAGGTGGATCCCAGACCACACACCAGTTATCAGTTAGGAGAAGCGTAGATCACAAGGGGTCCATGCGTGTGGTGTGGATGACGCGTTCAGGTGTAACACGAGTAAAGAGCCACCGGAAGAGATATGGCCCGTAAGGGTCACGTTTCAGGGGTAAAACTACATGCATGGCACGTGAACAACTAGGGTACTCCAAGGACGGATGACCCCAGAGATTAGGTGCACAAGTTGGTACCCAGGTGGTCATCCCGTCAGAGGTTGCACTCTAGTAAGGGAACCTTACGCGCTAGATTGCCCTAAGAGTGGGTGATAGCGGCGCTAGGGCACACCCTCAGTAACCCTAATTGTGGTTAATGGAAACAGCGGAAACCCTAGAGTATATAAGGGCAGTAACAAACCTAATAAGGTACGCAAGTTTTACGTAGGGCTTACGCTGATACACACACAGTTTACACGGAGAGCTTTTTACAGCTAAGTTTTGGTGTTTCCTAGCCCTATACTAACTTGAGCGTCAGAGTGCAAACGACCTCTAGGGCGCCATTTGTCTTTGCATTTTCAGTTGTTTGATCGAAGGAAGGCACGAACGAAGGCAGAGATAATTGGGCGTGTGATCGTCGTAGACGTACGAAGGCAATCGAGTCAACCGATAGGAACAACACTCGTATTAAGGCGGGTGAGGATCTCTGTCCGCTACCCCTACTTGATGAAGAACATACAACACACATAAGGACTTCATTAAAGTCGACCGACGACAAATTAGTAAGTCAGACACTAACTGACAATGTTGATTTATTTGCCTAGATGGTTTTTGATATGCTAGGAGTAAGTCCAGATGTTATCACACATCACCTTTTGGTCTACAAAGAAGCAAAACTAATCGCCTAGAAGAAGAGAAAAATGGGTGAAGAGAAGCACAATGCAGCGGGCAAGGAAGCTGACAAGCTCGTCAAACCGACTTCATTAAAAAAGCAAACTACACCACATGGTTGACAATTGTTGTCATGGTCAAGAAGCCTAATGGTAAATGGAGGATGTACATGGACTACACCGACCTCAACAAGGCTTGTCCAAAAGATGTTTATCCTCTACCAAGCATCGACCGACTAGTTGATGGGGTGGTCCGTCACCATGTTTTAAGTTCCCTGGATGCATACTCTAGATACAATCAAATCCAAATGTATCTAAAAGACAAGGAGAAAACAACTTTTATGACCGATTGTGACAACTTCTATTATGAAGTCATGTAGTTTGGTCTAAAAAATGCTGGTGCAACTTACTAGAGAATGATGCATCAGAATTTTAAAGGAATGCTCGATCAAAATGTCGAAGTTTAAGTTGGCGACATAGTGGTAAAATCTTATTCATGTTTATAGCACATTCAAGTTCTCAAAAAAGTCTTCAAAGCTCTTAGAGATCATGGTATTTGACTTAACCTTGATAAATGTGCGTTCAGGGTAGAATTTGGGAAATTTATAAGTTTCATGCTCACCCATCGTGGTATTGAAGCAAATCCAGAAAAGTGTAGGGATATCACTGAAATGAGAAGCCCTGAAAATTTAAAAGAAATTCATAAACCTTAGCCGATTTCATGGTTGAACTTAACCATTGGCCGACCAAGGACAAGGATCTCCAATGGACCTTACATGTGGATGGTTCATCGAATGATAAGTCATGCGGTGTAGAAGTAGTTCTTGAAGGTTCGGGGCGACATTCTCCTTGAACAATCATTGAAGTTTGATTTCAAAACATCAAATAATCAAGCAGAATATGAGGTCATCCTAGTTGAGCTTACTTTAGCATATGATATGGAAGCCCAACAACTTATTTGTAGGAGCGACTCTCAGCTAGTAGTAAAAAATATTAAAGTGAAATTCGAGGTAAAAGAGTCTTTGTTGTAGAAATACTATCACCTCATTCGAAATTTGATGTCTAAATTAAAATTGAACACATTTGATATGAGCATAATGCTAGAGTCGACATGCTTTCAAGGTTGGCTACTACTAAAAGGAAAGGGCTCCACCGTTCAGTTATATATGTAATCCTCAAAAATCCCAACGTCAGTACGAACGAATGCATGACCATTTCTGAAAAGGAAATCTGGATGACACCTATCAAACGAATTTTAGAAAATGGTGAATGTAAGACACAAGAGGAGAAGACAATAAGGCAACAAACCGCTCAGTTTGTCCTCATTGGTTCTAATCTCTATCGACGAAGATACAATCTACCATTATTATCTAAAATTATATTTATTATGTCCTATCTATATATTATTTTTTTAAATATCTTATTGAATTGATTGTTGCCGACGCAGGACCACTATCCTCTGATTCTGATTCTAATTCTAATTATGACGATGAAGGTTAGAACACTTTGGAAATAATAACTGTCTGGAAACGGAAGTTAAATTTGCCCACATCTTTTGGAGTACATGCATTTATAGACAATTTTTCTTATAAGTTATTTTTGAAAAAGTAATTTAAAATGAACTAATTACAAGGTAGAATTTTTTCACTTATTATTCTTTACTGCTCTCTATTTTCCTAAAAAATTATATTAGTCAGAAATAAAGATATTGTTCTATATGACCAATATTTACACATAGAATATTATAGTTTTCAATTGTTAACTGCAATCGAACTCTTCAATTGATGCATTAACAATGAAGAAGGACATAACTGGAACAATTACAAAGAAAAAGGAGGAAACTATTAAAAACAGTCTAGAATCATGTCATTTTGCGAAATCATGGAAAAGTAAAGTTAATTGGTCTTTACATAGGTCAAACGCTCTCCTTCCATTCAGTGGAGAGGCAGCCAGAAATTTGCTGGATGTTCATGCTTTATCAGTAGGTGTTGGGTACTCTGAACGTGCTAGCTGGTACTTAAAGATTTATCTTAGTTAAATATTCTGAAGTGTCACATTTTAATTTTATTCATTTTTTTTTAATAAAAAAAAATTGATCTTTACATAAAACTGCTAGAAATAGTAATAATAAAGGCTTTCTACTTGCAAAAACGTTGTTGAAAATAAAATATAAAATGATTATCGGACGTGGATGTTACAATTCTAAGCACTTGAATTAGAACGAAACAACGTTATAAATGCATTATGCAAAACAACTCCATCAAATCATAGTTTGAAATACATTACTTACTACAAAACATTCAAACTACAATACTAAATAAATATCTTGCACTTTTATGGCAACTAATGATGCTTTCATTCATCCCAGATCAATCAGATTAATGTGGTTTATTAAAAGATAAATAAAGAGGGAATAAAAATTTTCAATGTGAGATTGTAAATGAATATAATTAAACTCAACTTCTCTGAATACCAACTCAATAAATTATATTAACCATTAATAAATTATATTAATCTACAAGAAGATTAAAAAAAATTAATATCTTCACACTATATATTGTAAAATAATAAGTAGATACATTCATTTTACAATCAAACTTTCAAATAAAATTATGTAAATTAATATGAAAAATTATATATGCATATATATTAAAAAGACAGAAATAAATGAGTTAAGGGGTAAGGCCAAAACCTGAAATAAATTCGACTCTGTAATAACCTTTTCGTAATCTGTTTTTATTTAATAAAAGAAAATATATTTGATACATCTGAAAAGCCAGTGAGAAATTAGAGAATGTAGGAAATGCCCTGTTGAGGATTAAGCTGAGACTTATCATCACATCCCAAATTTCACTTTCATTATTTGTGAACCAAATATTAATATATTTGACTAACATACCTCTTTCATGCAATAAACAGCACTTGCCACATTGTTCATATATGCGGTCTGTAAATCTGTTTAGGAAGCTGAGATAAGCATTTCTGGAAGAACGTGAAAGTAGTATTGGCCCTAATAAGCCCCAAAATCCGGTGAAGTATCCTATCCCCATGCTCATGTACAATGCCTCATACCAATCACTATCTTCATCACCATTCATTGCTTCACCTTCTCCAACCTTTTCTCTTCTTTCATCTCCATCTCCAGGACAACTTTTGTTCACTTGCTCTCCACAAAGATCATTGTTTCCTTCAAAACAAGAGCCATCAAAGGTATCAATATGTCTTCCTGATGGGATTCTTCTCGAAAGAGAGTTGTGTGACAAATCTAGTTTACCAAGAAAATCAATTTGAGAAAGTGAGAAAGGAATTCCTCTACTGATATGATTTCTTGATAAGTCAAGGGACTCTAGTGAACTTAAATTCCCAATCTCAGAAGGAATTTTTCCTCTTAGATTATTTCTAGATAAATTCAAGGAAACTAACCCAACCAAATATGCTATGTCTTTTGGTATTTCACCCGTTAACTTATTACTTGAAAGATCAATGCTCTTAAGCTTCAACTCTGGATTCTCGAACCCCTGTTCCACACCTTTCCACATCAAGCTTATGTTAAGGGTGTAACTTCCGATATCCAAACTCCCATAACTTTCAAAATAAGTGTTATTCATCCAATATATACGATTTCGAGTGTCACTTGTGTTGATGCTCTTTTCAGACATTGCAGTCTAATTCTGTAAGCATGATGGAATTCCTTTTGATAACATATTTCTCGAAAGATCCATGAATTGAATATGCTTCAAATAACAGAGTTGAATAGGAAGATTTCCAGAAAAGTGATTCTCTCGCATGATCAAGATTATCAACTGCTGCATGATTTCTCCTAGCCATGATGGTATTGGACCGGACAACATATTTTCACCCACATCCAACATAAATAAATTGTTGCAATTCTTTAAAGTGGAAGCTAATTCACCCGTTAGGTTATTGTTTCGTAAGACCAAGGCTTCCAATTGAACAAGACTACCCATGGACACAGGAATCCTCCCCGACAATTTATTATTGCTTAAATCAAGACACAATAACCGGTCTACAGATTTCCAACAGTCTGGAAGGTGTCCCTTCAATTGATTATTTGATAAATCTAAAATGGCAATTGGAGTGTTTCTTTGGTCACATATGAATGAAAAGAAATCTGAAAATTTGTTGTTAGAAAGCCTCAGCTCTAAAGCTTGTAGTAAAAACGACGGAATTTTTCCTTCAAACTGATTTGAATTCAGAATTATAGACGTACTATTGAGAAGCTTCACTGATATATTAGGAATTGAACCACTGAGATTGTTGTGAGACATATTCAACATTTCCATATTTTGCAAATTGTTCCAAAACCATTTTGGTACTGAACCATTAAGCCCATTTCAGAAATATCTAGATAAATTAATGAACGTTGAGTCTGAAGCCAACTAGGAAAAGTGGGGTCCAACTTGCAAGATCTTAGTTCCAAATATATTATTTGAAAAGGAGGAACCCAGTTAGGGTCTATTTTTAGAGAGAGAGAGTTCTTCGACAAAACTAAGTACCTTAATTTGGAAAAATTGGAAAGATGGGATTCGGTGACATCACCCTCCAAGCAATTTCCATCCAAGTACAAACTCTCCAACTCAGATAGCAATCCAATGCTTGCAGGTAGCATGCCAATAATCTGGTTATCAGATAATTCTAAATCCTGCAACATGTGTTTGTTGCACCATGAAGAATTTTGAAAGAAGTTAGAAATTTTCCCACTCAACTTGTTTTCTGAGAGGTCTAACATCTTCAATGTGCACATATTCCCAAAGAAAGATGGAATCTCGTGTTGGAGATTGTTACTAGAGAGGTAAAGAATTTCAAGAGAGTTCATTACTTTCCCAAATCCATCTGGGATGGGACCTTCTAACAAGTTTCCATAAAGCTCAAGCATACGAAGATTGGTAGTGGAGTTAAAAAGCCAGTAAAATATGGACGATGATTTCAATATATTGAGGGAAAGATCAAGGGAGACGAGAGGAGATGAAGAATTTGTGATTGAAATAGGTGACATGAGAAAACTATCGTCCCTGATACTACAATTTTGCAAATAAAGATTTTGAAGTTTTGAACTGAAGTTGAAACTACCTTGAAACCAATGATGTCATATTATTATAAGAAAGGTCAAGGATCACAAGAGAAGGAAAATTTGAGTGGAAAGGAGATGACAAAACAATGTTATTGTGAGAAAGATAAAGCTCCTGCAGATTAAGGCTAAAGTTTGACAATAATTGAAATGTTGAGGATGTGAGCATATTAGAAGAAATGTCAAGGATGGTAAGAGAAGTTGAGAAATTGGAATATGAATAAAACAGGGATTGTATATGGATATCTGAAAGAGAACAATCAACTAGTCTCAACTCTCTTAAGTTTGGAAAAATAATCATTTGCAACCAATCAAGATTATGTAAATAATACAAGGCAAGATTTGTTAGGTAATAGATTAGACAACCATTTTGCATCCATAGGTTTGACATCAAAATTGCCAGCAAGTTTAAGAGTGTGCAAGAAAGGAAGATTCCCAATCTGGAAAGGGAGTGCTCCAGAAAATGAATTTCTTCCAATATCAAGATACCTCAACTGTGACAGATTTGCAAGTTGATAAGGGAGTTCCCCGTTGAGATGATTGTAACTGAGATTGAGATACCTTAAATGTGTAAGGCGTCCAAGTTGATAAGGGATTTCTCCATGGTTATAATTGTGACTTAGATCCAGATAGAGTAAATGTGTAAGGTTTCCAAGTTGGATAGGAATGCTCCCACCAAAACGAGAATAGGAGAGACTAAGATATCTTAAGTTGGTAAGTGAGCCAATAAGTTGTGGGATGTGACTCCCTAAAAAAAAATTGTGGCTGAGATCCAAATGTTGAATATTTTTCAAGGCAAACAATGAAGTGATATTGATTGCACCTTTCAAATATTGATAAGGAAACTGACCAGGGAGACTAAGGATGGTTATATGACCTATTTGATGGTTGCATTGAATGCCTTTCCATTTGCAACAATCTCGACTGTTCTCATCATCCCTCCATGTAGACACCATGCCATAGTTATCTATGAGGCAATGCACTTTATTTGTGAAGTCTAGTTGAATGGGAGAATGATTGCTGAAGAATAGAAGAAAAGGAAAAGCAGGAGAAGTGCACAAAGATAACAAGAAGGCATTATTATTATTATGAAGTGGCTGATATGATATGAAACACTTGCTCAATTATTGATGGCAAACCCAACTTATAGAATTTATATATATAGCTTATACTATGGCTAATGGACACACCTGTTATGTAAGGCATATTCTAACACCCTTTGCTTTTTATAAAGTATAAATATAAATATCGTATACGAAGTCTTCTTAGGGGTTTGTTCGTAAATATGTTGTTGGCTCTATCTTTGTTACTGAACAATGAATAGAGAAATTTTATCACACTTTTGGATATTTGTTTATGTTGGTTATTAATTCAGATTTTATTATTATTAATTGAGATTTTATTACCCTTAAATTATTTTACCGTTATATTGCATTAATGATCAATTTCCAGGTCTGTTAGTATTCCTATTTTATCGCTTCCAGTAATTGTAATTTCATTATATATATGACTGAGTAAATCAAAATGAATAAGATCAATTTTGCAATTTTGTGCAATTAAGTTGCTACAACCTTTTCTCCTTTTGCCTTCTCTTATTTCCTTCTTCAATTAGTTCCTACAACTGGTATCAGAGCTAGTCTGTTATCATAAACTCTACCCAATTATCAGTCTCTATCCTTGATGGAAAAAATTACAATCGGTGGTGTGTGCAAATGAGAGTTTTGTTTGATTACATGAGTTATGGGATGTCGTTGAGAGTGGAGTGTCTGCATTAGTTGCTAATGCAATTGAGGCGCAACGAGTAGCGCATTGTGATCAAAAGAAGAAGGACAATAAGACTTTGTATCTCATCCATCAAGGGATGAATGATGAGACGTTTAAGCAGATAGAAGGAGCATCAACTGCCAGTGAGGCTTGGACAATTTTGTCAACCAATTATAAAGGTGATGATAAGATCAAAAGGATGCGTCTTCAAACCCTAAGACGCCAATATGAATTGCTACAGATGGAAACCACAGAGACTATCGATGTCTATATAAATAAAGTTCTTGCCTTGACAAATCAGATGAAGACCAATGGTGAAACACATTCGGAGCAGGCAAAGGTGGAGAAGATTTTGAGATATTTAACTCCCATATTTGAACATGTTGTTGCCGCAATTGAAGAGGCCAATGACATTTCAAAAATGGCAATAAGGTTATTGTCTGGTTCTCTACGAGCGCATGAGCAGCGGATGAATGACAATAAGATTGAAAAACCAATTGAGCAGGCTTTAGAAGCACAAGCCTCAATTGGTAGCTCCTATCATAAACATGGTAGCTATTTCAGCAAAGGTCGTGGTGGCCAGAATCATGGAGGCGCTTGGTGCGGGGAACGTGATCGCGGAGGACGAGGAGGCATTTATAATAAATCAAATGTTGAGTGTTATAATTGCCATAAGCGTGGCCATTATGCGAATGAGTGCAGATCAAAAGGTGATAATCATGCTTCCAATTGTGCTCAAGAAGATAGTAATCACGAACAAGATGAAGAGGATCATGAAGTATTAATGACAACCACATCAAATGAAACTCCAAACAACCAGACTTGATATTTGGATACAAGTTGCACGAATAATATGTGTGGTCAGAAGGAGCTGTTTGCAGATTTGGATGACTCATTTCGCACAAAAGTGAAATTCGGTGATGGCAGGTTCGTTCTGGTGATTGGAAAAGGGTGAATTCTTATTACATTGAAGAATGGTAATCACAGGTACATCTATGATGTTTTCTATGTACCTGACATGAAAAGTAATTTGTTGAGTGTGGGACAACTGGCCGAAAAGGGTTACGTGATGCACATAGTTGAAAATAAATTCTCAATTTTTGATAAAAAAAGGTAATTTGATTCTTAAAACCTTTTTATCAAAAAAACCGCATGTTTCCAGTAGATATTCATATGGGTAATTTCAAGTGCTTGAATGCAATAGTGAATAATGAATCGTGGTTATGACATTTACGCTTTGGGCACTTAAATTTTCAGAGTTTGGAAAATCTTTCCAAAAGAAATTTAGTGAATGGTTTACCCCATATTCATCACCCTGATCAATTGTGTGAGGCTTTCATTTTTGGAAAGAATCACAGGATACCATTTGTTAAGGTGCCTTGGCGTGCAAAATTTCCTTTGGAACTTGTTCATACAGATGTTTGTGGCCCGATGAACATATCATCAGTTGGAGGTAATAAGTATTTTTTAACTATTATTGATGATTTTTGAAGGAAAACCTGGATTTATGTATTGAAAAGCAAGGATGAGGTATTCCACTGCTTTAAAATATTTAAAGCATTTGTTGAAAGAGAGAGTGGTAGACAAATGAAGATGGTGCGTAGTGATGGAGGAGGTGAGTACAAGTCTAATGAGTTCAAGAAGCATTGTGAAAAACTTGGGTTGCAACATAACATAACTTGTCTCTACACACCTCAACACAATGGAGCTGCCGAGAGAAAGAATAGAACAATCATGGACATGGCGAGGACCATGCTTAAAGCGAAAGGTATGCCAAATTATTTTTGGGCTGAGGCTGTTACATGTGTGGTATATTTGATAAACAGATCACCCACTCGGAGTGTTCCTAACACAACTCCGATTGAGGCATGGAGTGGATTCAAACCCAATGTGCAACACTTGAAGGTATTTGGGTCAATCACGCTCACGTTCCCAAGGCAGCAAGATCGAAGTTCGATGATAAGGCAGTGAAGACCATTTTCATTGGATATAAGCATGGAGGATACAAACTGTACAATCCAATGACAAAGAAGGTGATTATTAGTCGTGATGTTACATTTGCCGAAGATGAAGAATGTCAATTGAATGCAACAATTGAAATGGATTCGAAAAAATGATATATTTACGTTTTGAACAATGATGTGGAAGATGAAGTCACTCTTGAAGCACCTACAGTTCAACCTGAAGTTGTAGTTCAACCTGAAGTTGTAATTCAACCTGAAGTTGTAATTCAACCTGAAGTTGCAGCTCCAATTGCAACTATGATGGGGCGACCAAGAAGGTAGCAACGACAACCTGTACACCTTCAAGATTGCGAAGTAAATCTTGATGATGAAGTTGATGATAATGGAGATCTAGTTCACTTTGCTTTTCTTGCAGAATCAGAACCTGTGAGACTTGCAGATGTCATTCAACACCCCAAATGGCAAAAGGCTATGAATGAAGAATTGATGGCGATTGAGAAAAACAATATCATGACTCAAATTGGGAAGGTTGTTCCAAATCAGAATTAAGGGAGGATGTTGGTTATTAATTCAGATTTTATTATTATTAATTCAGATTTTATTACCCTTAAATTATTTTACCGTTATATTGCATTAATGGTCAATTTACAGGCCTAGTATTCCTATTTTATAGCTTCCAGTAATTGTAATATTATTATATATATATATATATATATGATTGAGTAAATCAAAATGAATAAGATCAGTTTTGCAATTTTGTGCAATTACGTTGTTACAACCTTTTCTCCTTTTGTTTTTTCTCTTATTAGTTCTTACAGTTTAGGCTATATTTGAACAATATTTTTATAAGTTTTTTCGAAAAAAAATAAGAAGAAAAATAAATTTTATTTTTTCATAAGTTAAAATTAATTTATATACAAAATAAAAAGTTCAAAAAAATATAAAAAAACTTCCATAAAATTAAATCATGAATTATTTCATGAAATAAATTAATTTTAATTTGATGGAAGAAACTAATTTTAATGTTTCTAATAAAAAAATTAATTTTATAGCATGTAAGAGGTTCTGTGTTTTTAGGATATAGTTGTGGTATTCTTTCTACCAATTTAAATTTCCTTTTCTTTCATATTTTTGAAATACAATTTAAATTATTTTGTGTTTCTTCATTTTTCCACTTTTATTTCCGAGTTTATATATATATATATATATATATATATATAAAATCATGGAATTTTACCAAAAGCATGGAAAAGCCGAAGTTTAATTTGTCTCTTTATAAATTTTGTGAAGACTTTTTCAAAGTATGCAATTGTTTCATATATTCAAAATTTGATGTCACTGTAAACATAATTTTCTAATCCATTAAAAGGGTTGGAAAAGAAATATAAGACAACAATAATATCTATTATACTTTATTTTATTTTTCGATGTTTAACCAATGGTTAGTAGGTTGTAGTACTAGCTCTGGAGCAAGACTTAAAACATCATCTTTAAGAGGGAGCTGAATTCTGGTTTTTGTCTTGGTGATGCTCCTTGATCAGGTTGGTTAATATCAAGTTCTAGGATTCTAGCAATTAGTTTTATGGTGTAGGAGGTTTGTGTCTCTGCTGGAAGCCGTGGTGATCCAAGGAAGATAATGTGTTGATGTGCTGGAAGAACTAAAGGTTTGATGCTTGTAAGTTGTATTAAATAGAGGTTATAAAAATAGTAGATTATGAAGACTAAGTTTCAAGATAATGTGGACAATCAGAAGTTAAAGGCCTCAATGATGCTGCTGAATGGTGCCAAGGATTCGAATTTAGGTGCATTTTTGGTGCTGCCAGGGAGTCCTTTTGCAGATTTACTAAAGCTGGTTTGTACTGGGTTGAGTGATTATTGACAAGCGTACTCTACTTGGGAGGTGCACTTATCAAGGAAGGATTTGGAATTGGCGCTGCACCAAGAGCCCAATTCTCAGATTCATTCAAGAGTGTGGAGGTTGCAGCTGTGATTCCTGAATCCAGTATTTAGTATCCTTGTGGTGCTTCAGCCATGGTATGTGCTTGAGGCAGCAGCTGCAATAGTAAGGTTGTAGGTTGGTTTTGATGTGAACAGTCGTATACATAAGGCTTTGGTGTGGTTGCTGTTGGAAACTGAAAAGATATAGGTGCAGGTGCTGGATGGAGACGGTGTGGAGGTGCTGGAGTCATATGTAGAGGCCACTAAGTGGTCCTGCTGACCTTATGCTGCTCAACCATTGGTAAGGGCTGTCTTGTACAATAGTGGAATAGGAGTGAAGTTCGGAGGCATAAATACAAAGTTGTCATGGTTTTTAACGTGAAATGAATGAACAAGAGGATGCTGGTAAGGGGATGGCTGGTTGCTGTTAGAATGCTGGAGGAGGTTTTTTTGTTGTCCTTTATAAAGATGAAGAAAAGAATTCAGGGTACGGTTGCTGTTTTTCTGGTCCTACCACATCTCTTTGGTGGTATTGTCGATGCACCTTTTGTGTGCTATTTGGTCTTTTTTAAGGGAGTGGGTTGTTGGGTTTAGGTGCCCACTAAGTGCTGTTGTTGATTACTTGTTTTGGGTGCCTTTATGTAGGTTAAGCCATTTTCTGGTTGCTATGTCCCTATGGAGAAGTATCTATATGGTGTTGGGATAACCTGAAATATCTCACTTAATTTAATTTATTTTATTATTGATAAAAAAAAATATTTTTGATGTTTAAAAACACTAATATATTTCGATAAATGTAAGTCAATGAAAGAAATTTATCACCACACAAAATGGGTAAGCGATGGGTCTCTTCTTTCTACGGTGCAGGATTTAGTCACTAATATCTTTTAATTTAATTTAATTTATTATTGATAAAGAAAAATTTGATGTAATTTTAAAAAAAATTATAATGTATGAAATAATAGTATAAAATATCAAAATATTTATCTAACTTAACTTATTTAAATTAAAATAAAAGTATTTCATTATTCACTCAGGTGGCAATCATTATAAATATAAAATAATCATAATTTATTATTATGATATCATTTGTATTACAATACTGTTGAGACACAGACAAAATGGAAAAAAAGATTCAGATTAATTCTTCTTTATATAAAGAACTGAAAAGTATCAAGTAACAAAAAATAATAATAGACAAGATAACGTGATGTACTATACAGAAAATAAAAACTAACAAACTCTTAATGTGCACCAATTAGTCCAATAAAAACTTTCAGTAATAAAAATTAATAAGTACACTACAAATTTGTTTTTAACATATAAGAATCAATGTAACAAAATTTATCTTCCCTGATAGGATGGATAATAACAAAAAAACACTAAACAATAGATAACTTATTTCGTTTTGTCACGAAAAGCACAATCCTTCTCTCTTTATATTTTCCTTAAAAATCTTATGCAAATAATGTATTTTTATAAAATGCATAACGAATTAAGAATCCATAAAGAACACTTTCCTTTTCTTTTTCTTTAATTAAGTCAGTATCGATCTAGTAAATTAGTAAATCACCTAAAAAATACCTGTAATAATATTATAAGTAAATAGATACATTTTGAACTATAAATTATATTATACTTTTAATTTTATGATAAATAAATATATTTTAATATATTATTGTTAAAATGTTTAAATATGTTGTGTAACACTCCTAGAAATATACCTAACTATTACAATAGAAGCTTAGAGTCTTTCAAAATGTTCCTAATACATTATTAGGATTTATATAAATACAAATAATTACATTTCAAAGCTCAAATTAGAACCCCTAAGGCCTTTCAGACACTCCTGCACCTGCTTCAACATCTACTCGTGTACGTAATACATTCATCGCAATTCACAACAGAACAAGAAAAACATGAATAATCTCATTAAAATAAAATTTTATAACATACACAATTCAAGTAAATGAAAAAACCAAATTACATGAATCAATTGCTCAATTAAATTATTTTCATTTTATTTATAGTGATTGCTCATAGATCCATTTGCATCATAATACCTTGATTTTCTTTAAATCCCCAATACTTTTTATTTCATTTCAATCATATCTTCCAAAAGACTCATTAAGTATACCCCTACTAGAGACTAACATGTAGTCCACACCTCTAGGATCAAGGTAACTCCAAAAATCCAATATCTTGTGTCTTTGCAGGTCATGTTGTGTATGAGCTCTTTATTTAGCTTCTCACCTCCAGATACCTTAGTTTATATGACTTGGATCATTAGTTAAGTTAGATAATCTCTATTAAAACATAGGCTTTTCATATTTAGTGTATTCAAACTGTTACGAAGATTGAAGTCTTTTGTCTCATGAAAAATGAACACTATGTTTTCTTAGTGTTGAACAAGATGCTTTGATATCTCCAAATCCAAGTGGAAAGCTTGAAGACCTTGTTGTTGTGTGTGTGTGTATGTTGTCTAATTGTTTGAAACTTGTTAATTCACTCCTTAAGATGATCCAAGTGTAGAACATGGAAGCTTTGATGAAAAAAATTTGTGTTGAAGGTTGATGCTTTGCTGATTTTGGTTGGGGCTTAGTTCTAAGGTGTTTAGAATTCTTGTAAAGATCATTCTTAGTCCTATGCATAAGCTGAATCAATCCATTTTAAAGAGAAAAATGTTTTTCTAAGTAAATAGAAAAACAATCCGTTGAATTCACGATATAATCGGTTGTTTTACACTTAACTTGTTTAAGGTTTTCAAAACTGTTTTTGACTTGGTTGACTAACTGTCAAAACCAATTCAATCGGTTAAAACGAAATTTCAATCGGTTGATTGTCACATTTCTTAACAGCTTTTCAAAAACCTGTTATATCTGTTTTCAGTTGAATTAAAACTGATTTGGCTCATGATTAATTGCCTAAAACGACTAGTTTTAAGAGCTATAAATATGATTTTTTCTTTGTATTAAAAAATATACAGAATGTGAGATTGAAAACGTTTTCGAGAAGAGATTTGATTCAAAGGTTTGGAAGATTGCTAATTAGCTGTGCATTGGTTCAAGATCTGATCTTAGGAGCTTTGTGATTCCTGAAATACCAGGTGTAATTTGTTCCTTTTTTATTCTTGTAATAGTTTCTTTTCTATACTTGAAAGGTGTGTAAACCTGTAAGGTTAGAGTGTGTTCTAACTAAGGTTGTGTGAAAGGCAAAAAGGGTGAGTGTTCTTAAGGTATCAAAATCACCTCTTTGTGATGTTGTATATTGTAATCTGTGATTGATTGCTAGTGGAATACCCAGTGGTTGCTCTAGGGACTAGATGTAGCTCAGGGGTTGAATGAACCAATATAAATTGATTGTGTAATCTCTCTCTATCTCTCACTCATTATAAACTGTTTGATTTGTTTTTTTTTGTCTCTGTTGCCATAAAGAACTGGTTAAAACGCAATATCAACCGATTATTTTTCTGCAAACAATTTTAATTGCTTTGATTGTTTGGCTTCCTTGATTGCTTCTTCTGTGATTGTTGATAAAACTTCATTCTTAGCTAATCTTTGCAAAAATATTTTGTCAAACAATTCACCCCCTCTCTAGTTTAGGCCATTAATTCTAACAATTGGCATTCAAGTTATGTTTTTTTCTTTCTTTCTAAAACTGCTTTAATAGCTAGCAAGTTTTCTTTTGGGGAAGGTGCTTCTTTAAATATACCACCTCTGTTTTGTGGTGAAAACTATCAGCTATGGTGTATAAGAATGAAATTTTTTGTTGACTCATTAGATAGAAAAATCTGGGATGTCATTACAAACAATGCTTTCATACATCTACTTGAAAATAATGTTGTCTTATCTAAAAATGAAAGAGATCATCTTGCTTGTGTAGCTAAGAACATCATTGTTTCTGCCTTTGATTCTGATGAACTTCTTAAAGTTTCAGAGTGTATCTCAGCTAAAGAAATGGGGGATACTCTTGAAAGAATTCACAAAGATTCAAGAAGTGCTTGGCTGGACAGTGATGAGTCCTCTCCTGGATCATTCTCTGCAGATTCCAAGATATGTTTGTCTGATGGCAAGAGAAGAGTCTGCATCAAACAATGTAAGTACATCTTGTTGGGTTTAATAGTGCCAAAGTTCAAGAGGGGGGGTGAATTGACCTTTTAAAACTTTCTTGCAGAAACAGTGTTTAACCCAGTTTTACAGAAAATAAATCGATTTATGTGAAAATGAACAGATTTATTTCAGCACTGTTTTTGTTTGAAACGCTTTTAATATAGCAAGGTTAATCACAAGACTATGCAGATAGATTTTCCAGATGCACACACACAGATATTAGAATGAAAAACAGTGAAACACAAAACAGCAAACTTCAATTTCAAGCAAGTGATTAAGGTTCAATTGATAGCATGCTAATTAATTGAGTGACCTTTGCAAACAACCTGTTCCAGTGGCTTTTAACAGACTATGAGTGTTCTTCTTGATGTCAAACAATTTTCCAGAAATTAAGAACAATGAATCACAGAACAGCAAGCTTCAACTTTCAGCAATTGTTTAAGGTTCAATTAATAGCTTTGACAGTTTCTTGAGCAGCCTATCACAGTTACTGTGTTCCAATGGCTTTTAGCAGATTATATATGTTCTTATCAGATTCAAACAACTTTTTCAGAAACCAAGAACAGTATGCACAGTGCCCAGAAAGAACAGATTTATTTTCAATTGAACAAATTTATTTCTTTGCTGTTTTATCAATTATGCAGAAACGAAATTGCAGAGAGTGAGAGAGAATGAACACAAGCAGTTATACTGGTTCACTCAACCTGAGCTACATCCAGTCTTCACCAACAACAGGTGGAAATCACTAAAACACAGTACAACCAAGTACAATTCCCACTGTTCTTGAAACCTACAAGAACTTAGGTACTCTTGCTGAAAAAAACCTATTTCAGCTCACACACACACTCTCCAAGAACACCTATCAAGAAGAGTGTTCAACCAAACTATTACAAGAAATGAGAAGTGAAACGACTACACCTGATTGAGGATACTAAGATCTGCCTTAAACCAGTAGGCAAGATTGCTAGAACAGTAGCTGCACCTCACACCAAGCTTTTGGAACCAAACCAAGAACAAGCACTTTGTGATTTTTTGAAATCTTTGAAGAACAAATGCTAATCCTTTGTAAACCTTTGATTCTCTGCTGTAAAACTCGTTTTTGCAAATGTATGAATTGTTATTAAACTCAGAAACAAGTTTGCATTTTATAGAAAGCCAACTTATAACAGAATTTTGAAAAACAGTTAAAGCTGTTATAAAATGAACAGATTGAAAATAAAATGAACAGATTTATTTTCAAAAAGCAGTTAGAGAATCTGTTAAGTGAGGTGACTTAGTCAACCATTCTGGTGCAGAGATAAAACTGAAAACGTTTAAGCTTGTCATGGCACCAAAGACAAAAAGAATCTATTCATTTACAGATGAACAGATTTATTTTTCAAAACGAAAACAGAGAAAGTTTAACTATTTAAAACCCAGTCGTTTTGAAAGGTAGAGGACTTAGTCAAAATACCTGATGCACAAAATCTAATTTTCACAAGACATAGCCAAGGCATCAGTGTAAAAATGAATCTGTTTATTTAGAAAAGAACAGATTTATTTTTCTGCAGTAAACGTGTTTTTTGTAAAACATGTGAAAAAAAGTTTAAGAAAACTTACGCTTGTTCTTATCACATGGCCAGTGGTTATGAGGTGAGTTACTCAGCAAAAAGCCCACTCTTAGACAACCTCTAAGCACTAACAAGGACACACTTAAAGCAAAGCAAAAAAACAAATGTAATGTACATATAACTCTTCATCAAACACTACATATAAGTCTTCATCAAACACAATCTTGAAGGGGCAGCAACCATCTTCAACACATCTTCCTCTACCCAATGTGATAGTTATTATCAACTTCTTGAGGCTTTTAAAGAGACTCATGAAGAAGCTAATAGATTAACCCTTTCAAACAATCGGTTGAAAAGTAAAAACAACTGGTTGAAAGATAGAGTCAAAGTTCTGGAAGAAGATTTGAACAATTTAAAAACTGATTTTGAAAACCTAGAAATGATTTATCAAAATTCTTCTTGCAAGTGTGAATCTAGTTCTTGCAAAAACTATGAATCTCTTCGAAAGAAATTTTTGTACCTTGTGAAAATAGTTGACACAATTTCAAAAGGAAAATCCAATCTTGAGAATGTTTTAGCATCTCAAAGGTGTGTTTTTGGAAAATCTGGTTTGGGTTTTAACCCACAAAGCAAGAATAGTGGTTGTTTAAAACCTTTTTCAACCATTACAAAAAATGAATCGATTAAAAGGTCGAAACAACCGGTTGTTTGTTGTTTCTACTGTATGAGAAAGGGTCATTCTGTCAGATTTTGTAAAATTCGAAATTTTTCTGTTCCTAAAGTGGGTTCCCAAGAATTCTAAGGTTCCTTACAATCAGATTAACATCCATGGACCCAAATTTATTAAGGGACCAAATCTTGCCACCTGATTTAATTTTTGCAGGATTTCTTAATGAGAAAACAACATCTATGGTACTTGGACAGTGGCTTCTCGAAGCCCATGACTGGAGATGCATCAAGTTTGTTAGCATCACTCTTAAACAGGAAGGGCATGTGACCTATGGAGACAATAACAGAGGAAAGGCACCATAGGTAATGAAAATAGCTTTCTTATTCATGAAGTTCTCTATGTGGAAGGGCTTAAAGATAACCTACTCAGCATAAGCCAACTTTGTGATAGAGGATACCAAGTCACATTCAGAACTAACTCTTGTGAGATTCGTCTACCAAACTCGAAGGAAGTTTTGTTGGTTGGTAAGAGATCAAATAATGTCTATCTACTTGATATCTCTAACTCTACATCAATCAGTTTTCTTTTGACAAAGCAGGAGGAATCATGGCTTTGGCACAGAAGGATTGCACACATACATATGCATCACTTGAATAAATTGATTAAAAATGATCTTGTTATTAGCTTACCCAAACTCAGGTTTGAGAAGGAACATGTGGTGAAGGCCCGCACGAAGGCCCAGCTGTTGGGATGCAGCTGGGCAGGGGGCACATTGACCTCTGTCAGGAGAGTGCGCTCGAACCCCATGAAAGGAAGACGAAGCTTTAGCCGCTTGAAGATGGTCGCTTACATAAAGAAGAAAGGTTCTTCGGGGTCCGAATGGTCGTCGACACACATGGGTTCGCCTTCCCTACAAGGCCGAACCTTCACATATAAGTCATGTTCCCTCCCAAAGACGCGAAAGTTCTCGGACTCGTTTTTCTTGTACGCCTCAACATCTTTAAAGGTGTTTACTTGAGAAGTTTCGGCTAGAAGACCATCAGGGGCCCAACGATTTGTAATCGATGGAGGGTGGAGGGTTCGGGGTGGTTTTCGTTCGAGCCATCTTAAGAAAGGAATCTATAGAAAAAAAAGAGAAAAAGGAAAAAAAGAGAAAAATGAGGGTTTAGAGGAAGAAGATGGCGCAACTCAGGAAACCTAGAAACAGAGAGTGCGTGAAAGCGAAAGAGCAGAAAACATAAAGTGCAGAAATGTAAACAGTCCCAGAATAGTTATAACATGCTATGTGCATCGAAATCTTAAAGCACAGACGATCAGGAAGTAAAAATCATACCTTTGAATAAGTTAGGGTTCGAAGGTTGAAAGGTTCGAAGAAGAAAAGAGAGCGTTCGAGAGCAGAAAATGTTCTTAAAATGCTTAAGTGAAGTAATGAAACAGTGAAGGAGCGTAGGGGTTTTGAAAGGTTTCACGTATACTAAGAAGCGCAAGCGCTAACGAGTCTTAGCCATTTATCTTGCCACGTGTACGCTATTTAAAAAAGTATGGTGAGATGTCACTTCGGTGTACTGTTCACATCCTGTCATCCCGATGCCACGTAGGTCGGCGTGGGTGATCACTTAGTTTCTTCACTGAAACAAGTTACAGCTCGAGACTGGGGGGCTTGTGTACAGGCCAGACCTCGGTCATCGGCCTGAGAGAAAGACATCGGACATCAGACGTCGGTGGACTGATAGAAACGGTGGACCACGTAAGCTGAGTCCCACAGATTGCGTAAGTTAACATGGGTTAACACCCAAATACCAGATAAAGACCTAAGTCATGAGAGGATCATGCAAGAGGTGTGTATGTACATTCGGGTACGACACAAACAAGTGTTCCTTGGAGGCGCTAAGTGTTGAAGATGGGAGCTTTGATGTATCAAATCCACATGAAGCCTGAAGCTGTACTGCTTTCTGGGTTTGGGTTTAGATTAGGTTGTTTAGAATCTTTGTTAAGATTAGTCCTTGATTCCTACATAAAGCTTGATCAATCAGTTTTAAAAGAAACAAAGTGTTTTTCCATGCAAAGGGAAAACAACCGGTTGAATTGTCAAGACAATTGGTTGTTTGTCACTTAGCTGGCAATGAGGTTTTGAAACTGGTTTTTGAATTGGTTTTATAACTACCTAACCCATTCAACCGGTTAAATCGTGGTTTCAACCAGTTAAATGAGTGTTGTGCTAACAGTTTTTTGAAAACATGTTTCAACTGTTTTAAATGAGATCAAAACTGATTTGACTTTGTTATGTTGCCTTAAACAGCTAGATTTCAAATGCTATAAATATAACCTTCTTTCAAATTTTTAAGAGAGAAGTTTTTACACTCTGATTTGAGATAAAAAGAGAGATTACCAACTGTTTGTGAAAGAAGTTTTCCAAGTTTAGCTAGATTGCTTTTAAGCTTTGTTGTGGTTCAAGAACTGGTCATAAGGCTTCTGGTTTTCTATAAATCCAGGTGTTTTCTACCCTTGCTTAGTTTCTTGTAATTAAATTCTGATATTGTAAACGTGTATGTAAAATCCTGTAAAGTGAGTGGGATTCTGGCTTGAGGTGTGAAGTGTTGCAAAGGGGGTGAGTAGGCTTTGTGGGATTCAAAGTCACCTCTTTGTGGTGTGTTGTTGTAATCTGTGATTGGTTACATAGTGGAATACTCAGAGGTTGTTCTGAGGACTGGATGTAGCTCAGGGGTGAGTGAACCAGTATAATTTGTTTGTGTGAATCTCTCTATCTCTCTCTCTATTATAATCTGTTTGTTATTAGCTTTGTTGTCATAATCAATCGATTATTTCATATTTCAACCGGTTGATATTTCTGCTTTACAAATTGCTTATACTTGCTTTTGTCTCTGTAATATAAACAACCGGTTATATCAAAGTTTTAATCGATTGTTTTCCTGATAACAGTTTTATCAGTTTATTTCTTTTGGCCTCTTTGTTTCTTCTTTCTATAATTCATCAAAGAAATTCATTCTTGGTTATCATTTGTGAAAATCTTTCATAAAACAATTCACCCCCCACCCCACCCCCCGTGTTTAAGCCATCATTTCTAACAATTGGTATCAAGAGCAAGGTTTTTGAAAGTTATTCAAGTTTTGATCCTAAATCCTTTTTAATGGCTGAAAAGTTTTCTTTTGGGGAAGGTGCCTGTTTAAATAAATCACTCTTGTTCGGTGGTATGAACTATGAACTGTGGTGCATAAGAATGAAATTCTTTGTTATATCTATAGATATAAAAATATAGAATGTTATTTCAAATAGCTATCTCATGCCTATATCTGAAAATGTTTCTTCTGAAAGAGAACATCTTGATTATGTAGCTATGAACATCATTGTATCCGCACTTGATTCTAATGAATTGCTCAAGGTTTCAAAATGCAGTTCTGCCAAAGAAATGTGGAATACCCTTGAAGAGTATCACAAGAATCCAAGGAGTGCCTTGATGGACAAAGATGAATCTACTGCAAAATCTTTCTCTTCAGAATCCATAAAAGAGGTTTGTCTTATGACAAAAGAAGAATCTGGATCAAACCAAGTAAGTACATCTTCTTCCAATAATTATGAAAATTATTTTCAACTTCTAAATGTTTTTCAAGAAACTCATGAAGAAGCTAAAAGATTAGCCCTTTTAAATAACCGATTGAAAAGTGAAAGCAACAAGTTGAAAGAGAAAATCACAGTTTTGGAAAATGATTTGAGTAATACAAATGCTGAATTTGAAAATCTTGAACTGATTTATAAAAACTCCTCTTGCAATTGTAATTCAAGTTGTTGTAAAAATTGTAAAACCCTTCAAGAGAAAGTTTTATACCTTGTGAAAACTATTGATATTATTTCAAAAGGGAAATCAAATTTTAAGAATGTTTTAGCATCTCAACAGTGTGTTTTTGGGAAATCATGTTTGGGTTTTAACCCACAAAGAAAAAACTTTAGCTTTTCAGAATCTTTTTCAAACCTCACGAAAAATAAATCGGTTAAAAGTACGAAATAACCGGTTGTTTGTTGTTTCTACTGCATGGAAAACGGTCACTCTGTTAGATTGTGTAAAATAAGAAAAGTTTTTTATCCCAAAGGTATTTTAAAATGGGTGCCTAAGATTTTGAAGGTTCCTAAGGTTGCTACTAACATCTTTGGACCCAAATTCATAAGGGGACCAAATCTTGCTTCTTAATCTTTTCTTGTAGGTATCCTTGGCAGCCAAGAATTACTTTTGTGCTTGAAAGAATGATTGCTAAAAGTAAAAACAACAAGACTAAAGATAGTCTCTGTGCCTTTGAATTTTTAGAACTGTTTGTCAAAACTGTACATGTGTTCTTAATAGAATAAGTTCTTATCTCTCTTCTTTGCTTGGACAATCAATCCTAAGTTCAATTTTGTATGTCTATAAAGTGTTTCTGGTTTATATCTGCCCTATTATCATTCAAATGATGTGTGCCGTAACATGCATATGTGTTTCTCAGGTTATGATGAAGGATTTGGATTTTCTATGTTTCAAAATCCCTATCACAGAAAATAAAACGGTTATTTATGCAAAACAACCGATTATTTCAGCTTTGATAGTACTACATCTGGTTCTGCCTTATTTGTTTAAGCTTTGATTTGTTTACATGATCCTTCTCTGTACCGTTAGTAGTCAAATACACATTTATTGAACATGGTCTTTCTGTGCAGTTATTGATTATATACAACATGAAATTTTTGAAAAACTGTTTGTTTTCGTCATTGCAGAAATTCAACCGATTGATTTCTCTCTGACCAACATTGGGCAAATATGTTTTTAAATCTAAAATCTGATTTGATGCTTTGTTCAAACCCAATGATGTTTGTGGTCTATATTGCATTGATTGCTTGTTTAATACAATTTACACCTGCTATATCTGCTATTAAATATCAAATTCCTTCAAATCTTGAAAATCAAAACTGCCTTTAATGTTTGGTCAAAATCACATGTGAATTTGTACCTTTCTGTTTTGACTAACAATGTCAGCTTTATGGTTCAGATTTGATTAGTTTTTTGTGTTGAATACAACCAGCTTTGACTAGGTTTTTTAGCTATAAAATAAGTGCATACAGCTGCAGTATTCTCTCACACATACAATCTGTTTTTCCTTTCTTCTTTGCTTTAAGCTTTTTCTGTAGTGTGCCAAAGTTGTTTCTGATTTGAGCAATGGCTGGAACTCCTCCCTCAGCAAAGAGAATGAAATCCAGGGGTGTTAAAAGCAGTGGAAAACTGGAAGGATAGTTTTCAGGTGATGCTGATCTCATAAATAAGTATCTACTTGAAACAAGTAGAAAGAGTGTGAACACACCCAAGGTGGTCTCTTTCACTTGGATGAAGCAGCAAAAGCTGGATTCTGTGAGAGGTATTCTCAAGGATCAAAGAATGAAAAGATTCTTAAAGCTTACTGGAAACGCATATCCAAATTTGGTGAAGGTATTTTACACTAACCTTCATTTTGATAGTGACTCACTTGTTTCACATGTCAAAGGTGTAGAGATGGTCATCACAAGTGATGTATGGGCTGTTGTGACTGGACTTAATTCTTCTGGACTGAGAATCAATAGGGAAAACCTTGGACTAATGGAAGATTTCAACAAAATCCAAATTTACAAAGGTTGTCTCAAGAATCCCCACTCCAAAATGAGGAATTTTTCAGTTGGTGGATTAAAGCTTGATGAAAGGCTTGTGGCCTTCATAGTTTCATGGATTCTCACACCTAGGGGGAGCAACCATTCAACCCTATCTGAAGAAGATCTCCTTTTGATCTACTGTATCATGAACAAAGTAAAGATCAACTGGATTCACACAATCAAAGAGCACATGCAAAAAGCCATGAGGTTATGTGACTTTCCCTATCCCTATGCCATTTTGATTTCTAAGTTTCTTCATTATTTGAAGTGGATATAAAAGGGGAGCTAGTAGAAGTAATCAAGCCCTCCAGCGAGATCAATAATGGATCCCTAAGTAAGATGGGATTTACTAAGATTGGTGGAAGATGGGTGAGCAAGGATGGTGACCAAGCTGGCCCAAGTGGAACTAATGAAGGTGATGAACCTAAAGAGGCAACAATGCAAGATGAACCTGCTGCTGAAACTCAAGAAGGTGAACATCATGACATCAATATGGATGAGAGGATGCCTACCATGTCATCTTTTGAAAGATTAATGATCAATCGTATGGATACCTTTGCTGACAATCAATGGAATCTCTATAACATGTGTGAGTCAAGGTTCAACAGCATGGATACACGCTTTTCAACATTGGATGATAAAATTGAGGAAGTCCAAAGACAGATTTTGGAACTGCAATTTCAAAGAGAGGATAGCCTTTCTTTTTTCCTTATGTTGTTTTTAATCCTACCATTTGTCTATTTGATGAGACAAATAGGGGGAGAAATGTTGTTGGGATTTGTAATGTTCTTAATTGTGTCTTTATTGCTTTGAACATTGTTGTGATGAACTGCTTAACTGGTTTAAATTTGGTTTAAATTTGAAGTTTTAAAACTGCTGAAAACTCTGGTTTACAGAATTTTAACCGGTTATCTCTGTGAAATAACCGACTCCTCTTATGCATTCTTGTATGATTGTTGGTTTCTCATTTGATTGTGGATGATGCTCCTTCTGGAAATCACCTAGTGAGAACTAGTGTATGGTGTACATCTGTTTTGGATTGGATTACCCTGTGTTTGTTCAAATGAATGCAGGATTCAACATATTCTAAACAAAGAACATTCCTAAAAGCATCCCAAGGATTTGTCTCTATCAAATAGGGGGAGATTGTTGAAGATGAAAGCTTTGATGTATCAAATCCACATGAAGCCTGAAAGTGTGCTGCTTTCTAGATTTGGGTTTAGATTAGGTTGTTTAGAATCTTTGTTAAGATCGGTCCTTAATTCCTACACAAAGCTTGATCAATCAGTTTTAAAAGAAACAAAGTGTTTTTCATTTTCAGTTTATTTAAATTCTATTCTTTAAACTCGAATAACTAGGGTCATACCTAAGTTTACGTGGGAGTATTTCTAATTATTTTAACAATTAAAAAGAAAAAAAAGAGACATTGTATATATTAAAAACAGTGTACACATAATCCTGCCATTTTGTCAAATCTTATAAATGCATTATGTAAAACAACTCGATCAAATCAATGTTATAAATGCATTACTTACTACAAAACATTCAAACTATAAATGAAGTTTGATGACTTTCCTTGAATGTACAATTAAATTTTAAATATTTGCATTTGTTTTACTTTAATTTATGTGATTGCTTAATTTCCTTAAATGGTGAAAGGATAGGTTAGAAAGTTATGTCTATTTCCTTTTATAAAATCTCATTATTTTTCATGTTTAAGAAAAGTCTACGTAAAATCATGACATTTTAACAAAAGCACGAAAAGAAAAGTTTAATTTGTCTTTTATAAATTTTGTGAAGCCTTGTAATTTCAAAGTCTATGCAATTGTTTCATATTCCAAATTTGATATCATTGTACACGTGATTTTCTAACCCATTAAAAGGGTTAGAAAAAATATAAGACAATAATAATATTTATTATACATCTTTTTAAAAACATTAATATATTTCGATAAATGTAATTTTCTAAAAACTTATAATGTACGAGACAAATAGTATAAAAATATCAAAATATTTATCTAACTTAACTTATTTAAATTAAAATAAAATTATTTCGTTATTCACGCAGGTATCATTATAAATATAACAAATCATAATTTATTATTATGATTGTTGAACAAGATGTTTTAATGCCTTTAAATCTATGTGGAAATCTTGAAGACCTTGCTGCTATGTGTGTGTTGTCTAGTAGTTTTTGAGTTGTTAATTCACACCTTGTATTGATCCAAACTCACTTAACTCTTCATCTCTTTTGAAATAAATGTTTTCTTAAAAGCTGAGAAATTTTAGTTAGTTGTTTTTCTAATCAGCCAGTTGAAAAAGCAGCTACTCAAAGGTATTGAGGCTGAGGCATGTTTTTCAACCTTTTGAATTGTCAAAACAACTGGTTGTTTGACACTTAGTGATTTTCAAAATGATTTGTAAAAGCTATGGTTTGTTTTGTCTTTGCTATCAAACTGAAACAACCAGTTATTTCGATAAAACAACTGGTTGTTTTATGAAATCCTTAACAGAAAATTTATTTCAATATGTTGTTTTTATAACAAAATTTTGTTAAGAGTTTGAAACTATTTTTAAATGATTCCAACTGCTTTTGATTTATGATCTAACAGTTTTAACCACTTGCTTAAGTCTATATAAATACTATGATCTTTTCAAGAACCTAAGAAAGAGAGATTATTAAAAATGTTTTCAAGAGATCAAGAGCTTTGGATTATCACTTATGTGTGGAATAGGACTGGGTCTTTGTATACTTTTGTTCTTCTACTTTGTAAAGCCCAAGCGTACTCTATTTCCTTTCTTTTTAACACTGTAATTATGTGTACTTGATGTAAGGCAATTTCAGAAAAGGGTTTCTGAAAACTATGGTGTTGCCAATGAGTGGTGTGTGTTCTTGAGGGGTTCAAAATCATCACTCTTGGTGTGTGTTTGTAATCTTGTTTTGATTACTTAGTGAATTCTTAGTGGTTAGCTGAGGACTAGATGTAGATCTTAGTTAAGAGTAAACCAGTATAAGCCTTTGTGTGTGAATCTCTCTATCCCTTCTCTTTTATATTGTTTTAATCATTGTTCTTTCTTTACTGGTATAAACAACCTGTTGTTTCGAGAAAACAATCGGATTTGAATTTATGTAAAGAACTCTAAAACTAAATTTTTACCCAGTTGAACAGAAAATCAATTGGTTGATTTTTCAGAATTTTTCACTCTACTTCCAAACTTTGCAAACATCTTGAGAAAATATTCACCCCTCATGTTTTGGCCACTAATTCTAACAATGATATCATTTGTGTCACAATACTCTTGAGAAAATCAAATACAAAAAAGGAAAAAAAGAATTCAGATTAATTCTTCTTTATATAAATAATTGAAAAGTATCAAATAACAAAAAATAATAAGAGACAAAATAATGGGATGTACTATACAGAAAATAAAAACTAACAAACTCTTAATGTGAGCCAATTAGTCCAATAAAAACTTCCAGTAATAAAAATTAATAAGTACACTACAATTTTTTTTAACATGTAAGAATCAATATAAACAATTTATCTTCCCTGATAGGATGGATAATAAAACAAAAATCAAACAATAGAGAGAATAAACCACAAAGAATAATTGGCATAAAACATTTTCTTAAGCCTAACTCTTCTGTGTCGGACACACCGGTTATTATTGTCTTCTCTTTTTTCTCTCTTGATAACTTTTTTCGTTGTTACCAAAAGGCACAATCCTTCTCTCTTTTTATTTTCCTTAAAAATCTTATGCAAATAATGTATTTTTAAAATGCGTAATGAATTAGTAGTCCATAAAGAAAAATACTTTCCTTTTCTTTCTCTTTAATTAAGTCAGTATCGATCTAGTAAATTAGTAAATCACCTAAAAAATACCTGTAATAATATTACAAGTAAGTAGATACATTTTGAACTATAAAATATATTATACTTTTAGTTTTATAATAAATAAATATATTTTAATATATTATTGTAAAAATGTTTAAATATGTTGTGTAACACCCTAGAAAATACCTAACTTTTATAATACAGGTTCTACACGGTTATGTACAAGCTTAGAGTCTTTCAAATGTTCCTAATACATTATTAGGATATATATAAATACAAATAATTACATTTCAAAGCTCAAATTAAAACCCTATGGCCTTCCAGATACTCTTGCACCTGCATCAACACAACAAGAAAAGCATGGGTATAACCTAGCGAAAATAAAATTTTATAACATGGATCAATTGCTTAATTAAATCATTTTCATTTTATTCATACTAACTGCTCATAGATCCATTTGCATCACAATACCTTGATTTTCTTTCAATCCCCAATACTTTTATTTTCATTTCAATCATAATGATTTCTGTACCGACCAGTCCTCGGGTGTCGTTGACTGCTAGAAATGATGGGGCCACGTAAGCTGGGTCCCACGAGCGCGGCTGGGCCAATGTCTCGCAAGGCATGTGAGCCAAGGTGCCGAAGAGTGGTTAGAGACTGATCACCAGGATGTGCTGATGTGTCCTCGGCAGTATAGCGAGGGCGATGACAGATCGGACATCGGTGACTCGAACAACAGAGCTGGGTCACGAAAGGTGGATCCCATATCACACACCAGTTATCAGTTAAGGAGAAGCCTAGATCATGAGGGATCCATGCGTGTGGTGTGGATGGCACGTTCAGGCGTAACACAAGTGAAGAGCCATTGAAAGAGATACGACCCGTGAGGGTCACGTTCCAAGGGTGAGTTGCATGCATGGCACGTGAACAGTTAAGGCACTCCCAGGACGGATGGCCTTAGAGATTAGGTACACAAGGTGGTACCCAGGTGGTCATCTGTCAGACGTTGCACTCTAGTATGGGAGCCTTACGCGCTAGATTGCCCTAGAGTGGGTGATAGCGGCGCTAAGGCACACCCTCAGTAAACCTAGTTATGGTTAGTGGAAACAACGGAAACCCTAGACTATATAAAGGGTAGTGATAAACCTAATAAGGTACATTTCACATTTACGCACACTTTACACGATTCATATGCAGCTTTACGCTAACACACATAGAGAGCTTTTTACAACTTACCTTTGGTGTTTCCTAGCCCTACACTGACTTGAGCGTCGAAGTGCAAACGGCCTCTAGGGCGCCCTTTGTCCTTGTGATTTCATGTGCTTGATCGAGAGAAGGCACGAAAGAAGGTAGAGGCAATTGGGCGTGTAATCGTCGTAGACGCGCGTAGATAATCGAGTCAACCGGCAGGAACAATTTCATATGCCTCTACTAGAGACTAACATTTAATCCACACCTATAGGATAAGGGTAAGTCCAAACATCCAATATCTTGTGTCTCAATAGGTCATTGTGTGTATGAACTCTCTATTTAGCTTCTCAACTCCTGATGCCTTAGTCTATATAACATAGATCATTAGTGAAGTTAGTGAATTTCTATTAAAACATAGACTTTTCATACTTAGTGTACCATTACATGACATCTCATATGTTATCCCAAATGTTTGACATCAATTTTATACAAGTTTCATTATACAATATCGTTCAATTACTCATACATCATTTAAGATTTTTCACATCCATCACACATACCATTTGGGAATTTCACAATTGAATTGATTATAAAAACTCATATTCACCTTATATTAATATAAAAAAAAGTATTCAAAGAAAAGAAGAAAAAGAAAAGATATTTATAGGCTAGCTGGAGCAAAATATCTTGCTTGAGCGAATTGGTTTCTCATTTTTTTTTTCTTCTTCAAGTCTTACATTATCCTCAACTACAAAAAAAATTGTCCTGAAAAAGAGCTTATCAAGAAAGAGATTAGGATATGATTCTTGTACCCCCTCTTCTATTTCCCAGGTAGAATCACCAGAGATTAGATCGCATGTGGGAATACTTCTTCCACGAAGTTGTTTCACTTGTGAATATTAAATTTTGATTGGCTTCACTTCAAATGATAGATTTTATTTCACTTGAACTGAATCAAACTTTAGGATATGGCTAGGATCAGGTACATACTTCCTTAGTTGGGATACATGAAAAATATTGTGCATGTTGGCTAAAGGAGGATGCAAAACAATTGCATATGCCACAAGGCCTATTGATGCAATTCTAGCTTGCATTGCTATGAGTCTTTTGTTTTGTATATTGGGGTGTGGAATTTGGTAGGATTGGGTGGCTAAAATGGGTGAAAGAAACTATGAAGTATTGGTGGATGGAGAATGATAATGAAGCTTAAGAGAGGTTAGGCCAACTCCTAGGAAGATTCCAGCAAAACACTATTAGAAGTGCAAACTTGACAGTGAGAATTTGAAGACAAATGAGCTAGCAACTTGGGCAACTTTTCTTTATCAATTCAAATATGATTCACAAGGGGGTTAACACTTATATTTATAGTGCTATGGGTAGCCAAGGTGCAAGCTTTAACCCTAAAAACTCTTCAGCTAGTCTAGAGTTGCATTGGGTCCAAGGAGGCCCAATTGTAACTCTAGCTAGACTCTTTCTTCTTCTATTTACACCCTACTCTAATTGGCGTAAAACATGGCCCAAGATAATGGCCGAAATACAAGCCCAAAATAAAGCCTATACTACTTTGTACAATTTTATAAGACTAGGAAATTTGGAAGAAAAGTTATAAATTAATTCTCCATAAAAATGGAGTTTTTTAAACTCCTTATTCTTCTTGCCACTACACCATTTTTTTACCTTAGACAACAGCTAAAATATGTTGCCTAAAGTAGGAAAAGCGTTGCCTTAACTTTAGGCAACAGTTTGACAACACTTTTTTAGGCGTGGAATATGCAGCCGTGGGCTTAGGTTTAGACAACGCTTTTTTGCAGCCGTTGCCTTATATTGGTAGAATAGGCAACGTTTTTCGAAAAAAAGTTTAGGCAACGCTTTTTCTCACAGTGTTTAGGCAATGCTTTTCAATGTTGCCTATTACTTTAGGCAACGTTTTATAAAATGTTGTCATTGGTAAAGGCAACGCTTATTTACATGTTGTCTGTCTTTTTAGACAACACTTATTTACATGTTGTCCTCCTTTTAGGCAACGCATTTTCAGTGTTGCATATTGGTAGAATAATGTTTAGGCAACACTTATTTACATGTTGTCTATCTTTTTAGACAACACTTATTTACATGTTGTCAATATTTTTAGACAACAATTTTTTAATGAGGTAATTATGAAATACATTAGACAATATTTAATAATTTTAAATTGTTGAGATACATCTTAATTTATAAAATTACGCATTAGACAACATTTTCAAAGTAGTTTAAAACGTAATTGCACATTTAGACCACATTTATAATTTTACATTTTGGTTATTCATTTATTCAAATCCAATAATATTTGTAAACTATGTTATACATTTATATTTTATAACAAAACTTTAATATGTGACCTTTCTAACTAAGAACAATATATATAGAAATTAATATTCCAAATGTGAAAGTTACATACTCCAATATATACTAAAATAGTAGAAGTTATAAGCAATACAAATGACTAGATACTACAAAAAAAATCAGTATTATCTACGAATTTTTACCCACGGATTTGAGTTCGTAGGTAAATTCAGCATTACCTACGAACACCATTACCTACGGACATTACTCACAGATTCTGAGCCCGTAGGTAAATTCAGCATTACCTACCAACTATTACCCACGAATTCTGAATCCGTAGGTAAATTCAGCATTACCTACCCACTATTACCCACGAATTCTGAATCCATAGGTAAATTCAACATTACATACCAACTATTACCTACGGATCTTATTACTCACCAACTTTTATCTACGGATCTCTATTACCTACCAACTATTATCATAATAATTATATATAAAATATTAAAAATATTAATATAATATGAAAAATCATAATTCATATTCATAAATAATAATAATCATAAATAATTTATACAAATTATTAATATTAATATAATAATTTAAATAATATAATTAGTATTATATTAAAAATATAAATAATATTAATAATAATAATATTAATGATATTAGTAATATAACAAAATTAATAATATCAGTAATAATAACATTAATAATATAAATACTATTAATAAAAATATATATAAAATTAATATTGTTTATAACATTAATAATATTAACACTATTTATAATATTTATTAATATTAATAAATATTTAATAATATTAATAAATATTTATAATATTAATCATATTAATAATATTAATAATATTTAATAATATTAATAATACTTAATAATATTAATAATATTTAATAATATTAATAATACTTAATAATATTAATAATATTAATAATAATTAATAATACTTAATAATATTTAATAATATTAATAATATTAAATAATATTAATAATATTAATAATATTAATAATATTTAATAATATTAATAATATTTAATAATATTAATAATATTTAATAATATTAATAATATTTAATAATATTAATAATATTTAATAATATTATTAATATTATTAATATTATTAATATTAATAATATTTAATAATATTAATAAAATTTAATAATATTAATAATATTAATAATATTAATAATATTAATAATATAACTAATATTTAATAATATTTAATAATATAATAATATTTAATAATATTAATAATATTTAATAATATTTAATAATATTTAATAATATTTAATAATATTTAATAATATTTAATAATATTTAATAATATTTAATAATATTAATAATATTTAATAATATTTAATAATATTAATAATATTTAATAATATTTAATAATATTTAATAATGTTTAATAATATTTAATAATATTTAATAATATTTAATAATATTAATAATATTCAATAATATTTAATAATATTAATAATATTTAATAATATTAATAATATTTAATAATATTAATAATATTTAATAATATTAATAATATTTAATAATATTAATAATATTTAATAATATTAATAATATTTTATAATATTAATAATATTTAATAATATTATTAATATTTAATAATGTTTAATAATATTAATAATGTTTAATAATATTAATAATTTTTTATAATATTAATAATATTTAATAATATTAATAATATTAATAATATTAATAATATTAATATTTAATAATATTTAATAATATTAATAATATTTAATAATATTAATAATATTTAATAATATTAATAATATTTAACAATATTAATAATATTTAATAATATTAATAATATTTAATAATATTAATAATATTTAATAATATTAATAATATTTAATAATATTAATAATATTTTATAATATTAATAATATTTAATAATATTATTAATATTTAATAATGTTTAATAATATTAATAATGTTTAATAATATTAATAATTTTTTATAATATTAATAATATTTAATAATATTAATAATATTAATAATATTTAATAATATTAATAATATTTAATAATATTTAATAATATTAATAATATTTAATAATATTAATAATATTTAATAATATTAATAATATTTAACAATATTAATAATATTAATAATATTTAACAATATTAATAATATTAATAATAATGAAGATATTAAATATATGAAGAATGTTATTAATTTTTATTTTATTAATTATATTAATATTGATAATCATACTCATAAATATAATAATAATCATAACATGACTGGTGTTACTAATAATAATAAATTTAATAATATTAATAATATTTAATAATATTAATAATATTAATAATTTTTTATAATATTAATAATATTTAATAATATTAATAATATTTAATAATATTTAATAATATTAATAATATTTAATAATATTAATAATATTTAACAATATTAATAATAATGAAGATATTAAATATAGGAAAAATGTTATTAATTTTTATTTTATTAATTATATTAATATTGATAATCATACTCATAAATATAATAATAATCATAACATGACTGGTTAAAGTTTTTATGGACATTTCTCAAGGGACTTGGTTTCGAGTCTCACCTGCTACAGTTTAGTTCTAACATTAATTATAATTGTCATAGCATATATCAATAATAATCATAAAAATTGGCAAAAAATAATATTTGTAAATAATAATTGAAAATAAAAAAAAAGATTCAAATAATAATTAAAATTTTAAAAATAAAGTACATTAACATTACCTACGGACTTGTAGTCCGTGGGTATTACCTACGGACTGTAGTTGGTGGGTAATGCTGTTTTCGTTACCCATGGACATAGTATTCGTAGGTAAATTACCGACACCAACATTACATACGGATTTTTTTCCGTGGATAATCCGTAGGTAATGTTGATTTACCTACGGATTTTGGCTGTTACCTACGGATTTTGTCCGTAGATAAATTGGATTTTTCTTGTAGTGAGAGTTAGAAATTAACAAAGAGAAAATAACAAAAAAAATCTCTCAAAATTTGTACATTTCTTCAATAATCATGAATCAATTTCTTGTCTAGTATATTATCTTGAGGTCCAACCTGAAAGAATGAAACAAAATTTACAAACTTATTAAAATATTATTAAGTTTGTAAATAAAATAAGATAAATGCAAAGTACTCCATCTATAACATTTGAACACAAATGATGCATCTATACTTGGTCCAAATAAGGAGGAACATGAGTGGACGCGGATGAAGGGTGGAACAATTACATTGCTTTCTTTCCCTTATATATACATATTATTGATCATCTTATTCATCCATTGTTATCCATTCAACTTGTGTAGGATTATAAATTATATTATAAATTTCACCTTTTCTTTTTCTTTCTCATGTTGGACTTAGTTGGTTGAGCTTATATCTTAATTAAAACTTGAAATTTATTGTCTAGAAACTAAACAAGATCTACGCCAATCCTTTCAATCATTCACATGGCCTAAGATGGTAGCCAACTATAATTTTAAGGGGGACTATGATGTCGAATAACTACCAAATGTTTGAATTCACTTATAACTTCTTACTAGTTCCGATCGATGAAATGACGTTCCCTATATGTGTGCAGTCGGTGGTCGTCGAAGTTATACAAGGTAAACATGATCGCCGGTCGATGAAACGAAGATCTCCATGCGTGCGTAGTCGGTGGTCGTCGAATATGCAAAGGTCAACATGATCGCCGGTTGAGGAAACGGCGATCTCCATGCGTGCGTAGTCGGTGGTCGCCGAAGGTATGCAAAGATCAACATGAACGCCGGTTGATGAAGCGGCGTTCACCATAGGTTAACATGATCGCGATCGATGAAGCGGCGTTCTCCATATGTGTGTAGTCGGTGGTCGCCGAAGTAATGTAGAGGTCAACAAGATCGCCGGTCAAGGTACCGATGTTCTCCATAAGTGTGTAGTCGCGTGGCGAGGTGAAAGTATGTGGCCTCGGTCCTGGGAGTTTCGGTAAAGTTGAGTGTTGCTTTGAGGTAACCTGTTGGTTATATTTTTGGGTATGGTTTTCTCACTTTAAGGTTGTTCTGCTTCAACCATAAAGGAGAGCTTCTTTTGTGGATGATATAGGAAGTCTACTTCTGGTTACTGTATATGGGTTGGGATACCCCTGAAGTATCCCTTTAAATTTTATTTATTCATTGCTGATAAAAAAAAAAAAACTTCTTACTAGTTTCATTTCTTTATATTATTACTAAGTTCTAATTGACAGGCAGGTAACAAAATATACATTGTAAAATAAAATTAACCTGCTTCTTTATACTGGAGTAGATGGCCTAATCTTGAGCCACCACAACTAAAATCAAACCATGAATGAACCAAGAAAATATTTTTCTTCTGTCATGATAGACCTAATGATAATTAGATACATAAACACAATTAATAACTAAGAGAACCTGCAATCAATAATAAAAAGTAATTAACAAGAATGACATTATTTTTCATTGCTATTATCACATTAAACTAGCATTCCAATGATGTCTTTTGATAGTAAAATGGTTTATATAAATTAATCAACTAAATGAATGCAAGTAAAATGAGTGAGGGGGAAAGAACAAACAACAGTAAAAATAATAAATGATGCAAGTGTCATGTTAAGAAAGAGAGAGAGAAAAAAGGTCTATTTTGTTCTTATTTGGTTTGTATTGTAAATTATAAATTGTACATGCATCAGAAACAACTATAAAGTTTTTTGTCAGCATTAATAACTACTAAATTAATTTTATCTTAATACCTGATGCATGTCATATTTGAGTCACAACATTTTAAGGGCTTATAATTGAATTCAAGTTTTTAATTAATTCCTAAGTCACAAATCTATGAATTTCTCACATGCACTACTGTTGGAACCGAATGCAACATCAAAAGTCATACATAAACTTTTAATAATGTCCTCGAATAAGACAACTGTGAACTCTAAATTCAATCATATTTCTTTCATAGTTAAGCATCCCAAGTAATGAGCAGAAGTTAAGGATTAATTTAACTTAAATAAAAAAATAAAAAATCTAAAATTTCATGTTCTCTCTCCTTGAAGTAAATTTTATAGAGAAGAATTCAAAATAGTTTCCAATTTAGCAGGCTAAACACGTGTATCAATACCTACCCTTTTGGGAGAAAAGTTCTATTCATATGCCTATTCTTCAAAAATGTTCAAAATATAGCATTAATTACAAAAGATTAAAAATAATAGTAAATCCTTCCTTGTCTTTACCGATTCTTTAATAAGAGAGAAAAATAGTATAGGCAATCTTAGATTTTAGCACAAAGATATAAAGAGCATATTAGAAATCTGAAATTAATCTATAAATATAACAAATAGAAGGCACTTCCAGGGTAAGTTTTAAAAAAAAATCAAAAAGAAAAAAATTCAAATTTTAACTAAAAATAGCAAGCTGAAACTCATTCTGGGAGTGACAAGTGGCACTCTATATGACTTATACGTGTACAAAATCCCATTTCTTTAAATACTATCTTTCTTTATATACACTTTCAGCCTTTCTCTCTCCTATTACTCAACTTCTCCGATCTCTCTTCGTTTTCCCTTGCATTTGGTTTCTTCTTCTCTGGGTTTCCTTTATAGTTCTTCATTTCTGGGTTCTTCATGTCATTTCAGCCTTCTCCTTCTCCAGGTGACTATTTCTTCCGTTATGTGTATTCTGTTCATCTCATTTACGATTTCTTTGTTTCACCGCATAAATATGAAAACTTCTTTTGTTTTTCTTATCAAAGTTTCGTTCTTTTCATGTTTCTGATGAATTTTTTTCTTCTTTGGATTTCCTGCACCGATCTTCTCTGGGTTTCCTGCGGTTCTCTCCTATTTCTCCAGGTTAATATTTCTTCTTTTTTGGTTTTTCTTATCAAAGTTTCGTTCTTTTCATGTTTCTACCGTTTATTTGCCTCTTTGTTGTTCACATGGTTGATTCTGTGTTTTCTCATTTACAATTTCTTTGTTACACAGCATAAAAATGAAATATTTTTTGGTTTTTCTTATCAAATTACATGTTTCTGATGATTTTTCTTCTTCTTTGGGTTTCCTGCACCGATCTTCTCTGGGTTTCCTGCGGTTCTCTCCTATTTCTCCAAGTTATTATTTCTTCTTTTTGGGTTTTTCTTATCAAAGTTTCGTTCTTTTCATGTTTCTACCGTTTATTTGCCTCTTTGTTTTTCACATGGTTGATTCTGTGTTTTTTCATTTACGATTTCTTTGTTCCACAGCATAAAAATGAAATATTTTTTGGTTTTTCTTATCAGAGTTTCGTTTTTTTCATGTTTCTACCGTTTATTTGTTTCTTTGTTGTTCACATGGTTGATTCTGTGTTTTTTTGTTACTTTTGACAGCATCAAAATGATATTCATCTACATTTCAGTTTTTGCCCCAACCGGTAGTGGAAGTGGAATGGATTTTCAAGCACCAAGGTGAGATCTTTTCCTTCCTCGGTTTGTCTGTCATCATTTTTTTTTTCCATTTTTCACTTTGCTGTTGATTTAATCTTTTCTGGAGTTTTTCCATCTACATTTCAGTTTCTGCACCAACCCGTAGTGGAAGTCGAATGGGATTTTCGTTCATATCAACCATGTTTAAGCACCAAGGTGGATTTTGTTCATCTCATTTACGATTTCTTTGTTCCACCGCATAAAAATGAAATCTTTTTTTGTTTTTCTTATCAAATTTTCGTTCTTTTCATGTTTCGACCGTTTATTTGTTTCTTTGTTGTTCACATGGTTGATTTTGTGTTTTTTTGTTACTTTTGACAGCATCAAAATGATATTCATCTACATTTCAGTTTCTGCAGCAACCGGTAGTGGAAGTTGAATGGATTTTCAAGCACCAAGGTGAGATCTTTTCCTTCCTCTGTTTGTATGTCCTCATTTTTTTTTCCATTTTTCACTTTGCTGTTGATTTAATCTTTTCTGGAGTTTTTTCATCTACATTTCAGTTTCTGCAGCAACCGGTAGTGGAAGTGGAATTGGATTTTCGTTCATATCCATCTTTTTTTCAGCATCAAGGTGAAATCTTTTCCTTCCTTGGTTCTCATTGTTGTTTTTATTGTTTATTTTTTTTGCTGATAAAATCTTTAATGGTGTTTTTTTGTTTTTATTTCATAAATCTCATACATGTGTTTATTTTCTTTTAGGATCTTTATCATAAGGCCAAAAAAGCTTCTGTTAAATTTGGTTGTGGATGGAGGAAATTTTGTCAGATACATGCACTGTGTGAAGACCACAAATTGATCTTTGAAAGTGGACTAACCCCAATTCATATGATGGTGTTGTTAGTGCTTCAAAATTCAATACTGTATTCAGAATTTATTTTTCCAAGGACAATGTTCTTATTATATAGATTCAAATACTATTATAGATAGATGTAATTTCCAAATTGTTGTAATGTCAAGTATAGAAAATTAATTCTTTACTTTATTTTGGTTATCAATTTTGTTTTAAATTTTTATTCGCATTAATGTACTCTTCAGACAAACTTTAACCTTAAGATTATTTTCATTATATTATTCTTCAAAATTCAAATTCAAATTCAAATTCGAAATTCAAATTCAAATCTATAAATACATTTAAAAGTCCAAGATCATTAATTACCTTTTTGATTCATATCTTCTTCTGAATCATATCTTCTTTTTCTGACTTATTTTGCTGTTGCCGCGCACTTTTTTCGAATTCCAAGATTATTATTATTATTATTATTATTATTATTATTATTATTATTATTATTATTATTATTATTATTAATTTGAAAATATTTAATTTTTGATATTTTCAAATTGTTTAATTCCAAGATCATTAATTACCTTTTTGATTCATATATTCTTTTTCTGACTTCCCACTTATTTTCAAATTTTACAATTTCAAAGATCATTAATTACCTCTCTGATTCATATCTTTTTTTTTTCTGACTTCTCTGCTTCTGCACAATTATTTTCGAATTCCAAGATTATTATTATTATTATTATTATTATTATTATTATTAATCTGCAAATATTTAATTTTTGATATTTTCAAATTGTTTAATTCCAAGATCATTAATTACCTTTTTGATTCATATATTCTTTTTCTGACTTCCCACTTATTTTCAAATTTTACAATTCCAAAGATCATTAATTACCTCTCTGATTCATATCTTTTTTTTTTTCTGACTTCTCTGCTTCTGCACAATTATTTTCAATTCCCAGATTATTAATTACCTTTTTATTCATATATTCTTTTTCTGACTTCTCTGCTTCTGCCCCGCTTATTTCCAATTCCCAAATATCTATAGATTCATATTTTCAAATTTTACAATTCCAAGATCATTAATTACCTTTCTGATTCAAATCTTCTTTTTCTGACTTATCTGCTTTTGCACACTTATTTTCAATTCCCAGATTATTATTATTAATAATCTTCAAAAATTTAATTATTCAAATTTTCAAATTTTACAATTCCAAAGATCATTAATTACCTCTCTGATTCATATCTTCTTTTTCTGACTTCTCTGCTTTTGCACACTTATTTTCAATTCCCAGATTATTATTATTAATAATCTTCAAAAATTTAATTATTCAAATTTTCAAATTTTACAATTCCAAAGATCATTAATTACCTCTCTGATTCATATCTTCTTTTTCTGACTTCTCTACTTCTGCAAACTTATTTCCAATTTCCAGATTATTATTATTATTATTATTATTTTTCAAATATTTAATTTTTCATATTTTCAAATTTTACAATTCCAAGATCATTAATTACTTTTTTATTTGTATCTTCTTTTTCTGACTTCTTCTGCACACTTATAATTCCAAGATTATTATTATTACTAATAAACTTCAAATATTTAATTTTTCAGACTTTCACATTTTTTATTATTTTCCGATTATTTCAAATTTTTAAATTTTAACAAATACCATTAGGATTTAAAATTTATAAATATCAAATACCATTAAATACATGAAGTTTTCAATCATTTAGATTTTTCAACTCATGATTGTGGTTTTCCTGTACTCCTTTGATTGTTATTTCAGCTCCATGTGAAGTTAATTTATTTTTGTTTGGGTTTGTTTTCTTAATAGTCAAGGTAGGATCACAGGTTTGTGGTTAACAATGAGGCCGAAAGGGAATAAAGGTTTCATCTTTTGTCTTTTTTCAGAGAAAGTGTTAAGAAAGTTTGTATTATAGATAGATTCAAGTCAAACATATCCCATTTGGTTCAAAACTTTTCTAAACTTTTAAGATATGACACAGCAAGTATACTCTCACCGAGCTGCATGAAACCATACTTTCAGTAAACTTAGATATGATTTTAAACCTTTACCCGCGTGCGTTGTATTGGTTTTTTTGTTTCTATTACCTTCTTGGCTTAAGTCATTAATGTTGTTCTGTGCTCTTTGTATCCAACCTTTTCTCTTCTTTGATTTCCTTTCCTTTTTCATGAATCTGTCAACCCCACAGCTACTTTCAGAGGTTTGGGTCTTCATTTTCCTGTTTTGCTAAGTAAGTATTAAAAAGTTTTCATTTTTTCAAATATCATTTTGCAGAGATCTGATTTGGTTCTTTTGTTTTTATTACCTGATTATGTTAAGTCATTATCTCACTTTTTCTCCTCTTTCAGTTGTTTACGGTTTCAGTAATCTGTCAACGGCACCGCTACTTTTATAGGTTTGTTTCTTGATTTTCATGTTTTCAAATTGATTCCCCAGTATATCAAGCACCAAGGAAAGATTTTTTCCTTCTTTCGTCCGCATGCAAAAGCAAGAGTCTATGGTTATATGAAATTGGTAAGATTTCTCTGTTAGGGTTTCCACTTTCTGTCTATCTGTGTATTATTTCAGAAATTTCAAAGTAAGGGTTTTTTTTGTGCTAAACAAGAATCCTCTTTTTCAAATCTCCTTTGAAAACGTACCTAAAATTCCTTTTCTTTGCAAAGTAGGGTTTTCCGATCATGCTAGCAATTTCAAAAATTGTGTACTTTCAACCTTACTTTTCAAATTCAAACCACAATTTCATTAATCGCAATCCTTGAAGTTGAAATGTTTGCCCTTTTTACAGTTTCGATTTTTTATAGGCTTAATCTCTTCTGTATGAAACCTGACATGCTTAACTTTGTTTTTGTCATTCATTGAAATTGTAAATTTGTTTTTTTGATATTTTTGAAAATAATTCCTTACCACCTCCTCAGTATATATAGATACGTATATGGGTATGTTTTTTGTTTCACATTGACCATTGCATTCTACATTTTCCTTTTACTCAAAGGTTACCCTTACAATGTCTGTGTCAAGACAAAATACAAATTGTGTGAAAGTTGTTAATCCACAAAGTGAAAATTGGATCCTGATAGCAAGGGTTATACGTTTGTGGTTTGTTTCTGATTTCAAGAAAACAAAGTTTCCATTCTCCATGGAAATGGTCATACAAGACAAAGATGTAAACTATTTTATCATTTTCTTTCATATTTTTTTTATTACAGTTTAATGTCATTTTTATTAATCATGCTTAATGTTTGTTGCTATCTTTCAGGGTGATAGCATTCATGTTTCCGTTAGAAGAACTCTAATTTATAAATTTCAAAATGATATTTTTGAGGATAAAGTTTATTCCTTCAATTTCTTTAGTGTGTCTACTAATTCAGGATCTTATCGCACTACCTGTCACCAATACAAAATCAATTTTCAGTTTGGAACCAAAGTAAGCTCTATTGGTAATGATCTGGTCTCATGTCCAAAACCTCATTACACACCAATTTCTGTGTTAAAGGCGCCTGGATTTGATACGGACTACTTAGTCAATTAGTAATATTCTTTTACTTCAACAGATTTCTTTGAACATGTTTTTAACTGAATATGTTTTTACAGATGTTATTGGAATATTAACTGGTGTGGGAACTGAAAGAGAGCTGAATAGACCAGGGTCAACAACTAAGTTAAATGCCATTTCTATTGAAGCTGATGGGTAAGCTAATATTTTGTACCATAACTAATCCAAAATATTTGTTCTTACAATTGTAATTTTAATTTACAACAGCTACCGCATTGAGTGTACTTTATTTGGTAACTATGTTGATGAGCTCAATGCATTTCTGTCATCTGGAGAGCTGGAAAATATTGTCATCAGTGTGCATTTTGCTAAAGTCAAAATTTTCCAGGGTATGTCAAGTGTTGAATTTATAATTTATTTATATTTTTTATTTTATTATTTTATTTACATTATATTTTAATTTTAATGTAGCAAGGTTTTTATACAAAATTGCTTGGAATGTACGAAAATAATATATAATGATAAGTCCAAAGATGCAACCGAACTTAAGAAAAGGTTAGTTTAATATATTATTTTTCGATAATTAAAATGTATGAACCTTTCTAACTACAACTTTTACATCTGTAGGATGATTGAAAGTACGGATTCTCCTACACAGGGACTCAGTCAATTGTGTGACTCTGGAAAACAAAATGTTGAGGATGAATTCATCACTTTCATTCATAGAAATACTATTCAAGGCCTGAAAGATTGCAAAGAGGTATTACTAATGTTTTTTAACAGTTTATTGAAATCGATTATTAATATTTGAAGATCATTTTTTTTCTTTTTACAGGAAAGCACTTTTGTTATCTTAGCTACAATAAAACATATTGTGGCTGATGACGATTGGTGGTACACAACTTGCTTATACGGCAAAGCTGTTTACCCTGATTCCAAAATGTTTTTTTGTGAGAAATGTAACAAACATGTTATCAAAGTCCAACAGAGGTAGTGTTTGTACTTGCATGAATTTATTTTTAATTACATATTTCTTAATACTTATTACTTATTATATTATTATATTAATTATTTTTACTTATTTTAATTAATAATTTGTTAATAATTAACTATTATTTATTTTCGTTAAATTATAGATATAATTTGTAAACCTTTATGTATTTTATATTTCAGGTATAAGCTGAAGCTGCGAGTGATTGATGAAACGGATTCTACGACTTTCGTTCTATTTGACAGGGATGCCACTACACTGATTAATAAATCTTGCGCCGAATTATTTGAAAGTCACGATAAGGTAAATTATCGAACCATGCATTTGTTTATTTATGCATATAAGAAAATGTTATTATATTAATTGATATTTTTTTTAATATTTAGAACGGTGATTCTGGTGTACTACCAAAAGACTTTGATCTTTTGATTGACAAAGCTGTGTTGTTTAAAGTTGGTTGTGTTAAAGATCAATCTCTTAGGTTTGATCAATCATTTCGTGTCAAAAAAGTTTGTATTGATGATAGTACTATACAAAGGTTTTGTGAAGGTCGTGTTGAAAATGTGGTATGTTTCCTAATTTGAGTGTATTCTTACTTACATTTTACCCTTAAATTGGTTATTTATACTGTTTTTGCTTAATTTAATTTACTTATCAATTTGTGAAGGAACTTCATTTTCAGAAGAAAAGACTGTGTACTATTAAAGATGTCCAACAGGATGAGTCTTCTGTACCACTTTCTCAGGTAATTATCATTTAAAGTATTAACTTAAAAAAGTGAATAATTTACTCTTACTAATATGTTTTGCTATCATCGCAGGATTTATTTAATAAATTCTCCACCGAAGCTGCTGAATTGCAATCTAAAACTATTGATTTAGGCAGCGATAGTGTGTTAGGTACTGCTACTGAATTTGTTGCTCCACGGGTTACAAGAGATTTTGCTTCACCTGCTCACACACCTGATGATGATATCCCGCTTAGGGTATTAAGGAAAAATATCAAGATCGAAAAGGGAGTACTATAATTTCATACTATTTCTCTAACGTTTTGTAACTTGAATGATCTATTTTCATGTATTGTAGGCTTTCTTTAATTTCTATGTAGAACATGTTATGATGTATTAGTACAATTCTATTTTTAAATCTCTTTATGTAATATTGTTAGTTTCATATGTTGACATTATCTTTGAGGTACGTACTGATTTTATAGTTCATTTTGAAGTTGTTATATTTTTGTTTTTTTTTTCAATTTTATGTCTACATTTTAATTTATTTAATGAGTTTGTTTTTGTGTAATTCATATTATTGCATACTTTTTGTAACTCTATTTTTTAACAATGGTTCTTTCGTTAAATATCAGAATCGTAATGGTAAGTGCCTCAACTTTTACTTTTTCTTTAGTTCATAAATTTATATAGAATTATATAATATTTTAATAATTATAATTTGTGTTTTTTTTGTGAAGGTTATTGAAATATTGTTTTCCTTTCCCAGGGAATTTTTTCCTTTATTACAGGTATTGTTTTCCTTTATTAGAGTTATTCTTTTTTCGTCAATTCATTTTTTATACATAATATCTTAGTATGTGATAAAAAATAAATCTTTGTGTAATGATATGTTTGTCCTTACGAGAAAGATTTTTTTTCAAAAAAAATTCCCCTTACACTCAACCTCTAAGGATTCAAACGGATATAGAGGATAACATTAACTACGTGTCAGAGCAATTAATGCATCACTTCATTTTTTAATTTTTATTTTTGCATAAACTGTCTCTTCTATATCTTTTACACTTTTTTCAAAGTATTCATTTCATCTTCCAAGACTAATTTATTAAAAATTATGGATAGAAGTAATAATTACAGAAGTTAAAAATATTATATTTAAAATTCAATATGAAATTATATTTTCAATTTTAAATTTTAATTACAGGTATGTTATTTAATGTTAGACGTTAGGGTTTAAGTATTTAATTTAAATATATGTATATATGTATATATATATATAATATGATATATTAATAATAATATATAACATATATAATATATTATTTAATATGTTTAATATATTTTATATTATATTTATTTTATACTTATGTATATATTTATTTATTATTTATTTATTTATTTAGATATAATACAGTTTTATGTTCACTATTTTAATTTATTATTATATAATGCTAATTAATTATTAATTATACGTGTCATTAATATTCATTTTATTTATCTATTGAAATAGTTGTATTTTTATTAATTTTTTATTTTGTTAACCCGTATTTATCTATTGTATTTTTTATTTTGTTAATTTTTTATTTTTATTTTATTAATTTTATTTAATATTATTTCATTATTAATTATGAATATTTTTTCTTAATTTATTTTACTATCATTATTGGATTTTAATTGTTTTTTTAATTATTTAATTTAGTAACTGAAAAGACATGTTGCTTCCGAGGAAATTTAGCGTAGATTTGTGACTGAAAAGGTATGATTGCTATATATAAGTAACGTAGGGCTTTCTATTACTCACAAACCTATTGCTATTAGTCTTTTATACTTCTTCCCTACTTCCATTATCTTCATCTTTCTTTTTCTCATTGTCATGGCTGTCATTCCTGAAAAGATCGTAAAACTTTGCGGGAAAGGTTTATTTACAACAGTTAACATTCGTGGGGAGGTATGTTTTTGGTTCTGAAATTCCTTACTTTTCATAGTTTTTTCAGTTCTTTGAGTATTTTTATGGTTTTAAAATGGATAGAATGGACACGTGGATCGTGCATTCGCCATCGAGTTTGAAAATGAACTGGAGGAGGAATGGACCCTCAGCGACAGTCAAGGCAATATTCATATAGTATATTTTAACAAAGATATACTTTGTCCCCAAATTGTGTATGGATGGTCCCGTCTGAGTGATTTTTATGGGTTTAAAGGTGACCACAATATATTGTTTCGTTACGTGGGTAATAACTCCTTCCATATAACTGTTTTTATGGGGGAGTTATGTGAAATGATTTTGACAAAATTTCTGAAGGAAGTTGAAGGGAGGTTGCCGCTCAACAATGGCTCCTTTATACATTTTGGCTTAAAGTTGAGTTCAAAACAGGTCTTTGGAGGATATGTGGTAAGTTTACCATCCTTTCTTTTTAAATGGATATTAATATATTCTATTTCTTTTATTAACTAATTATTAACTAATATTTTCTTTATTGTTTAAGGATCTGCCTTCTCCTTTTTCTGAATATATTCGTAGAGGGAAGTTCAAGAAGGTTAATCTACATGGATGGCTACAAGCTGTTGAATGCACCATTTTCAAGTCCAGGTTTCCTTCCAGAAGCGTTACACTCTGTAGCGGGTGGAAACAATTTTGTCGTCTTCATTCTATTCGTGAAGATGACAAAATTATATTTGAATGTAACAAGAAGCCCTCTTCTGATATCAGGGTTCTACTACTGAAGACGTGTCACTACAAAAGACTTAGTGCTTAGGATAATCAGTTATTGTTTTGAACTATATTAGTTTGTTTAAGTTAATTTATTTTTGCAAGTATTGCTTCTTTTTGTTGGGAAGTATCCAGTTTCCACTTTGAGGAAACAAGAACAATTTATTTTGTTTACTCTTTATTTTTATTTCATTGTGGTTCTGTTTAATTAGCTCATCTTATTTCTTTGTATTTATTGTTTAGTGTTTCTTTCTTTTCAATATGTATATATATATATATATGTTTTTAATTTTTCATTTCTTATCTGGCATATTAATAATGCGTTGGCATTTCTAAATATGCTCAATGCTATAAGAATTGTCAGTATATTAAAAAAATCATAAGCCTGTTTTAGATTTTGGAATGCATGCATATTAATTGGATTTTCTATACAATGTTTATGTTTATATTTTTATTATTAATTATTAGTTTATTAGTTATTGTTGTATTAACTATTTTTTTTATCTCGAAACCTTTTGATGTACATTTGTTTGTTTTTCTGTATTATTTTTCTAATTTTTTAAAATTTTTATGAATACTATTTCAATTTCAAAATATTTCTTATTTATTTATGGAGGTGACTTCATAGTTCAATATGAATTTGCCTACAATCTGTTTCTATTGGAAGAAACACACATTTTTTTTATTTACAAGGACTTGATTTGATATAATGTAATGAATTATACTTTTACTTGCAATAAATATTTTGGAGTATTTTTTTTTGCAGGTTCAAAATAACGAAGGAAGTTGGTCTTTAATACTTTATTTTTTATATATATATCTTATGGGAACATAGTATAAGAAATCATTTTATTTAATTTAAATTAGTTTAAATTGTAATGTATTGTAATTTACAAGTCATTGTAAAATTATGTAATTTTAATGTTAATTTTTGTGTGTATTATATTTAATTTAATTAAATTAAATTTAAACTTCTGAATTTCACTATTTCTATATTTCTATATTTATATATTCCTCACTTTCACAATTTTTATATTTAACCAGACTTATTATAATGTTAAAGTTCAATAAAAAACAGTTAAAATGTTAAATAGCATAAAAATATTATTAAGAAAAATAAAAAAAAATCCGAAGAAAGAAAATATATCTTATTTTAAAATAAAAAAAGTTGTATAAAGTATTATTTAAGAATTCGAGAACTTTCAAGTAATCATTAGTTCCACACTGACTACAAATTTCGAAGTTAAATTAAAAATTAAAAATAAAAACAAATTAAAATAAATATAATATTAGTGCAGATTCAAAATAACTTAATAACACAGTTTTCAGTGTAAATCATTAACAAAATGACTGAAGAAGTTTCTGGAAAAGCACATAAAGTTGGTTCTCCTAATATTAGTTCAAACTCATTTGTCCCTTATCATCTTCATCTTCTTCGACATTCATAAGCCAACTGATATCTATTTTTTACATTTTAGAAACAACCTTTGTCTCAACATCTTCTTTTTGTTCATTATATTAGATATCAGATACCAGATCTGCTCTCCATGGTGTACTATGTTTCTGCTTGGTTCTGGGAGATACAACTGAAACGTTGTAGAACGGAAAAGGTAATTAAAGCTTGGATTTTTTTCATTCCGACCATAAATATTAATTAAAGGTGCATGCATTTAAGACATAAAAACTCTTTCTCTTCTTCTTTGATTTCCCAGTATAGAACTTGGTAAAAATAGGCACTGTAGAGGTATCCTTGGAATGGAAAAGGTAATTAAAGTTTGGATCTTTTTTCATCCTAACCCTAAATATTGATTAAAGTTTCCATTTTTAAATGTTTTAAGTTCACAGATTTAAGGTATATACATTTCATAAAAAAAATGTGCTTATAATAATTATTTTAAGTTCTGTTTTAGTGAAATTAGTAAATACAAAATGAGAATATCTGTTTTAGTCACTTTTTTTTGGCGGTATACATATACTACATGTTCTTGCATGTTGTGTATTATTTCAGATATATCCAATGGAAGGATTCCTTTTTTTTGTTAAACAGAAAAGCTGTTCTAGAATGGTGCAACAGAAAGTGAGCTAAAGTTCCTTTTTTTTGCTTAATAGGGTTGTCAGATCAGGGTATATTGATGTACTTTATGTTTCTGTTTTTGGAGGTTGCTTCGTTCTTCTGTGTTTTAAGAGATGATTGTTCCTAGATAAATGTCCGTCCAGATATATTACTATATTTATTATTTACTACATATATTATTATATATACAATCTGATAAATTTATTCCCTGCAGGTTTCCTCTTTCAAAAGTCAACCAACAATTCATTAATGAGAATGCTTAAAGTAGAACGTTGTTCTTTTGCACTGGAATAGGAATTTGTTTTCATATCTTAAAAGTTAAGTTCCCCTTTTTCACAAGAACTTCTACACATGCATTGCATGACCTTTCTTCATCGAACATTGATACTACCTGAATTTTTAAATTTTTTATTGTTCTTACATTTCGAAGTTTGATTGTTTATTATGCAAAATATAGAAAAATTGTGCAAGTGTTATCCCTTTAGAAAGGTAAATTTTTGGTTTAACATTTTTAAGTATTAAATATAATTATTATATAATTATATAAATAGATATGATTATTATATAAAAATATTACACATTTTTTTCAATATTTTAATATTTAATTAATAAATTTATTATGTCAAAGTAATAACATAAAAGGGAGTGCCGTGCGTGACCATATACCGTCAAAATTGGCGCCAAAACAAACAGCCAAAACAAAGCTACTGTGAACAATATATTTTACATACTTACTCCTGAAAACAGTACATACTTTTATGGCTGAAAATATTTGTTCTTACTATAATACTCCCTGAAGTTCAGTCATTCAACTTTCAATAGTTATGGAGAAACTGAAGCGAAATATTAATAGAAGAAATAGCATTGTTAGCCTTTCTCAAACAAATTCTAATGCATCAGGTATAACAACTACAATGTATATTTATATTTTTAAGTGTCATATATACATACATATAGATATAGATATAGATATATATTTCAAAATTATTTTCAGAAAACAATTTCATAGTCTATTATGATCTATATATAATCAACTGTCATGCCAATTTATGGTAAAAATATATAAAAAATAAATGGTATGTTATAGTTCTTAATAGATTTATTGTTTGTTTATGATTTGACCTATTTTTTTAAATGATTTTTATTTTCCAGAGAATCAAAATCCAAACACAACATGCATATCTGAATCCCGCAATGGTAAGCATAAGTTTAAGTATATTGTTTACTTCAAAGTACTCTATGTTATTTATTTATCATTTTCACTGTAATTTTTTTTTTTTTAGTGCTCGCAGCTGATAATGGAAAATATGCCAGAAGAAAAAGAAAAAATATATTGTATGAATTGCGAAGAGAGAATGTCAAAACAACAGGTAGTCAACATAATTAACTTTTTTTTATCATTAATAATACTAAATGTCAAAATTTATCCATGTATTTTTATTTTGAAACAAGTTAATCCAAATGCAATACACTTAACTCATAATTCTATGAACTTAATTTTACTGTTATCTAATTTTTTTATTATATATATTTAACAATTAGGTTCATAAAAGAAGTTAATAATCACTTATGATGTAAGAGTGAATCAACTCTCAACACAATTTATGGTAAAAATATATAAAAAATAGATTGTATGTTATAGTTTTTAACAACTTATTATTTTACATGTGTTTTATTCTCCAGAGAATCAAAATCCAAACACAACATGCATATCTGATTCCAACAATGGTAAGTATAACTTTAAGAATATTCTTTACTTTCAAAGTACTTTATCCTATTTATATATGATTTTCGTTGTATTTTTTTATTTATTTTAGTTCTCGATGCTGATAATGGAAAATATAACAGAAGAAAAAGAAGAAATATATTATATGAACTGCGCAGCAAAAAAGTTAAAACAACAGGTAGTGAAACCTAAATACCTTATTTTTATATATATTTAGATTTAAATTTAGATTTAAAATATAATTAACATTATTTGTCATCCCTTTACCTTATTTATCACCAATTCTGACTTATTGTTGTAGGTGGAAGTACTCCTAACTCATGTGAAGATCTTGGTTCTCCAACATCAGGAATTATGATAACAAATATCCCAGTTTATGAGAACTTTACTCCTAACAATCAATTAATGCATTCAGCAACCAAAGTATTGTCATCAATGAGTACTGTTAGTAATGTAGAATTGCTTCAAGGTAAGTGAAAATGTATTATAAATTTTATTCATTACAATTTAAACTAATACTACATCAATAAACATTTGAATTTTTATATATACTGTTTTTGTGGAATCATTTTTTTTTATATTAATCAGATGTTGCCAAATCTGGAAAGGTAGAACGGGGAAACTTCATTTATGGTCAGCGAGAAAAGGTTGATCCAACAAGAGGTAATAACAATGACATTTTATTTCATTTAACTCTCGCAATATGTCATTCAATGAAATTTGTAATTATATTACTAAAGTCAAATCTTATGCCTAATTTATTTTTTTTTAGGTCAAACTATTGTGAACTCAAGTAAGAAATTTTTGGGTCAAACTTCTCAAAATACAAGCATAAATGATTCTATCTGTGCAAAACTGACTCCTGACAATGAATTCAACACCATGGATTCAATTCCAAAAGTATTATCATCAATGAGTACAGTTAGTAATGAAGAATTTGGGCTTACAGTGCAACTTCATGGTTAGTTCTAATGGATCATTCAACTGTTTTCATTACAATTATAGTATTATTACAAATATACACACAATTTAGATTTATTAAGTATAGTACTAATTTATGTTTTACTATATTTTTTCTAAATCAGCTGAAATCATTAAGTAGTAATAATTATCATATATATATATGGTTGAAACACACTCAAATGCTAAAGTTCTTCAAATCATTTTTCTAAGATTAAGTTTAATGTAAAATAATTTATAAGTTCTTATATACTGATGTTAATTGATTTATCTTATTTGATCACTCATTGAAAGTTTTTGTTGTAGGTCAAAGTACTCTTAAATCAAGTCAGGATTTTGCTTCTCAGACATCTGGAATTACAGGCTCAAATTTCCTTTCTTCTCATCAGCTTACTCCTAAAAATCACTTAAACATGATGAATTCTACTACCAAAGCAATGTCATCAATGCAAACAATTACTCATGGAGACATTACCCTCACTCAACTTCCTCATGGTTAGTTTACGATCAATGATTCGTTATATTTGATTACAATATCTAGCAATGGCACATTATAATTTTATTTCTTTATTTTTTGAAAAAAAAATTCTTTGATTTTGTGCACATTTTGGTAAAGCTGCGAAAGGGTGATCAAGCTAGAGGTAGTAGAAATATAGACTGAATGAAAATTCATTTAATGAAAAACACTTTTTTAACCAAAATCATTGTGTTTTGCAATTAGTAACCCCTAAGAGTCATGTGAACGTGATGGATGCAACTTCTCAATCATTGTCATGTTTACAAACAATTTGTAATACCCCTAAATTTCAAGGTTAGTTCAGGAAACCAATGTAAATGATTTTTCGTTGATCTTTTTTGTCAATTAAATTTCAAAATCATACTCATGTTTTAGTACTAATTAATTGTTGCTTTGGAACATATTTTCTCCAGGTAATTCAGTTGCAGGGAGTTTAGGGTATGTATTTAGTAATACACTAAACTTACATAACAAGTCCGGTACACACAGTGTTGAAATCATTGAATCAGTGACTCAGAGATTGAATTTTGACGAAGATATCCAAAATGAAGAAAATAATGGTACTAAAAATTGTTAATTTATAATTCTTTTTTTTATAATTTTGTAACAACCACTTTCTTTTATTATTTTTTGTTTCAGATGACACCAGACAAGTTTATAGTTCTGAATTATATTCAAAAGCTGAAAATGAAGGTGCATATCTTTAACTATAACTTCTTCACTTCTTCATGAAACTAAATCAATTTATATCAGAAAAGTAATAGATCACCTTTCTTAATTTTCTGAAAATAGCTACGGTTGAATTTGGACAACCTACTATTCAATGTGAATACTGCTTGGGCGAGGTTTGGTATGAAGAAAGATCTCAGAAATCTAAGATTTATGTTAAGGTTGATTTTTCTATTTGTTGTCAAAAGGGAAAAGTACAACTCCCTTTCTTACAAGAACCTCCTAAATTGTTGTTAGATTTATTAAATGGGAAAGATAGTCGAAGTCAACACTATCTACAAAATATTAGAAGTTACAATAGTATGTTTTCATTTACTTCAATTGGAGGGAATATTCACTCTTCGATAAATGATGGATCTGGCCCTCCTCAATTTATTCTGCATGGACAAAACTATCATAGGATTGGAAGCTTGCTCCCCAATAGTGGATCATCTCCTAAGTTTGCACAACTTTACATATATGACACTCAAAATGAAGTGTCAAATAGATTATCTCACTTTGGGTATGTGTTATTTTTAGTTACTTTAATGACTTACTTTCTATTTACTGGATTAATTCAAAGATCATTTATAATGATATATTTTTAAAAATTGCATGTAGGTCAAAAGTGAAAAATGTGAAGTTTGACAAATCCTTGATTGAAGATCTTACCAAGATGATTGATGACAACAATGTTTTGGCAAAAACTTTTAGAAGAGTAAGAGAATTTCTACATGATGATGTAAATTCAGATTTTGCATTGAGGTTATTTAGACACCGATGCAAAGATCCAAGAGTGTACAATACCCCTACAACAGATGAGATAGCTGCATTAATTGTGGGTGATATGAGCAACATGGAAGTAGGGCGAGATATCATAGTGAAAAAATATTCAGGACAAATGTATAGACTCCATGAAACACATACAGCCTTTATTCCATTACAATATCCATTAATATTCCCCTTTGGAGAGGATGGGTATCAAGAACAGATTCCAATACGGAATTCTGGAAATAACAGCAGAGAACGTAAGAGAAGTCGTATTTCATTAAGGGAATTTATTGCATTTAGAATTCAAGAAAGAAATGTGGAGTTTGGGAATATAGTCCATTCACGTCGATTGTTTCAACAATTTTTGGTTGATGCATATACAATGGTTGAAGCTCAAAGATTGTCTTTTATAAGGCTAAACCAAAAAACAATCCGTTGTGATATTTTGCAAGGCATACAAGAAGCAATGAATCGAGGAGAAACAAATTCTTCTGCAATTGGAAAGCGGATAGTTTTACCTTCATCTTTTACAGGAGGAATGAGATATATGTTCAACAATTGCCAAGATGCTATGGCCATTTGCAAAACATTTGGATATCCGGATTTATTTATCACTATTACCTGCAACGTAAATTGGTAAGAAATACGTGACTTTGTTACCTCAAAAGGATTAACTGCTGCTGATAGGCCAGACATTGTTTGTAGAGTTTTCAAGATGAAATTAGATCAAATGATGATTGACTTAAAAAAAAATGACTATTTTGGCAAAGTTAATGCAGGTAATCCACATTAACCCGTATTTAACAGTTTGTTTGCTATATTATTATGTATTACATTTTGAAGATTTTTTTTCATATTCTTTCAGGTATGTACACTGTGGAATTTCAAAAAGGGGGTTTACCTCATGCCCACATACTACTGTGGTTGGATGGAGAGAATAAGTTAAGAAATCCAACAGATATTGATGGAGTCATTTCTGCAGAATTACCCGATGCATTTTTATATCCTAAATTGTCAAAGGCAGTGACAACCTACATGATACATGGCCCTTGCGGGGTAAGTCGAATAAGTTCACCTTGCATGATTAATGGTAGATGTTCAAAATTTTACCCAAAGAAATTTAAACTATTGACTACTATTGATGAGGATGGATATGCATGTTATAAACGTCAAGATAATGGAACATTCATTCTTAAAAATGGAATTAAGTTGGACAATAGAAATGTTGTGCCATATAGCCTTTGCTATTACTGAGGTATCAAGCCCATGTTAACACAAAATATTGCAACAAATCAAATTCAATCAAGTATTTGTTTAAATATGTGAACAAGGGTCCAGATAGAGCCAATTTGAAAATTACTACTGCTGATAAAGACTTTACAGAGACCCCAGTTATTGATGAAATTAAACAGTATTATGATTGTAGATACATATCTCCATGTGAAGCTGTGTGGAGAATATTTGCCTTTGATATCCATCATAGATGGCCTCCAGTTCAACGATTAACTTTTCATCTATTGTACGAGCAACCAATTGTTTTTAAAGACAATGAAGACATTGATGAAATATTGAACATCAATCAACATAAAACAATAATGTTTTTAGCTTGGTTTGAAGCTAATAAAATTTATCCACTGGGAAAAAATTTGACTTACTGTGAATACCCTAGATATTTTGTTTGGATGGCAGACAAAAGAGAGTGGAAGCTAAGAAAAAATGGTGTTAGTATTGGAAGGTTAACATATATTCCTGCAGGGTTAGGGGAATTATATTATCTGAGGTTATTGTTGAATTATCAAAAGGGTTGCTGTAGCTATGATAATATCAAAACTGTTAATGGTTTCATTCACAAAACATATAAAGAGGCATGCTATGCAATGGGGCTATTGGCAGATGATAAAGAGTTTATTGATGCAATTATAGAGTGCAGTGTCCTTGCTTCAGGAAATCAGTTGAGAAGACTCTTTGTTACCCTTTTAATGATGAATACTATGTGTAGACTAGATGAAGTGTGGAACAAAACATGGAAGTTGTTATCAGATGATATTTTATACCAAAAAAGAAAGGAGTTTGTCCTACCAGGTATAATTTTATTATTTCATTTGAAATTTATAATTTATAATTTTATAATTTTATAATTGCTATATGACATATAATATATAATTTCTTTCCTAGGTCTTAGAATTGAAGATGCTCAAATTCAAAACCTTTGTCTTCTATAAGTAGAAGAGTTATTAATTTCAAATGGTAAGTGTTTGAAAGATTTTCCAAGTCTGCCAGAACCTATTCATTCTGATTCCTTTATTTATCAAAATAGATTCATTATTGATGAATTGAATTATGACAAAATAGAAATGTCTGAAATGCATTGTTCTCTTTTTCAAACTCTTACTCCTGAGCAAGTGGAAGTTTATGAGAATATAATGACAGCAGTCCTGTCAGACCTTGGTGGTTTTTTTTTCTTATATGGTTATGGGGGAACTGGAAAAACTTTCATGTGGAAAACTTTGTCCACTGGTCTTAGATCAAAAGGGTTTATTGCTTTAAATGTAGCTTCTAGCGGTATAGCTTCTTTGTTACTTCCAGGAGGAAAAACAGCTCATTCTACCTTTTGCATTCCTTTTGTAATAAATGAAGAGTCAACATGCAATATTCCTCAAGGAAGTCTTATGGCCAAATTGTTGATCAAAACGAAATTAATTATATGGGATGAAGCCCCAATGATTAATAGGTTATGTTTTGAAGCCCTAGATAGAACTTTAAGGGGTGTCATGAGAGCTGTAAGTGAAGAAAATGCTCTTAAACCTTTTGGTGGTAAAGTAATTTTATTGGGAGGAGACTTTCGTCAGATATTACCTGTTGTAAAAAATGGATCAAAGTATGACATTGTGAAGGCAACAGTAAATTACTCTAACTTATGGAAACATTGCAAAATCTTAAAACATACAGAGAATATGAGATTAAAGAGTGATACATCAATTCAAAGTAAAACAGAAATAAAAGAGTTTGTTGATTGGATACTTCACATTGGAGATGGAGATATGGAGTTAAATGAGTTGGGACAAGGAATGATTGAAATACCGGAAGAGAATTTAATTTTAGATGTTGAACAACCTTTACTATAGTTGGTTGAGTTTGTTTATCCCTCCTACATAAACAATGTGACATCTGATGATTCTTTTGATGATGGTGCAATATTATGTCCAACAAAAGAATGTGTGGATCAAGTGAATGAATTCATTTTATCATTAATACCAGGATCTGAAGTTACTTATTTAAGTTCAGACAGTCCTTGCAAATGTGAAGAACAAGAAAATGCTCAAGCTAAGTGGTTTACAACTGACTTTTTAAATGAGATCAAATGCTCTGGAATTCCCAATCATTGTGTTAAATTAAAAGTCGGAGTTCCAATAATGCTTCTAAGAAATATTGATCAAGCCAATGGACTTTGCAATGGAACAAGATTACATGTAACTCACTTGAGGAAAAATGTTATTGGTGCCAAAGTTATTACTAGGAAAAATATAGGTGATCAAATATTTATTCCGAGAATGAACTTGACTCCTTCGAAAACAGGTTTGCCATTTATGTTTCAAAGAAGGCAATTTTCAATATCTTTGTGTTTTGCCATGACAATAAATAAAAGTCAAGGTCAAACTCTGAATAAAGTTGGTCTATATCTATCCCGTCCAGTCTTTACACACAGACAATTATATGTTGCTCTTTCAAGAGTAAAATCTAAGAAAGGGTTGAAGATATTGATTTTGGATGATAATGGTATTCCCACAAATTTCACTACTAACGTGGTTTACAAAGAAATATTCGAAAATGTTTGAAGTATTAACTTACAGCGTTACATATGAGGTATGAAATTTCTTTAATTATTTGAAATATATTTTTATTTATCATATTTTTTTGTAATATATGAACAACAATTTAAGAACTGATATACACTATCTCTTATAGGTTTTGATCAATGCTTTTGTTTGACACAACTATTCATGGTCATCTTGAAAGTATGGTACATATCTTTTATTTTGACATATCTTTGTCAAGGTTGGTTAATTTAATTAATGTTTTACAGGAATTACTTATAAGAAGTAACAGTTTTGTAAAATTAAAGTTCAAAAATGATGAATCTCTAAAGCACTTGATGAGGTATGTTTACTTAAATTATTAATTACATAATTTATTATTACTATTACAAATTTCGTGTATCTATTTGTGTACTTAATCTTTTATTCAGGCTCTTGAAAGGCAATGTGAAATTCTTGATTTATGGAGTCAAATTCTATTGAGGGTTGCGTACTGGATGATCATATCTCATTCAAGATATTAAGGACAAATATCAACATTGATTCAAAAGGAAGTAATTTTAATGAAGAAATTTGATGTAGTATTAGCACTGCTTGGACAGTTTTACAGTATATTCGTTACTCTCTGCATATTATTTAATTTATATTCACACTATATTTTGATGATTTGTAGAATTACTCTTGCACATTTCTTTGTATAATGTTTTGGTTTCATCACAGGACACAATGTTTCAGGTACTCTTAATATTAGAGTTAAAACAATTTCTTAAATTTCAATACGTTTATATATTATATATATAAATTTTTATTATTATCTTATTTTAATCAGTATTTTTTTTATAACTGATATAAAAAAAATTTATCTTGAATATTTCAGGTGAGTTATTTGTTTCAAGAACCTTTACAGGTATTGTCATCATTTTTGTGTACATTTTAACAGTTTGTTTTATTAGTAATAACTATGTGTTTTATTAATTTTTAGCGTTTTTACTATTTGGACACTTTTAATTTCTTTGTGTAATGTGTTACTGTGCTCAAATTATATCTTAAATGATAACTTATACCTTAAATGATTATATAAGTTACTGTGCTCATATTATATCAACATTATGGTCAACAAGATAAAAGGTAAATCATTTCTTATTTTCAAGCCTTTTGTTTATTGATACATGGTTGCATTAAATAGGTATCAGAATAATTAAGTCAATAATTTATTTTATTCTTTTTGAGATAGAGTGTGCCCTTTTTATTTTCTTGATACACTTTTTTCGAAATTTAATTGCTTTTTTCCTATGCAGAGTTCATGAAGCAGGTAATCATTTCATCCCAATTTCCAAATTTAAGGATTTCAAAATTTATTTTTTTACACAATCATTTATTTTAAACATTATTTAAATTTTAACCGTTGGATTACATGCTTATTATTATTATTATTATTATTATTATTTATGTCAAATAATTATATGTTGTGAGAATTGATTTTTTTTCTGGGATGAATTCTTTTTATGTTATATTTCTCATCATCAAACTTCTTAAAAATGAACAAATTCATTATTAAAAAATATTTATTAAATAAAACAATTTTTTTAAATAAAAAAAAATATTTAAAGGCTTTATTTATTGATACATGCGTGCTTTCCATATATCTGATAGAAATCAACTCACAAATTTTCAGATTGTACTTTTTTAGATTTAGTCTGACTTGCTTGATTTTGTATTTTTTCAGATACACGTGGCTAATGTAATCTCTCTTACACAGTTCTCAAAATATTCATTCCTCTTCCCTATCAGATTTGGTAGATATAGATAATCATTTCAACATTAAACATTAATAGTTTAAATTTAAATTTCGCTTCCCAACAACCGTACTCATTTCTACCAAATCTTCTATAAAATATCCTAAACCCTACTTTTTTTCTGGTGCTCTACTACTTTGTTTCTGGTGGTTTCTCTATTATTCTTTTTCTCTTCTACTGAGTTCTTGGTGTTTTCTCCACTACTCATTTAATGGCGCCCAGTGCTGAAGAAATCATTAGACTTCAAACAAGAGGAGTCTTTTGGTGCATGAACAGCCGTGGTGAAGTATGTATATTTATCTTTTTTTCCAAAATTTCTTCTTTTCAACATTTTCTTCATTTCCTGACATTTTTTTTTCTTTATTTCATAAAAAATAGCTTGGTTTTGTAGATCGGGATTTCGCCATCGAGTTTCAAAAAGAACTGGGAAAGGAGTGGACCCTGGCTGATTCAGAAGGAAACGTCCATATAGTGGAATATAACGAAAATTTATTGTCGCCGGAAATATTGAGTGGATGGTTTAATTTATTTGATTTTTATGGTTTCATAGATGATAACTACATTTTATTCCGTTATGTGGGTCACAACGCCTTCCATATAACTGTTTATATGGATGACGTCCCTCAGAGTGGAGTAAATCGTTATTTGGAAGAAATTGAAGGGAAGGAACCCTTAAGCATTGGTCCCTTTGATCATTTTTCCATAAAGTTGTCTCGATTAAGTATCCAACTCAGTTATCTGGTTAGTATAAAATTGATTTATTTCAAAATGCTCTGTATTTTATTCTACTTCATTTCTATTTTCTTATTATTTCGATATTGTTGTAGGATCTTCCTGCTAAATTTTCACAATATATTCGACAAGGGAGATTCAACAAGGTTACTCTGCATGGTCTACTAATGGATGTGGAATGCAAGATCTTGAAAGGGAAGCCTCCTTTTAGACGGATTAAACTTGGAAAAGGGTGGAAGAATTTTTGTAGTCTTCATTCTTTTCGTGAAGGAGACAAGATTATCTTCGAATGTGATACGAGAAATCCTTCTTCTCATATCAGGGTTTTGTTACTTACTTCTATTCACAGTTTAAGTTATCCTGCATAATTTCGTTTATTATTCTCATAGCATAATAGTTACCAAGGACTAAGAAAGCTCATATATATTTATGTTTCTGCTGGGACTTTTTTGGAAAACTGAACAGTTAGGTACTCTTTATGTTTATATTATATTTACTATATGTTTCTGTTTAGTAGTGTTCATATTCTATTTGTTCATCTGTTTATTACAAATTTGTTTCATTATCTGGTATATTTAAAATAGGTTGGCATTATTACATATGCTTAACACTATAACAATTGCCAGTATATTAAAGTCAGAAAAATCTTTTATCATATTTTTTATTATATATATTTTGTGTTAATATTAGAGAATGCTTATATTCGTTTTATTCTTTGTATATTGTCTATTATTAATTAGTCATTCAAGTATTAATTGTTGCTTTTTTTTATATAGAAACATGATGATGTATATATGTTTATTATTGTTGTATGGTTTTTAAGATCTTTAGTTATTTATATAATAGTATTTCATTATGTTTTAGTTGTATTATATTACATTACATTTTAATTTAATTTAGATCATAAAAGGTGAATTCATAATTTAATATGATTTTGCCTACAATCTGTTTCTTGAAGAAACACACATTTACTGAGAGTTTTTTTGTAATAATTGTACTTGGTATAATCTCCTGAATTCTATTTTTTAATTGTAAAGATTTTTTGGAGAGTTTATTCTATTTTTTAATTGCAAAGATTTTTTGGAGAGTTTTCTTGCAGATTAAATTACAGGTTGAAGATAGCATGAGGTTGGTGAAGAGGACTTCAAAATGGATACATAGTATTAGATAATTGTTTATATAATAATGTATTTGTTCAAATTATTTTATTGTACTGATATTGTAATGTATTTATTATGGTCAAAATATATTCATGAATTTTTAATTATTTATGTTATATTATATTAAATTCATTAATATACTAAAATTATATAAATTTATACTATTGCAATATATTTAATTTCATTTCATCAAATTAATAATTTATATATATCTAAATAAATTTATTATTTTTAATATTAATATTTAAATATAAAAAATTCGGAAAAATCACGTACGTTGCACGGTTCAACCTACTAGTATTAATATAAACAAGAATATCCACTACATTTATTAATTTGAGTACTGCAACTTTAAAAAGAAGTGGAAAAAAAAGTAGGAAAATGAAGTAAAAAGAAACTGTATCTGCATAAAACATATTGAAAACCAATAGCAAAAGATCTCCAACTTTACTACTCTCAAACTAAAATTATCTTTGTTGAAGCTAAACGAAGGTTTTGTCAGTTTCTATAATTGCTTTCGGTACTAGACAACAGAAGTTTACACCATTTACCAAGAAAAATAAGAAAAATACTCCATTTTACTTGAAAAAACATGATTGGCAA